>NC_092509.1:10563478-10866508 GCF_047511675.1 Marmota flaviventris | reverse complement strand
TAAAATCTGGAACAAGACAGGGATGCCCTCTCTCTCCACTTCTGTTCAACATAGTTCTCGAAACACTGGCCAGAGCAATTAGACAGACGAAAGAAATTAAAGGCATAAAAATAGGAAAAGAAGAACTTAAATTATCACTATTTGCAGATGACATGATTCTATACCTAGCAGACCCAAAAGGCTCTACAAAGAAACTATTAGAGCTAATAAATGAATTTAGCAAAGTGGCAGGATATAAAATCAACACGCATAAATCAAAGGCATTCCTGTATATCAGCGACAAATCCTCTGAAATGGAAATGAGGACAACCACTCCATTCACAATATCTTCAAAAAAAAAAATAAAATACTTGGGAATCAACCTAACAAAAGAGGTGAAAGACTTATACAATGAACACTACAGAACCCTAAAGAGAGAAATAGAAGAAGATCTTAGAAGATGGAAAAATATACCCTGTTCATGGATAGGCAGAACTAACATCATCAAAATGGCGATATTACCAAAAGTTCTCTATAGGTTTAATGCAATGCCAATCAAAATCCCAACGGCATTTCTTGTAGAAATAGAGAAAGCAATCATGAAATTCATATGGAAAAATAAAAGACCCAGAATAGCAAAAACAATGCTAAGCAGGAAGTGTGAATCAGGCGGTATAGCGATACCAGACTTCAAACTATACTACAGAGCAATAGTAACAAAAACAGCATGGTACTGGTACCAAAACAGGCGGGTGGACCAATGGTACAGAATAGAGGACACAGAAACCAATCCACAAAACTACAACTACCTTATATTTGATAAAGGGGCTAAAAGCATGCAATGGAGGAAGGATAGCATCTTCAACAAATGGTGCTGGGAAAACTGGAAATCCATATGCAACAAAATGAAACTGAATCCCTTTCTCTCGCCATGCACAAAAGTTAATTTAAAATGGATCAAGGAGCTTGATATCAAATCAGAGACATGCCGTCTGATAGAAGAAAAAGTTGGCTACGATCTACATACTGTGGGGTCGGGCTCCAAATTCCTCAATAGGACACCCATAGCACAAAAGTTAATAACTAGAATCAACAAATGGGACTTACTCAAACTAAAAAGTTTTTTCTCAGCAAAAGAAACAATAAGAGAGGTAAATAGGGAGCCTACATCCTGGGAACAAATCTTTACTCCTCACACTTCAGATAGAGCCCTAATATCCAGAGTATACAAAGAACTCAAAAAATTAGACAATAAAATAACAAACAACCCAATCAACAAATGGGCCAAGGACCTGAACAGACACTTCTCAGAGGAGGACATACAATCAATCAACAAGTACATGAAAAAATGCTCACCATCTCTAGCAGTCAGAGAAATGCAAATCAAAACCACCCTAAGATACCATCTCACTCTAGTAAGATTGGCAGCCATTATGAAGTCAAACAACAACAAGTGCTGGCGAGGATGTGGGGAAAAGGGTACACTTGTACATTGCTGGTGGGACTGCAAATTGGTGCAGCCAATTTGGAAAGCAGTATGGAGATTTCTTGGAAAGCTGGGAATGGAGCCACCATTTGACCCAGCTATTCCCCTTCTCGGTCTATTCCCTAAAGACCTAAAAAGAGCATGCTACAGGGACACTGCTACATCGATGTTCATAGCAGCACAATTCACAATAGCAAGACTGTGGAACCAACCTAGATGCCCTTCAATAGACTAATGGATAAAAAAAATGTGGCATTTATACACAATGGAGTATTACTCTGCTTTAAAAAATGACAAAATCATAGAATTTGCAGGGAAATGGATGGCATTAGAGCAGATTATGCTAAGTGAAGCTAGCCAATCCCTAAAAAACAAATGCCAAATGTCTTCTTTGATATAAGGAGAGTAACTAAGAACAGAGTAGGGACGAAGAGCATGAGAAGAAGATTAACATTTAACAGGGATGAGAGGTGGGAGGGAAGGGGAGAGAGAAGGGAAATTGCATGGAAATGGAAGGAGACCCTCAGGGTTATACAGTGGAGGGGGTAGAGAGAGAGGAGGGGAGGGGAGGGGAGAGGAGGGGAGGGGGGATGGTGGAGGATGGGAAAGGCAGCAGAGCACAACAGACACTAGTATGGCAATATGTAAATCAATGGATGTGTAACTGATGTGATTCTGCAATCTGTGTATGGGGTGAAGGTGGGAGTTCATAACCCACTTGAATCAAAGTGTGGAATATGATATGTCAAGAAATTTGTAATGTTTTGAACAACCAACAATAAAAAATTAAAAAAAAAAATTAAAAAGTAAAAAAAATAAAAGGTGGATAAAAAATAAACAGCAAAACGATCAAATTCTGAAAGCATGAGTAGAGAATCAAAAAGAAATAAAATAAAACCAATGTTGACTCAAAAAAAAAAAAAAGAAATGTAACAATTATTAGAATCAATACATCAATATTTAATTTTTATCATATTTTTGGTAGAGCCAGTACCCCTTTGGGAAACTTAACAAAAACAGCAGAGACAAGATTAAGCTCCAGAATTATCTCATCAGTTTTGCAATTATATCACACTGACAGACTTTCATCTGCCTCTACTTAGCTTTAAAAATTAAACCAAAATATATTAAGAGCCTGCATTTGACATATTTGGGCTTATGTCAAATAAGCCCATACAAGTGCAAAGAAAATAGAAGATCTCTCAAGAAGAAAGCGCCCACATGAGCTCTGACAAAGGGTCTGTGCCACTGTGGCCATGTCTGCTCAACTGCCATAGCTCGGCTTCTCTCCACCCAGCCAGCCTCCAGCGCAGCTCTTAGAAGCCTACCAATGACTCTTAGACTGCTAGTTTAAAAAGACGTCCTCCGATTGTGAAAGTAAGAGTGGTGTTGATATTCTCAGCTAGCATGTCTAAGTTGCTCACTGCGTGTGAGGACCCTTCTAACAGCTCTGAACAGAGGAGCAAGCCTCCCAACAAACCCAGGAGGGGCTGGTGTTCTCAGTCCCAGCTTACAAGGGGACTCAGGCATGCAGAGGTGGACTTAGGTGGACTTTCCTCAGGCCAACTCCTCACTACCTCCAGGGCCTGATCATGAAAATCTGGAAACACAGTAACCCATATAAAAATATAAATTGCTCCCAATCTTATGACCCAGGAACAACCTGCTCACAACATGTAATAGTTTCCTTATTGTTTCTATTCAAAACAGGAACCATACAATTTACCTCTGTTTTCAACTCAGAGTACTGTTTTAAAGCACTTCAGTGGCCGCACAATTATCATGTTCCCTAAGTACTTAAAATAGTTTTTCAAATTACCAAAGCAACATATGTTCATTATAAAAATTTAGAACATACAAGCATAGAGAAAGAATTAAAATTACCTAGAGTCCTATGATCCAGAGACACTTTCATGAATTCTTTTTCTCTAAATGCACAGATGGACACATTCTTTCCTTGCCAGATACACATTGGGACTTGCAACGTGTTTCTTTTCATTTAATGTTATTAAATATTGCTCCATGCCATTTAAATTCCTTCCTTTCTTTTTTTGTCTGGGAACCAAACCCAGGTGCCTGTGCATGCTAGCCAAACACTTTACCACAAAGCTATACCCACAGCCCATCTTTGATTATTTTTTATTATGTTATTGTTCTTGTTATTTTAAGGATTAAACCCAGTGATGCTTTTACCGCTGAGCTACATCCCCAGCCTATTTATTTATTTGTTTGTTTGTTTATAGACAGGGCTTTACTAAGTTGCCAAGGCTGGCCTCAAACTTGTGATCCTCCTACCTCAGTCTCCCAAGTAGCTAGGATTACAGGTGTATGCCACCATGCCCAGCAATATCATTGTTTTTAATGTTAAAAATTTATATAATTTTTCACTCCTTGCTATATACAAAAACACACATTCTTAGCCCCCCACCCCAACATCCTTCTTTCAGTGAACCCTTCCATCCTGGCCTCTTCCAGCTTTCATTCTGCCAGCCTCCTCTACTGTGTAACACCATTATCTAGTGCTCCCTCTCCCTGCCCACTTCAAAGTGTCTAGCAATTTCCCTGCTTTGGTTTTTAATTCATGGCTCTCTGTCACAGTAGAAAAATCTACCTTGCTTCTCTAATCCAGTGACTCTCAACCTATGGGAAGTTTTCCCCTCAAAACTACAAATCTGTGTTCTTTCCCCCCACCTCCCTCAGTCAGTCTCCTCCTCCAATCCCCTCTATCCATCCTCCTCACAGTGCTGGGCATGGGCACATACTTCCCGGCCTTCTGGCCCAGCTTCTCCTGCCTCTCAGTGCACACACTTGGTTGCCACACTTCACATCTGGCCTTTCCCAAAGGAACTCATTGCTCTGCAAGATCCCTAACTCCATCCTGTTCCTAAGATCTCAGTCTCCAGGTCCCTGTCATCTGCAGCCTTCTGTATCACTCTAGTGCCCCCCCGCGCCCTTTCTGTCCGGTCCTAACCTAGCTTTGAGCATGCACCCTGTCCACTCAGCAACCCACCACTGCCCTGGTCGTCTCTCAGTGCAGCTTCAGCCCTTTCCTTCAACAGCCCCTCTGCTGAGCTCACCCGTCCTCTGCATCCACTGCCTCTGTGCTCTTCTCAAGAGAGTTCTAATCAGACCCAACCCTATCATGCCACGGAACCCATCAACCACTCCTGAGAGAGGGAACTGCACTGCCCACCATGCTTCCTTGCTTGCACCTGGCCTCATACATCTGCCCATCTGTTTCTGTCATCCCTGCATAGGCACCCCTTCTTCTATGAAGGCTCCCCCTGAGTTCCACCTGGAATTACTGACACCTCCTCATGTGGACTTCTTCACCTACAATCCATGTCTATTACAGTATGTATCCCACACACTGTGACTGTCAGCATGTCTTGTCTCGATACTAGAGCATAATTATCTGAGATAAGACAGCCTATTTCTTTATCTTTCCAGCATCTGGGCACGGTGCTGGAATTCGGGTGTAAAATTGAAGTCACTGCAACATATCACACACTCTTGCTTATAAGCCATTAATAAGGAACAGCTCTATCACCTCAGTTAGACTGCAACAAACTATCATCATGTAATTTGAGGGTCAAAAGGGATCTTGAAACTTTCCATTTAGTGGTCCTGGGAATAGAAAGAGAAAAGGATCAGGATCAACTGGGAACACATGGAGGGCAGAGCATTCAGGACACCAAGAGCAGCAAAAACAGGCACTTTAAGAAAGCCTACAAAAGGGCTGGAGTTGTGGCTCAGCGGTAGAGCACTCAACCAGCACATGTGGAGCCTTGGGTTCAAACCTCAGCACCACATAAAAACTAAATGAATAAAATAAAGGTATTGTGTCCAACTACAACTAAATAATAAATATTAAAAAAAAAAAAAAAGAGGGGCTGGAATTGTGGCTCAATGGTAGAGCGCTTGCCTAGCATGTGCGAGGCCCTGGGTTCGATCCTAAGTACCACATAAAAATAAATAAATACAATAAAGTTATTGTGTCCAACTACAACTAAAAAAAAAAAAAAAAGCCTGCAAAAGAGGATCAACAGCAACTTTTGCACATTTCTGTTACCTGCAGGGCCAAGTCCACATCTCTTGCCTTATAACTCCAGCTTTTCATGACCCCTACCACTTCCTCTCTTTGATAGTCTTGCTGTAGACATGCAATTCCCTAAACAAAGCATGCTATTTCAGTTCTCTCCAGACCTCTGTTCAAGTTAACACCTCGGCAAAAGAGCATTCATCTTTACATATTTGAGCACAACTGAAAGCTTGGCTTTGTGGTTTGTGTTGGGGACAGAGTGGTGATCAAAACAATCTCTCTTATAAGTCATCAGTGCATGGTGGTAACAGCGATTGAGAGAGGCACGGATTTTCAAAATGGTACTTCCAACATTTTATTAAACCTGTATTTGGTGCCTCCTGTACAAGACTGTGAACTTCTTGTTGAGGTAGGTAAAGTATCTTCTACGTTTCTGAACCTACTATTATCAGTAGGAACTCAGTTATCATAGAATGAAATAAGGCAGTTACTTCTTGAATCCTATTGACAGCTCCCTAACATTCATAGGATAAAGCTCAAAACTCCCCAATCTGGCTCTAACCCAATGTTCAATCAAGTGGTTTTTAACCCAAGCTGCACATTAAAATAATGGGGAAACTTTAAAAATATTAATGCCTAGGCCCCACCACTAGAGGTGCTTGGTTAACTAGTTCTGTGAGCAGTGCCTGGGGCATCAGGATTTCTAAAAGTACACTAAGTGGCTCCCATGTGCAGGTAGGGTCAACTGCTTATCAACTGGCCCTCCCTTAGGCCTGCTAGGAGTATTGATTATCATTGAGTAGACATATTTGCATGGCTACTCACCCAGGAACATAAAACAAAGGAGAGTTAAGTAAGAGGTGAAGTGGACACTCTCCTTGTCTCAGTCTGCAGGCAGGCTCCCCCGCTGATGGCTGGACAAGCCTCTCCTGACTTCTGAACCTCCCTTCTGACTGCTCTAGAGGACCCATTTACTCAGAAGAAGGTCACCAAGTGCCCCAGCAGCAGCCACCAGGCACTGAGCAGTGGCAGTTACCAGACCACACAGAGTCTTATGGGACACAGCAAGGGAATAACGTCAAGAGTCCCAGGACTTTTCCATTTTTCATCCCAGAATCTCACTGAAAGACCACAAGTACTCCTCTGGCTTTGGATATAGCCACTAGCTGATGATTGCCGGAGCAACATGTTAGTACAGACCTTCCTCTTTTGCTCTGGTACCATATGCCACTCTACTTGGATGTTTTCTCAAATGATTATGTTGTTTCTGGTCCATAACATGATAATCAACAAGCTAAATATCTCTTACCTAAAATTGAACACATCCCAAACTGAAATTGATATATTACCTGTCAAAACCTGTTTCTCTCTGGTAAGTCCTATCAAAAGGCATATATCAGCTGCCCAGTTGCCAAGTCACAGAAACCCAACACCTTAGTCAACTGGCTCCAAGGGCCAACAACTTGCTGTCCTAAGTCCTACAGACATTCACAGCCTTGCACCAACCTCACTGCACTGGCCTACTCCAGGCTTCCTCGCTCCTCTGGATTCTTCCAATAGTGTCCAATCATCTCTATGCTTATGCATCAGATTCCCTCCCCACCCTGATTCCCGTCCTACACTCTGCTTAAGTAAAGGAGGTTGCCCACAGATGTCGTGCCAGAAACCAGTAGCTGAGTATAAATGGCCTACCGTAAAGCCAAGATTGTTATCCTTAAGGATGTAGACATGATATCCATATTTGTTAGGAAATGTCCTCTGCCTGCTTCTTCTGATTCTCATGTCCCCTTTACCATATCCTTGCCTGACTGGCTCCCCAACACATGTAAGGCGTGGTTTTCTTACATAATGCCTAAGACTGTCTTCCTCTCCTTCATCTACCATTCACACTTCAAACCTCAGCTAAGGTGTCACCTTCTCTAGGAAACCTTGCAGAGTCCCTAACAACCAGATGTACCTCCATTTTACTAACACAATATGCTGTGCCCTTAGACTACTTAATTTTAATTATTTATTCACTTATGACTTCTCATGTCCTTAAAGGCAAGGGCTGGATCTGTAACACCTACATCTTAGACATTGAGAATAATGACTGTGATATTGTAGATACTTCTAATGTTTGCTTTAATCAGAAGTATCTTAAATACCTCTAAAGAACTAATCTCAGATAAGACAGAAAGTATTGCACAATAGCAGTGGAAATGAACACAACCTGAAGGAGTAAGAAGAAGTTCACTGAAGTAAGACTATGCAATCACAAAGAGTAGCCAGAACTACTTATAAGAGGGCTGCTGTCCAGCATCAGAAGTACACTGTTCACATGCATTGCCTTGGTCTTTCCTGTGAAAAAGTCAACAAGTCTTAGGGTTAAAATGTCACTGATGAAGGAAGAAGTAAAACACCAACTCTATTCAACACACAAAGAAAATTCCAGTCAATTCATGAACCACTTTAGGGCAAAAAAAGGAAAAAACTTTCCGTATATCGGATCTGCACAACAACCCTATTCTCCACATGTTTGTCCTGCAGTATCAGAATCAGAAAACAAAGGTGAAATACTTCCACTGAAGAACTGTGGGCTGACAAGGTCAGCGAGGAGAGAGGCTAAGGGTGATTAAGCTTGAGGGAAATAGGCAGTTAGCAGCAATCATAAACCAATAGCTCCTCACAAAGCACACTGGAGCTTCAACACACTACAAAGAGGACTGTCCCAATCTGGAGATAGTCACGTTCTCTTAGAAACTGGGAATTTCGTTTATTTTGCCCTTTTGTGTTTTCCTTGCGCTGGCCTTCCTGCACAAATTAACACCATACTGTACCTAAATCAGAAACTTACACTAACTGCCAAGACATGGATTTATGTCTTCAAAATGCATTACTTCATTTCCTTCTAAAGTAGATAAAAATTAATTTGGTAATAAAAGCAACAGATAATAACCAGATCAGTTGCCCCAGCATTGTGCAATCCCAACGGCTAAAGGACTCCTACCTTGCAATTTCTTCATGAAAATTTTGAGTACCAACATTCTGGTGGAAAAAACAAAGCAAGCAAAAAAACCCCACCAGTCCAAAGCCCAGAAGAGGAAGAGGGGGTGGCCGGAGTTGAGGTGGCCGGTCGGGGACAGGCTGGGTGGCAAAGGTTGTCCTCCAAAGTGGCTTGGAACAAGCGCAAGGACGAAGACCAGACCAGCCAGGCAGCAGAGTTCCCGGGTGCTCGGCTCTGCCCGCACGGCCTGGACCCGCCTGCACACCAGCCGGGCGGCCCCGCGACACGGGTCCGGGGTCCGGGCGCGCGGCGGAGCTGCAGGCCCGGGGCCGCGGGGGAATCGCCCGGCGCACGCCGTTGCCTGGGAACCGCGCCGGCACCCGCGCCGCAGCGGCGGGCCTCGGCAGCTCAGGGCCGGGCCGGGCGAGCCCCGCCGCGGGCTGCGATCTCGGGCGCCTACCGCATAAAGGAGCGCGACAGCGCCGGAACTGGACGAGCCGACCGAGAAGTAAGATCTGGAGGAGCTGGGAGCGTCCATGGTGCGGCTGCCGTCCCGGGCGGGGCCTAGGTTCCTCTGCTACGCGTCGGTGGTGCAGCCGCTGGGGGCGGTTCTTCCGCGTGGGGCGGCCCGACCTCGCCCTGGCCTACGGCACCCTCTGCGGCCGCAGCACGGGACCCCGGGCGCCGCCATCTTGCCCAGGACGGAAGCCGCGCGGGGCCCCGCAGCGCACGCGCAGCCGTCGGCGCCGGAAGCGGAAGTGCGAGTGGCGAGTGGACGGACGGCCGGGGTCCCGCGCGCGCACGATGGCGCCGGCGTCCGCTTCCCCGGAGACCGCGGTCTCGGAGACGCGCCTGGACTCCCTCCTGCAGACCCTCTACGACCTGGGTGAGAACGGCTCGCGTGGGGGCGCGTCGGCGCTCGGTGCCCGCAGTCCGGGGAGCGCCAGCCACCCGCGAGCCTCTGCCTGCGACGCGAGGCTCTGCCTACGACGCGAGCCTCTGCAGGGAGTTAGGCTCTGGGCCCTGCAACCCAGGCTCTGCAAATAACCAGCTGGGTAACCTTCAGCTGTTCACGAGGTGGCCGACCATTCGCTCCCCTGTCTTCTTTTACTGGGCCAAAATGAAATTAAAAGGCTTATTATTATTATTAAAGATTTGCAACTGCCTGGCACTTCAAGAGGAAGCCCAGCAGGGCTGACATGGCTGGCCACCTTTTGGTACCAAGAGCCTGATCTTAACTAGGTTATGGTAATGAAGGCAAAGGCTATTTTGTTTTTATTTTGGAGAAGTTGCGGCTCACCCTGTGTCAATAAGAGTCAGCCTAAAAGTATGGAGAATTTATCAGGCGCGACTTGCTTTTCACATACACCCCATAATTTTTACAACCTTGTGATTGTTAACCTTGTGGATACGTCCTTATTCCCATTATTAGGAATGTAGAAACGCACTGAAGGATACCGAGCTTGCTGAAGGTTACCCAGCTGGTTATTTGCAGAGCCTGGGTTGCAGGGCCCAGAGCCTAACTCCAGATCCTGTCCTGTAAGGAAGCAACTCTGTGCCCTTGGAAATATTGGAGGACAGAGAAGAGTTAGTCTCTGACTTGATACGTTTAAAATCTAGAGGAAAAAAACAATCTGATACAGTTTGTATCTACAGTCTTGAATTGTTATGCCAGGAGCTGTGAAGGTTTGAATTTTCTGTACTCATCTTTATATCCTTAATGCCAGAGTGTAGCTGGCTATTAACACAGTTGGAGTAAATGACTAAGTAAATAGAAGCAAGCATAAATCATCAACTGATGTCCAGAGAGCTCTTGTGTTTATACTTTCAGTGAGGAATGAGGCCCAGAATTTTGGTCAGAACCTTCAGATGACTGACCAGAGTTTGAATAGGTGAATCAAAAAGTAGATCTAGGCATTGGTAGAAAATAAAGATGTTTAAATTAAGCCAATCATCTTAAGTTGTTAATTTATAACTGAAAGAAAACAGGAAGACCGTTACATGTACCTATAATCCTAGAAAGTGTTACTTTTTATTTTATTTGGGGGCAGGTGCTGGGGATTGATTCCAGGGGTGCTTAACCACTGAGATACATTCCCAGTCTTTTTTATTTTTTATTTTGAGACAGAGCCTTGAACTTGCAATCCTCTTGTCTCAACTTCCTGAGTTGTTGGATTTACAGGCATATGCCACTACATGCAGCCTAGAAAGTATTTTTTAAAAAAGAAAGAAAATACATGTCATGTACCTATAACCCTAAAATTAAAAAAAAAAAAAAAAAGAACAGCACTGGCTGCTGTGTCAGACACAGTAGCACCATGTATGAGCCAGTTGGGATGTCCAGTACTGGGCACTGTCATGGTTCTGGTGCTTAGAGTGAGGACCAGAGTCATTGTATAAATATGGTCACCAAGGACATGATGGCTGCATTATGGATTCTATAAGTTGTGGGAGTGTACCTTGATGAAAACAGTTTATTTCTTAGTGTGCACTGCTGGTACTTAATGGTTGTGCCAAACGCAGTGCTTTCATATGCTTGATGTTGGTGACAGCTAAAACCAAAAATATTTGCTTCCTTTTTGTGTTTGAACAAACAGGAGAGACTAAAGATGAATCAGAACAGAAGAGGATCAGAAAGAAGAGGGAAAACAAGAAGAGAGACGTGGGAGCTGCAGCAGCCGGGTCAGTGGGGCAACTTTCCCTGCCTGCTTCACTTGAAAGAGGGCAGAGGAAGAGTGCTTCCAGCTTTTTCAAGGAACTCAGAGAAGAGATGCATGGTGCTCCTGATGTCACCTCCCAGGGTCCTCCTTCAGGACCAGAAGTCTCTGCTGCTGCATTGCCACCCTTTCCCCACATAGAAGTAGTCAAATTTCACAGCAGAAATAAAAAAAGAAAACTGCAACCAGAACAAGATGAGCACACAAAGGTAAGAAGTTGATTGACCCTTTGTATGGTGGCATTAAGTTACTGTCTTTATAGATGGCGTGCCCCCCCCCAGGACCACCCCCACCTAAGGATTTGCTCATTCACAGGACTCAACATAAAATTTTTTTCTGCCATCTAGACTTGTAGACTGATCTTATCAAGCTCTCACCCTTCAGAGTTAATTAGTTCTTCATTATAAATCTCATGGTTGATGGCAAACTTGGTACAGCAGTGGCTCAGGGTTTAAGATATGCAGGAAAACTCTGATAAGCAGAAATTCTGGTTACTTAGTGCTCAGGAGCTGGCCAGCAGCAAGTCAAGAGAACAAAACTGTCTTGAGAATTGTGGGGCTTGATAAGCCCAGACATGTTCAGTGAACTCCTTTCCATTCATAAGCATTCTGCTTATTAGTGCTCAGGAAAACTCAGTTGTTTACCTCTTTCTGATATTCCTGCTAACTGCCCACCACTGTTCTAGGCATTGGAATATAGCAGCAAAATGTGCAGTAATCCTTGCTCTTGAGGAACTTGCATTCTGGTGGAAGAGCAGATGATTTACTGTCTTTCCAACTGAACCTGAAAATCTGACTCAAAATTCAGTCCATGAAGGAGGTATGGTTACCCTCCAAATGTTTTTTTCCTACACAAAGATATGTCCTATCACCTTTGGTCTATCAAAATAGGAAATGAGGATTGCATTTGTTTCTAAGGCTGCTGCAATAAACAGCCACAAAATTAGTGACTTTAAAAATTGTCTTGCAGTCCTAGACGTCAGAAAAGTCTAGATTCAAGATGTTGGCAAGGCTGTACTCCTTCTGAGGGCTCAGGGGAGAATCTTCCCTGTGTCTTTGATCAGAGGTAGCTCTGGGCATCTCTTGGCTAGCAGCTGCGTAACTGCGGTCCACCTTATTTTTACTCTGCCTCCGTAAGGACATCTTCCCTTGGATTTAGGGGTCATCCTAAATCCAAGATGACTTTCTGTTGAGATCTTTGTGCTCTAAAGATCCTTTTTCAAGATGTTTCATGGACATATCTTGGAGGGCATACAATTCCATCCACCACTAAGACAGTTTGGCTTGCAGTTGTTCTGTTTGGATATAGTACATCCTTAGAACTAACACATTAGTGCCAGTGTTTGCTACCACATGCCCACATCCCACTTGGGCTGTGGGATCGGCATCCCTATGTGTCTGTGGGCTGCCGACAAAAAGACCAAATGGACACAGAAGTAATTTTTTTCACAAAGCAGAGGTGAGACTGCTCTGCAACCTTAAGGATTCTGCTTTCACACTGGAAGACTCTAGAGCGAGAGAGCGTGCGTGCATCCAGAATTCCCTTTATTTATAGGGAAATTAACAAAGGATTTTTGATCATATGTTCTTTACCAAATAAGGCAGGAGTGGGCTGGTTAAGCCCCAGTGGGTAATGCCTGGGTCCAGAGCCAGGGGAAAGCAGTCTTCTTGGCCAAGTGAAGGTGGAGGCCACCTGCCTCGTGCAGCCCAGACAGTGTGCATTGCAAGACCAACCCCTCTGGGCTCAAGGCTGTGAGAGGATGCTTCATTTAGCTCAGGGGCGGCCCCCACAGTTTGCCATGTCATTACTCTAAAAACAACAAAAGCAAGCACTTACTGTTGGTTTACTAACATTTCTCCCTCAGGGATTATTAGAACACTCCAATTATTTCTACCTTTATTTTGTAATTCTAGGTCAGCTTCCCAACTCTTATGCTCCACATCCTGCGGTACTGGGACCTGTTAGGGGAGATCCAAGAAATGGTCCTTTGCAGTCAAAGCCCTCAAGCTGTCTCCTATTACCCCAGAGCTCCCTTCAGATACTAGTATTATGTGGGCAGCTCTGATGTGAGAGAACTGGGAAAGCCCTGCTTTGCTATATAATTCAGAGCTGGAGAGTTCAGCCAGGATAAGTGTCCTTGGTATCCCCCCCACCCTATCTGCACTTCCATACATGTGTCAGGCTTCACATTCTTCCTAAACTCTTGTGTGTTCCTCTTCTGGACTGGAAAGTTTCCTTCATTTTAAAAGGGTGGGAAAGTTAGCACTGAGTGATTGTGCGTTTTCCTGTCTCTTAGTAATAGAATGTCTGGCAGGCCATTGTGTGGTCCTTTTCTTTCTGTTCTGACTGAGTCCTTTCTGTCATGGTTGGATTTTTCCCAGGAACCTTGGGAACCTTGACTCTGTTCAGTTTGAATTCACTGAGCCTAGTGAAATTTTCCATTTGTCCTTGATGTTCCACCCTTTCTTGATTTTAAAAAATTTTGCATCTTTTGGGCTGAGGTTGTAGCTCAGTGGTAGAATGCTTGCCTAGCATGTGTGAGGCACAGGGTTCGATTCTCAGGACCACATACAAATTAATAAATAAATAAAGGTCCATTAACAACTAAAAATATTAATAAAAATTCATATCTTTTGAAAATGTGAGTTGTGTCTGGTTAAGGAAACTGAATGTGGATACAATGAAAACACGTACACCTACACCCATGAGAAGATAGAATCTCAGCATTGCAGCAGATGAATGTGACTTGGTCCCTGTAGCGTCCTCTTGGGTTGGGGCTCATGAGGTGCAGAAGTTGTGCTTCGAGCCTGTGAAATATGGGAAAGTGTGATTGCCCTAGGGAGGGGTAAATAGCAGCTCCCCATGGTGGAATGAATGAATGAATAAGTGATCTCATATAGTTGTCCTTGTTCTCTGAAAGCACTTGAGCCATTATAGCATGAGTTCCAACAGACATGAGATTGGCAGAAATACATAGCAATATAATAGTCACCTCTGGTGAACAGCCAGGGCACCGGCTATTTGTCTTTAGCAAGACTTTGAGAAAAGAGGAGGTGGGGTGAGCTACACAGCAGGCCACTTGGCTGGCCTACTGAACCCAGGAAGTGGTCTTTTCCCAGGACTGAGACTTGAGCCATACATTCTGTGAGGAAACTGCCTTGTGCTTTATAACTGGTTGTCCTCAGCTTATCTGGGAACTGGCCACTGTTTATGTTGCGTTTTACCTGTCCCAAATACCCACAGGTGAACTGCCTGCTCCTGTGCTACTTCTAATGCACAGGAAATAGTAAGTAAAAAAAGAAAAAAAAAAAAAGATCACTTATTCACTCATTTATTCCACACATAATTGAGTGCCTGCTGTTTGCAGTCCCTAGGCAGCAGTGAACAGGTGTCGTTCTTTGCCCTCATGGAATAAACTGCCCTGTCTGCTAGGGAGGCAAGCAAATTAATTAATATAACTGGAAAGAATTGCAAATGCTCTGAAGAAGTAAATAGGGTCCCGAGCGTAACAAGTAGAACCTACTAGATAGATGGTCAGAAAACACTGAGGGGGCAGAATTGCCTGGTCATCAGTGGTTCTGATTTTTAGTGTTTTGAGGAACTTCCACAATTCTCCATAGCAGCCACACCATTTCACATTCCTACCAGTGGAACACAGGGTTCAAATTCTCCACATTCTTCCATCATTTGTTATTTTTTTTTTTTTATGATAGTAGCCAGTCTAATGGGTGTGAGGTAGCTTGCTCAAGGCTTTTGAAAACTCTGATGGTGATCTCTACTGTGATGATACGGTACTGATGCAGTAACAGATGATTTTAATAAGAATTCTTTTCTTCGCAGAGTAAAATTCATGTCCTTGAAAAAGATGTGGATATTCAAGAATTTAACTTGGAAAAGGTATGTTCTTTAAGATTATTTAATTATTTGTAATTGATTTTATTTATTTATAAGTTCATTGTATTTGTATAAAATTTATCAAATGTTCGTAAAATTTGTAGTCATTAACACCTTTATTTATAGTGCCACAAAGTGATTGTTTTGCATGTCTAGTGGTTAGGGAAGTGGTTATGCAGATCCCACTGGTTCACTTGATTGCATGCTGTGTGCTCGAGAGACACAAGATAGTGACAGTGACTGTGATAAGCTAAAAACCAGGGACTTGTGCTTATTGGGATCCGAACAGATTTTAAAAATGCCTACTAAAAGGACAGGAAGAAGCCAGGCAGCACCCCGAGTGGGTGTGGCAGCTGCTGTGATTGGTGGTCCTGAGTAGGTGGTGTTTCTCAGCTCGTCTGCAAGCAGCCTGGGTGTCGCAGAGCTCTTCCCCGGTCCTAGTTGTCACTGATGCATGTGGAGATAATTTTTTCCTTCAGTGTCAGATGTGACATGACAGTGACCTGCAAGGAGAGCCTCCAGGAGCTCCTTTGCTGCACCTACAGGACCACAGTACCCTCTGCAGTTGAAGCCATGTGCTGGGTCAGAGCCATGTTGCCCCTGGGGGTTCCACACATGCATCCGGGTTGAATTCTGTTTTCTCCACAGGCTCGTTTGGAAGTGCACCGGTTTGGGATCATGGGCTATGGGAAGGGAAAGGGAAGAGTCCTGGAACAGGAGCGTGCCATCATGCTGGGTGCTAAGGTGAGGGGCCATCTTCCATTAGCCACAAGGTGCAGAAAGAGCGTCCCAGGGCAATGCAAGGAACACTGGGACATTTCACAAAATAAAAGCTGACGATACATGTCCTTATTCTTTGATTTCAGCCTCCCAAAAAGAGTTATGTGAATTACAAGGATTTACAGGAGCAAATCAAAGAAAAGAAGGCAGCAAAGGAAGAAGAGAAGAGAATGGTAGGTGTGATGTGGGGAGCAGAAAGGCGGGGGTTATCTCCCACAGGGATTGCTGGGGCTGGGGCCGTGCCTGGAAGCACTCAGGGACACCACTGCTGAATGTTGGTTCCCTCCACTCTGCCAGCCACATTTCATGATGCCAGCCAAGGGATCTGCTGCTCACCTGCAGGGGCGGTTTTGAATAGCAGGCGCCTCCTGCCCAGGTGATGCTAGCTCTTCCCCTCTCTTGGCTGCCCTTACACATCTTATGTGTTTTATGTTGTAAAGCACATGAGGCCCTTTGCAAAGCCCCAAGAATAAGTGTGACACTTGGGTCTTTTCACCTAGAATAGAAGACTTTACTTTTGGTGTTGGTCTTACCTGGAATAGCCTTTTACATTCTTGAAAGGGCTTCAAATTGAGACTTTGAAACAGTCATGGTTAGTAGGCCCACTTGAAAAAAATGACTAAAAATAACTGGTACCTTGGTCACAAACCTCTTGCCCGTTTTTGAATCTGCATTCTCCATTACTGACCCATATATTACCTTAAATTCTGAAATCAGGTACAGGATACAGATATTTTCAAGAAAAAGAAGAGGAAGGGGCAGGAAGACAGGTGAGTGTGCTGGCAGGAGCCAGGGCTGTGCAGATTGGGTGAGCCTTGGTCAGTGTGGCAGCAGTGCCTGCAGTATGTGAGTGTCCTCCCAGGTCCACAGGGGAAAGGCAGGTTTCAGTGAGTTGTCCTGACCGAGGAGCTGCCTTGGCAGTGAAGCTGGAGCCCTCTGTGGCCTTCCATTGTCAGAGACCAGGCCCCTCAGGAAGCTGGGCTAGAAGGGAGCCAGCAGTGGTCAGGTGGCTTGGCCTGGCGGGGCTGTGTGGGGCTGCATGGAGCCGGCCTTGCCTCTACTTGACTCTTGGCTTCATTCAAGCACTGCCTGCTCTCTCTTCAGTTCCTGTTTCCCACGTGACTTTTTTGTCTTGACCTTTTTTCCTGGACGCCTAGTGTGCTTGCACATGCTGTAAAATGGTCCTTTGTTCTGCCACAGCAATCCTTGGAGTGCCCATTGTGTGCCAGGATGTGTAGAGGGCCAGGCACAGGTGTTGGTCCCCAGTCATGACCACACTGATGGGGTCCCTGTCCTCCAGGACTTGCACTGTGGGAGGGAAGTGCCCCAAACACACACACTGGTAGGCAAGGCGATGTCAGGTACTGGGCAGTCCTTTGAAGAGGCTGAAATAGCATGATGAGAGAAAATCACAGGGAAGCTGGGAGGTCACTTGAGAGCAGTGACATCCATGTGCAGAACTGAGCAAAGGGAGAGCCAACCTAGAAAGGTCAGTC
The DNA here is from genome assembly GCF_047511675.1 of Marmota flaviventris. Lineage (NCBI taxonomy): Eukaryota > Metazoa > Chordata > Mammalia > Rodentia > Sciuridae > Marmota > Marmota flaviventris. The sequence goes on along the minus strand of NC_092509.1, from coordinate 10,849,128 downwards.
CACTCCAAGGCCCTGAGGAGGAAGGCCTGCGGGACAGCATCAGGGTGAGCTCTGCAGGGAGACTATAACCTCAGTGCTACCAGCACCTGACCGCATATGGTACCTTTTTCTCACCTTGAATGTAGAAAATTCAAAAAGAAGCCGGTTCCTAGTACTTCATCAAGTGGACGAATTGGACAGGTTGGAAAATTCAGAAATGGGACATTGATTCTGAGCCCCCTTGATATCAAGAAAATAAATTCTTCAAGAGTGGCTAAATGAAGCACTTCGTCAGCTAACAAGAGGAGTGGGAACAGGTGGCCCTGCTGGCACTGGGCCCTACCAGACCCAGACTCCTCACGTTCCACAGAGAGAGAACAGGTGAGGCTGCATTGCCAGCTGTTGGTGAGCACAGCAAGTGTCACCTCCACTTCCTGCCCTGGTGCTTGGAGCACTTGCTTGTGATGCAGTTTTCCATGATCACAGTGTCTTGTAAATGCTAGTGATTGACATAAATTGCCTTTTGACTTTTTGTGGGGTACTGGTGGTGCACGCCTTTTAACATTTGTAACTACTTTACATTATGAAAGAATTCAGAATGTGGCAAGTCTTCAGTTTTGTGGAAAAGCAGTTTTAATTTTTCAGTCTACTTTGTATATAAAATCTACTTTGTAAGAAATTATATAATAAAATAGTTTTTATATTTATATTGACTACTAAATAATAAAAGATGGTTTTAACATGTGCTTAGTGCTCATGTACCAGTGGATATTGTCTTGCGGAAGACAGAACTTATATGCCACACACATTTTAATGGTGTCAACAGCTTCTCAAAGCTTGTGGCACATTAAAGAAACATTTTCAATGCTAGTAACAATTATGACTTTTTTTAATTGCCAAAAAAATTCAGATCCCAGCCTAGCAAGTAATCAAGTTTTGATCAACAACCCTTGGGGTGTCCTTGGCTGGCTGTTGCGTGGCTTTCAGTGGACTGTGGAGGATAGCATGTGGTAACTCGGATGAGTGGAGCCTGCAGAACCTGACAGGTGGCACTAGGAAGAATCTCAGGAGCTAGAAATGGGCTACTAGGGAAGAGGGGCCCCTGCCCATGAGTCCTGACAGCAGATAGGCTCTTCCTCAGCCAGGCCAACTGGAGTCCCCACCTAGTCTGTTTTGGAAAAGCCTGCCATTCCAAGTATAAATCACCACACTCACTGTGGTTTCTGCTTTTAACTTATTGCACAGGTATTTGAGGTGCAGTTTTGGGGCCAGTGGGCATTCTAGAAGCACTTGGAGGTGTAGGGGCAGAAATGATAAATACTGCCAAAGCAACCTGGGTCCAGATTTCAGCTGGTGCTCGTTATTTCCTGTTGAAGAGGCTCCAGCAAGGTCGGCAGCAGAGAGAAGTGACCATGAAGTCATGACTGAGGTCTTCCCAGGGCAAGTGTGCTTTTGCTGTGTCTGCATGCTGCCCCTTCCCTTGGTGGGGTGCTTCCTAGCGCTACACGTTCAGTGCACTCGGATCTGCAGGACATACGTGGCGGGGTGGCTGGCCCGCCCAAGGGAGACAGAGAGCCTGGACGGGGGGCTCAGGACAAGCTGAGCCTGCCAGGAAGGGGCTGCAGAGCCTTCTGCTTTCTGACAGAGTGGCTGGAAAGTAGAGAGGCACCACTGGAGTGTGGAAACTCGACCTATGACCTGGTGATGATGTGAAGAGGCCTTTGCTCGTTACCCTGGAACCATCCTGAGAGGGGGTGCAGACGCCTCACCCCGGCTACCCCCGTGGTGTCCGGCACTGCCCACTTACCCTGGCTACCCCCGTGGTGTCCGGCACTTCCCACTCGCCCTGGTTACCCACATGGTGCTCACACTGCCCACTCTGCACCCAAGCCCGGAGGCCCCAGTGCTGCTCTGCACTCTCGTTCTGCCAGGGACTCCTTGACTAGCTGACTTCTCCCCCTCCTGCACCCCACACTTACTATCCTCCAGCAAGAGCATGACCTTCCTGACCACCAGTTGCAAGTCAGAGTCATGCTAGGTGTGGTGAACAGAGTATCCCTGACCTCCAGGGCTCATGGCTAGTGTGTGGGTGACATGGACATATGCAGAAGAGTCATGAGCAGCTCTGGAAGAGACAGAGCTCAGCTTAGGTCTGAACAGGCCTCCTGTGCGGGGAGCCCCCTGGGTGTGGAGGACTATCTGTGTGCTGCTCCCACCTGTGCAGGGAGCTGTACTAGCAATGAGCAGGACCCTGGGGCAGACAGGCCAGTGGGTGGCTGGGACACTGGGAGTCACACATTGCCAGGCCATCTTGGCCCAGCATCTCAGGACACATGGAGAAGAACAGTCAGCCAGGAGCAGCATGTGTCCAGAGGAGAGGACTAGTCCCTTGACTGCCAGGAGCTGAGGGCAGACGGCCCTTCAGCTGTGAGTGACTATAGGGATTGTCCCAGCCCCTTCCCAGGTGACCACAGTCAGTGAATGATGGTGGGTGGTACAAAGCCCAGTCTTATCACTGCAGCCCAGAACTCCAGAGGAGAGTTGGCCGAGACCTTGGTGGGCTGTCTGTCTGTCTCAGTATGAACTGCCTCCTTTCCTGGACTGTTCATAGCTCCAGCCTTGTTATCTTTGGCAAAAAATGAATTCCATGATCTTCTGGGCAACCTGCAAGTCACAGGCGACAAGAGTGCCTGGCCCGCAAACCAGAATCCCCTGACCTGCTCTGCCCTGCGCCGGGAAGGCAGCAGCTGCCTCAGCAGTGGTTACAGACCACATCTGTCTTTTAGTTGGCAGTGTCAAAAGAATTTATTTCAAATCTGCTTAAGACTGTGGTAAAACTCAAGTTTTTCAAAAGGTAATACAGAAAGTCCAACCAACCCCCAAAGACCAGAAAACACAGTGTTTGCAATTCAAAAAATACAAACGCTTGTGGATACCAATACAAAAACTAGAAAAAATCACTTTCCTTGCCATGCCCACCCTCCCTGTTTTCAGTGGAATGTGAACAGCCACAGGACTAAGAGCTGCCACCAGACTCCAACCACTGGGGATAGAAAGTAATGTGGAGTGGGGGAGCAGAGAGTGGGGACAGGAAGTGACGTGGAGTTGGGGAGCAGGGAGTAGGGCAAGGACAGGCAGGGAATGGAAGTTCTGTCGACAGCCAAAACAAGGACACACAGCTTTTTGCTTCTTGTTAAATTCCTTTGCCAAAGTCAAACAAATACCTCTCATGCTCAACAGACAGCTTGGTGCGAAGGCAGCACCTCTACATCATGCATTGCGTGTCCTCTTCGCCTGCCCCTCCTCTCAATGCTGAGCAAACAGGGCTGGGGACTCCAGCCCACGGACAGGGTGCTGAAAAGCTGGCCTGTACTGGCTCCGCGTCCCCTTCCACAGCCGCCAGCGGCCCCTTTTCCACCCTGAAGTCTGTTTCTGGCCTCTCCTCAGGGCCTGTCTTGCTGCCACAAGCTCCTGGGCCTCCCCAGGACTAGGTTAGCAGCTATGCCCTCCGTGAGCTGTGCCCTTGAGAGAAGAGTGTCGCATTCAGATGAGACTTACCTGGAGTCAATATCATTCATTGCAAAGTTGGGGACCTCCCTGTCCCCCACTTAATCATATAGCTCAGGCCAATGCAGTTCTAGCCATCTGCAGGGGTCTGAAAGCAACCTGTGTCCAGTCAGCTCTTCCAGCCCACGCAGCCATGGCCCTGGTCACACTGTCCCGTGGCCTCAAAGCCATTCTATGCAGAGCACTGGAGACAGAGGAGAGGCAGTGGATTGGCCCTGCTCATAGACCTCGCCACTGAGGAGGCAGGAAGTCAGGCTGTGGCCTTCCTGGCCTAAGGGGGCCTCTGCCTGCCTGCAGCACTAACCTGGAGACTGCTCACGGCCTTGAGCAGAGAACCACTAACAGTCTGGTCACAGAAAACCTGTCCTGCATGCCTCTTACCCTCTCCAGGCCAGGTAGCTGTGTGACCAGTACTCAACCCTGTCACAAGGAGGCATGGGTGGAAGACACTGAAGTCGGAGCATGCTGGAAAATCACCACCCAGGTTTGGTCCGTCGAATGTGGGCCATTATCCCAGGCTGCAGAGGTAAGACTGCACGTCCTTTAAAAGGTGCTCCTCCATTATCGTCAGCACAGCAGAGGAGGTAGGGTAGCATGACCAGTCCCATTTTCAGGCGGGGATTCTGAGGCACGAAAGATAAGAGATTTGCCCCCACCCATGCTATAAACCAATATCAAAAGTCTGGTCAAGAGAAATGAGCTCTGAGGGCTGCAGTTGTGTCTGACCCACGCATCCTGCCCCAAGCTCACCAGTCTCTCTGCAGCCCATCAACCTAAGCTTCCAGGAGGACCTGCTGAGGAAGACCATCAGTGACAACAGCTGCAGGCTCAATGCAAAAGGAAAATCCTGAGATTTCCCAGGATCCGCACAGACTCCAATATTCGTCTCCTGATAACATCTATTAGATATTTTTTTAAAGCCACTGACCCATTAAGAAGTCCCTATTGCTTCTGGTAACATGTGACCAAGGAAAAAGAAAGAGCTTTTCCTTCTAGACTTGAAGTTGGGGCTGGTGAGCATCTAAAGTGAGCAAAACAGAGACCTGCTAGGTTGGCCGCTGTCTGTGGCACTCCACTCCCCACCGCTCCCACTGAAGACCAAAGGAGAATCCAGGTCAGCAGCTTTGTGGTGTAGGCATTCTGTTTGACATGGAAGTGGGTACTACTCTGAATATCCAATAGCATAACCTAGTAGTCCTCAGGTGCAGGCGGCCCCCAGGGGACACTTGGCAGCATCTCTAGGTAGCTGTGGTTGTCAGCTACCTGGAGGTTGCTGCTGGCACCTAGTAGGAGACCCCAGGGGTGCAACCTTGCCCCAAAACGTCCAGGGTGAGACACCGTGGCATCACCCCACAGCCTGGTGATGGTGATGGTGTTTGGCAGCCTCTAGCTGAGACCCCAGAGGTATTCACTACCCTCCCAACCTCTTGCTGCAGGTGGCTCTGGGACTGCAGCCCATGGGCGAGCCGCCCACCATCTTCACTGAAGCCTCCTGTGTAGGAGGTCAAGCCTTTACTTTCAATTAGAATTAAGGCTTTGTCTCACATGTCCCCATAGGAAGCACAACAGGTCCTGCCCTCTGATCCTGGTCTGAGTGTTCTGATAGGACAGGGGCACCATGAGGGGGAGAGAGGGATGGCCTGCTCTTCTCTGGGGGAGCTCCACAGTGTTTCCCAGGCTTATTCTTGGAAGTATGACCCTCCCCAACTGGGTGGGGGGTCACAGGGCACCTAAGGGTATTATTGCAACTACAAAGTACATACAGGGCTGGAGATGCAGCCGAACATACGGTTACATGGGCAGGAAAGAAGGCTGGGACGGGAGAAAGGTGGAGTAGAATATGGCCTTCCGTTGCCTCGAAGCAGGAGCCAGGATGCTCTGTGAGGTGAGGTGCTGATGGACACCTGTGAGAGGAAAGGCATACAGACTGCCTCATTCCACGTCATAGGCTGCTCCACGGGTTGGTCTGCCCAGCCCAGCCTTGTCTTGATGCCATTTACATACAGGAATGTCACCGCATTGCAAGATGGTAGGAAATTCAATGGCAGATGAGAATCCCACCAACTGTCTTTTCTTCCCAAATGCCAGGCCTTCCCACCTTGATGAGTTGATAAGTTCCTTCTTCACTGTTCTGATCCCTCAAAAACAGTGTGGGCAGCCTCCCTTTTCTTCTGAGTCCATTCTAGTCCCTGAAAGCAGGGGAGTGGCTGTGGGGCTGCCTGGCACCAGCTGTATTGCTCCTGGCAAGTAAGAAAGGGAGACACCCCAGCCCCTCCCATCATTGGGGGCAGAAGTCCTGGCTGCTTCAGTGATTTCAGAAAATGTCTTCTTAAAGATACTACCTGGAGGGCTGGGGTATAGCTCAGTGGTAGAACACTGGCCTCGCATGCTCCGCACCCTGGGTTTGATCCCCGGGCAGGAGAGGAGTAGGCCACCTGCAGGTATGGGCATGCCATTCTGCATTTCCGCATCTCCTCTGGCCTGGCTGCAGGCCCCCCTGAGTTGTTAAGCCCAGGAAGGCTGCACTTCTCTGCATTCTTTAGTCTTAGGCACCTGCCCCAAGCTCCACGCTGGGGCCACCAGCCAACGCTGAAGGAAAATGGAGACTGAGGAGGCAGCTGAGCAGCCTTGGACAGCTCAGGTCTTGTGCATTGCCTCGAGGCTCTGGATGGGGTTCTGGCCCAGAAGCAGAGCCAGAAAGCACTCCAGGAAGAGGGTGAGGAGGCCAGACCTAGGCCTCCACAAAGGGTGGCTGCAGGCCACGTGGAGGCTGGAACAGCACCAAGCAGCTCTTGAGGGCACCACACAGCTGGCCTCCGCAGCCACATGGCAGGACGGCAAGCCAGGCGGCCCTGCGGCCCATGAGCAAGAGCTTTGAGGTAGGACTGTTGGATCCGCATAGCCCGGCAGTGGGTACTCAGGAGGCAGGCGCAGGGTCTGAACACAAAGGCAGATGAGAAAGCACAGTTGGTGCCGGTGTATGGGCCCCAAGAAAATCTGATCCAGCAAGTGGACAAGTCAATCTTCACGTCAAAATAAAACGCTTGACAAAATAGATTCTTTAAAAAGGAGAGAGCCAGGTGACCACTAGGTGGGGCTGGCGAGGGCAGGAGACAGGGAAGAAGTGGAGATAGGTATTGTGGGTACAGGGCCCTGGAGCACACCCTGGCTCATGACTCACATGGGAGGGGACAAGGTGCAGACTAAGCCCTCTGACCTGGACTTCTTGGAGGCCCCTGTCACAGCAGAGCCACCTCTGCCTGCCATCAGGCCACTTCTGTTTCCATTACACTTCAACAATGGCAGTGGGGCGGGTCTCGAAGCAAAGGGTAGATGACCAGGCGGCCTTGCCAGGCCTCCAGCTGCTGTGCTTTCCAGTCCAAGTGGCCAGCTCAGAAGAGTCCCTTAGACACATTTCCAGTAACTTCTTGGGAAGCCAGTTCCAAAAAGAGCCACCACAGGGTGAAGACAGGTCGGTCATTAGAATTGCAGAGCCAAGAACTGAGTGAATGAAACCTCAGAGCACTGCTCACGTCTGTGTGTGCGCATCATGCGTGTGCGTGCCGTGCGTGTGCGTGCCATGTGTGCGGCATGTGTGAAGTGAGACAGAGCACAGCCAGTTGCTCAGGAGAGGCCGGGGGTTCTTTCCAGAGTCCGCAGCAGTTCAGTGAGAGGCAGAAATCAAGCGTTAAGGATCAGTTCCCTGTCAGTCAGTCCCAAATCAGGTCTGCAAAATTCTAGGACCAAATGCTAAAGAGCAACTTCTCCCAGAAGACGTGCGCACCTGCCAGTTCAGGACTCAGGCAGGAGTGGAGGCAGAGGGAGCCAGTGCTCAGGCCTGGGCTGGCGCAGTGGCTCCCTGGCTCCTCTCAGGACACCAGTCTCAAAGCCAGCCTTCCTCTTTCCATTCAAAACCAGACAAATGTTGCAAACAGATGGCAGGAAACATACGCATGAACCCTGAAGGCCTCCCTTCTTGGAAAGTCCTGGTTGGAGAATCTCTAACGCTGAGTGGTTAAAGGTGAATCCCTGCCCTGTTGACCACTGACAGTGGCAGCCACCATGTGGCCTGCAGACCAATCCCATCCCCTGAAGAAGCTGGCTCCAGACTTTTTCGTTCCCAGCTGGCTGTGCCCAGGGCTTGCTTGTTGTGCCTGCTGAGCTATGTGAACTTAGTGGGGACAGAGTGGCACTTGGTCTGCAGGTGTCTCAGCACAGTTGCTGGACAGCCGGAGTTGCCAGGCTAGTTGCCTGACAGCTTTGGCCGCCCCAGGTTGGTTGGTACTTCCAGTCCCGTGTGCAAGGTGACCTGGAAAAGAAGGGGTTGCTGAGAGGCTGCCATGGACGCAGGGTGCTGCCCCTGCACAGAGTCACAGGATGCTCTCTGCTTGCTGGAGGGCATCATGGGCAAAGCCCAGGGTGGCTCTGCCTGTGGGCTTTACTCATTGGGCCACTTGACATGCTGGTTAAGGTTCTGGTTGGCTTGGGCCTCTTTCCTCGCAGTAGGAGCCCTGTGGCTGGCTGACCATGCTCCCAGCATTGTTAGCAATGGTCATGCTGCTGAGCAGGCAACTGGTTCTCACGGCTGGGCACTCGTGCCCGCCATCTTCCTGCTGCCCTCTTTCCTTCCCTGTCTCCTGGGGCTGTCCTGTCCCCCACCTTCGTAGACTAGCAGCCCACCTCGCAGCCCACCTCAAGGCCCTTCTTAAACTGCAATGGCCTCAACCCTGTGCAGGCTTAGCAGGCTCAAGGCAGATCTGCCCCGCCCAGCCAGAGGACTCTGCTAGAGGCTAAGGATGGCAGCCAGTCCTCGCGTCACAGTTCTCTCCCCCTTGCCCATCCTCTGTTTTTCGTGGCACCTCTGTCCCAGGCCTCAACACCATTGGCACCTGCCCAGGCCTTGAGCCCAGCTCCTCCACACACTGCCACCATGGAGCCCTGCTCATTCCAAGTGAACACCTCACAGTGCATCCTGGCAGAGGACAGCTTCCAGGAGGCTCTAGTCTACTTGGCTTAAGTGTGTGGCAGTGGCTGGTGGATGAGCAGCAGGGAGCCAGCCGCCCAGCTAGTCAGGGCCTGGAGAGGCGTGAGGTACCTGTACGTTGCGGTTGAGGCTGAGGGCTGGCATGAAGACTCCGTCCACGTGGCTGAAGGCCGTGGGCCCCTGCTGCTGCCCATTGATGAAGAAGGTCAGGGTGTGCTTATTCAGGTCCAGCAGCACGCCCACTGTGGCCCCCTTGCACACTCCGCCTTCCGTCCTGAGGAGAGAAGTCCCAGGAAGACTTATTGCCTGGCTGCCCCAGGGTGCTGTCAAGAGCTTGGAATGACAAGTGAACAGGAAGCCCCCACACAGGAAAGTAGGGAAGAGCCTGGACACACTGAGCAGCACAGTTACAGGAGAACCCAAGGCCATGCGGCCAGGGACAACAGGACAGCCCCACCTCAAACTCAATACCTAGGGGCGGGGAGTGTTCATGCTGGTTGGGAGCCTCCTCTGGCAGTGCTTGTACCCCATGAACTGGCCACACAACAGAGTCTACCCTGGGGCAAAGACTGCTCAACCCCTTCTTTCCAAAAGATCTGAGACCTGTGCCCCAGGGAACTAAGGTTTCGCCAGGTGGGTTCCATCTGAAACTGGATGTGGGGTGGGTACTGCCAAGGAAAAGAATTCACTTGGTCCCCCTTTCTTCCTAGCCCAGTGAGGCTGCTGGCCCTGATGGACGTGCAGATGCCCAGCCTGCAGAAAGACCCCACCCTCCAGCTGTCTTCCCCAGAACCACCCTAGGGACTCTAGAAGAGCAGCATGTGGCAGGGGCAGGCAATGAGTAGTGAATCAAGCACTTTGGTCCTCATCCTGCAGTGGCAGGGACAGCCAGGGACTATGTCAGCAGCTCTGTGCTTGACAGAGTTGATGAATTACATTTTGGGCTGGAGAGAAGCATCGAGTGCCCTCTGGGTGGGGAGGGATTTTAAGTGAGGAATGCTCCTAAGGTCCTGGCCAACCTCGCCCTGTCCCTCTGGGCTGAGGCTATCCCTCCCTTTAGCTACAGGCAGCTGGACAGCGACCTGAGCAATGAGAAGGTCCGGGAGGACCTGGCTAATCAGGAGGGTGTTCCTCCAGAGCCAGGTTTCCTGGAGGGCTGGGCTCAGGGGCGGGGCCCTATCCCATACCCAGGAGGAGGGAACTACAACTGGGCTGTGGGTGCTCTTACCGACTCCCCAGTGCCGTGGTGAGGGCAGCAGGCCTCCTCTGGGAAGGCGCTCACCTGCACCTGCTCCAAACCCACGGTGTGGGGGTGGGGTGTAAAGAGGTGATTCCCCTGTGCTCTCTTCTGGCCCCCGTTTCTTAGAGATCCCACTGCCGAGGCACCCAAGGGCTGGCAAAGGTAGCAAAAGACCAAGAAGGCTGTCCGCCCCTGGCAGGGGTGTGCCCATACCACCCTGAGAAGGGGCTGGGATCCTCGGTTCAGTCCCTGTGGCTGGGCCAGTGTCTGTGAAATGGCAATGCTAACTACTTCATAGGGTTAAAGGAGGTTGTCACTCCCATAGGCAACTGTCTCTGGGTGCTTGTTTGGCTTAAGCAAGAAGCAATAGGGCTGGTGAGTTTGGACCTGGCCCCACTGTGGGCCAGGGGTGGAGGGAGTGGGGGCAGCACACAGAGGGACAGAGCTTCCCAAGGTTTGGAGCCAAGGGCACTACCAGTGAAAAGGTGGTGGGCAGCAGGCGGTTCTGAGCACCCTTAGACCAGTTCCTGTCCAGACCAGACCTGGCTTCCCTGACTTCAGTTGGGTCCTCCCAGGTGAAGAAGGTGCCCAGGGGCTGTTTGCAGGAGCTGGTGGGCCCAGAGCACGCTGGAGCTGGGCCCAGTGAGTCAGCTCCCTGAAGCTCCTCATCCCTTGGGGCAGTAATAGGGTCCCGCCAGGAATGGCAGTGATGTGTGCCTCCTCTGCAAAGCCCCATGGAACACAGGCTTGACTGGATGACTTTGCAGTGGAGTGAAACCAGAAAGAAAGCCACCCCACGGCTGCCTGCTGGGCAGGTGTGGCTCCCATCACTGTCACCTGCTCTCATTGGGGTTGCAGGAAGTAGTCACTTCTCCCTGGTCCTTATCAGACCACCAGGACCTGAAGACCCACATGCATGTCCAGGGAGGGCGGCGGGTCACGCACCTGTTGGTGTGAGAGTTGCAGTGCATGAACCAGCTGCGGTGGTTGTCCACATACATGGCCCAGGCCCTGTCGTCCTTGCCCAGCATCATGTCTTTGGCCACACTGGCCCTGGCCACACCAAAGGCAGGGTCTGGGTGGTTGTCATAGCGGTCCACGTGCAGCTCCCAATAGTGCGCACCCTTGGAGAAGGCGGCTGTGCCCAGCACTACCCGGTCATCGTAGCTGCTGCAGGTGGCTGTCTGGTTGTCATTGGATAAAATGATGTCCCGGTGCCCAGAATTGGGGTCAAATGTGAACCAGGCCACTGGAAAGGAAGAAGGCAAGAGAAGAAGGGTCAGGCGATGGAATTTACTGGCAGCCTCTAATGTGCTCAGAGACAGACTCACCAATCCCCAGCCACATCCGGCGGTCTCTGCATGGGAAACACACACACACTTCCTGCCCTGTGTTCTCCAGGTGCCTGTCCCTCAGCCTCGCCAAGAAACAGACAATCAGGCTTCTAGTCCCAACCTGGGGCACCTCAGGGAGTCCTGGTTCCCAGTACCTCCCATATACTTCAGAGATGCTAGGAGTGAAAGAGGAAGTCCACAGAATACCCAGCTTATGGGGCCCAGGTCACAAGGCTCCATCCTCTGCAGCCCACGGGTGGCACCCTCCTGCCCCCAAGCCCCAGGTCTTGAGGAGGCACACACAGCAGGAAAGGATGGCCCCTCCCCAGAGGTAGTGCTCACCATCGGATGTCTGCAGGACAACGGTTTTACTGTAGGGCCCAAGGCCAGCAGTGCTGAAGGCCTTGACTCTGGCGTTGTAGGTGCTGTTGAAGTGCAGCCCGTCAATGGTGCACAGGGTCTCCTTGCCCACGTACACTTCCTGAGTAAGGAGGACCACTCTTTAGGCCCTCAGGCATTCGGAAAAGCCCTCAGCAGATGGTTCTCAGGCACGTGGGGCCACTAAAAGTGCTTTAGCCCCAACAGAAGTTACTCATTTTGTTTATTTGTGCAGCAATAGGATTGAACCCAGGGGCACTCTACCACTGAGCTGCACCCCAGCCCTTTTATTTTTTATTTTGAGACAGGGTCTTGCTAAGTTGCCCAGGCTGGCCTCGAACTTGCGATCCTCTTTCCTCAGCCTCCTGAGTTGCTGGGATTGCAGATGTGGCCACCATGCCCAGCCCCAAAAAGAAGTTCTTGAATAAGGGAAATTACAACTTCTTGTGGCCTGGTCCCAGAACTTGTCCAAACTGGGAGGAAACATCTTCCTCCTGGTCACTGTGCCTGCAGGCTGCAAGGCATGTGGGGGTCCCAGGGAGGCGGGTCTGCAGGTCTTCAGCTAGCTAGGACACTGCCCAAGGACGTCCTGTCTCTGCCAAGGTGACCCTGTCAAAAGACTCTGAAGCTCTAAGGGACTCTGGCTCCCACATCCCCTCCTACCCCAGAGATTGGCACCTTCTGCTCCTGGGCCCCTGGGAGATGCTGTTTTCCAAGAGGATGAGACCCTCTGAGTCAGACAGACCCAAGTATCTTTCCTAGGGTGTACTTTCTTTCCCATTCACTTCCAAGTTATGCTGGTCCTATTGTCCCTGGTCGCACGGCCTCAGGTTCTCCTGTAACTCTGTACTGCTCACTGTGTCCAGGCTCCTTCCCTGCTTTCCTGTGTGGGGGGTCCCTGTTTACTTGTCATCCAAGCTCTTGACAGTTACCTCTGTGCCAGGCATTGCTAAGGTCTTGTAAGTGTCACACAACATGGAAACATTGTTATTTTGTTTTTTACTCTGCACACAAGGAGACCTGGGGAAGGTTGGGAGCTGTCCCTGGATTGCAGCTAGTCCATTGAAGGGCCACCTTTCAAATGCAGGTCTGTCTCCGTTCAAAGCCACCCACCAGCTGCAGGGCCGCTCCTCCTGAGCCTAAACCCTTGGGTCTGGCTTTCTCGGTGGCCATGACTCAAAGAAGAGGGATCACCTTTGCGCTCTGTGGGGCCTCCTCTTCATGTCCACAGCCTTTTCTCTGTTCCCATACCTGCTGTCTGATGGGGGAGCACCACAGAGGGACCAAGGTGTGCACCCCCAACAGACCACCATCTCTGACTCACGCCCCCCTAGCCCATGCCCACCCACACTCAGCAATTCTCAAGGAACTGCATGGTTGTATTTCCACCCCCCCAAAAAAAATGAAATGACAGGTACCTAAATCCCTTTAAGAGAAACTAAGGGAGCCCTGACCTTTGGTAAGCTGCTCAGTGGGGGTGGTTCCCTGGGGAAGAACTGCAAGAAATCCAGTGGCTGCTGATCTAGTGGGCAGGAGGTGATGGAGAAAGTCCAGGGCTGTGCTCCCTGCATGCATGTGCACCTGGGCCTGGCCAAGTGGAAGCTCCAGGGACAGTCCTGCAGGGTTCTGACCTGGTGGGGTCAGGGGTGTCCTAGGGTTTCTGGGAAGAAGTTGCACTCAGGCTCACTAAGAGCCCTTATAGTCCCCAAGTCAGTCCACCTGGGGGCCATGAGTGCAGTATGTCACCCCAACCCAACAGCCATTTTTGATGTGTTTCTACACACCCAGCTCCTTGCCAGGTATTTGAGGCCTAGCAAGAGCTTCCTCCTCTAGAATGTGACCCCCCAAGACAAGCCTATCCCCTGAATGGCAATGACATGGATGAGATGAGGCAAGAGGAAGCCTGCCCTGCTGGGTCCTGGGTAGCACATGAGGCTGGTAAGGCCTGCACCCCAGCGGGGGAGACAAGAGGGAGGAGCCTGCAGGTGGTGCCATCCCTGGGCTCTGTCCCTCCCTCATGCCTGTGCCAGTCATCCCTGTGTCCTCTATGATAGACGCTGCTGCCGGCGGGGGCCAGAGACAGCCTGCAGCAGGGAAGCCCAGTCTCCAATCCCAGCTGCCAGCTCTCCATCCTGTGGCCCCTCCTCAGGGTGGCCTCAGTTGCCCACTCACAGCCTCACATTAGGATGCCCCCCACGCCCAGCAGCAGGCCTCACCCGGAACTGCCCCCCGTCCCCGTCGTCCAGCTCCAGGATGTAGCCGTCCACAGGGCTGTGGGTGAAGGGCGGTGTCCTCCAGGCCAGGGTGACACTGTTGTTCCGAGTGCAGCACTTCTCCAGTTGCAGCAGGGGGACGGGTGGCACTGTGACGGGGCCACTGGGTTAGCGTAGCACCCCTGTCCTCATGCCCCAGCCCACCCCAGGAAACACCTGGGTTACCCCCAGGCCAAAGAGGGCTGGGGACAGGGAAGTGCAGGTCCTGTGTCATTCTTCACCCCACAGCATATCCTGATCTCAGAACTGGGGTTATGGCCTACCCCCAAGCCTGTCACCTGCCACCAAGAGCCGTGGCAGTAATGTTCAGGCCTGTGAGGAGCACTTGAGGTAGCTCAGCACAGTCCACCTAGCATGGGCCTATGCGAGCCCTTTTGGCAGGGTGCAGAACTAGGCAAGAGTCAGCCTTACACCAGGGCGGGGAAGAGGGACACTACGGTTTACCTTCAGTGTCCCCCAAGGCTCATGTTCAAGGCTTGGTCCCCAGTGTTGTGCTGCTGGAAGATAGGGGAGCCCTTGGGAGTGGGGCCAGGGGAGGTCCTCCCTTCACTGGGAACTGATGCCACCTTGGAGGGGACCCAGCCCCTTCCTCTGTCTCTCCTTTGCTTCTTGGCCATGACATGAAAGCTTTTGCTCTCATGTCCTAGCTTCACCATGCTAGGACCCCTCGACACATATCACGGGACCATCTGACTTGGGACTAAAACCTCCCAGGCTGTGAGCCAAGTGGACCTTTGCTCCAGGCCAGTCACCTCAGGCATTGTGCTGTGATGGAGCACTGACTAACACAGGTGCAGAGATGCCTGCAACCATCAACCAGAAGCTTTCCAACCCTGGACAGGGCCCGGGACAGAGGAGCAACCTTGGATGATGGATGCCACTCCCTGGAATTAGGAACGCAAACTGGGTGTGCCCTGAGCTCTATTGAACTAAGAGGGGGCAACGTCGTAGGTTCTAGCTCTCTTTGGGCTCAAGAGATTTTAGAAATTGATAGAATCCACTCTGACATTTTCAAAAAGGAAAATAGACAAGATTGATATTTCAATTTGACTCCAAGAATGGGGTCACTATTTTCCAGATGTTGGCTGAAGGTCCAGCTGGTTGAAATCCCCTGATTTTAGGTGTGCTTTCAGTGGCCATGCACAGCCTGACCCCCACCCATGGGTCCCTCCCCATGCCCTCAGCGCAGTCTCTACTCCCCATGACTCCCTGTTGCAGGAGCAGCATGAGGATACGGCCAAGCCTCCTCCCGTGGTGTGCCCATTTTGGGGTAGCTGCAGCTTCCCCATTCTGCCCGGCCCTTCTGCTCCTTGGCACTGCATCTCATTCACACCCAGGGCAGGTGGCTTGGGAGGGTGGCATTTCCCGACCTCATGGATGTGCAAACTGTGGGAGCGAGCCTGGGGTATCAAGAGTCCCGCTTCTCCACACTCTGAAGGTCAGGCCTGCCTGGGTTCTCAGATCCTGCAGGTGCCCTCGCTTCCTCTCCCGGCACACCTGCAGGGCAGGACTCCTTCTGGCTGTCCCTTGCTGCCTTTGCGCCTGCCAAGTTGTATAGACTTTACCCAACCTTAACCGTGCACCCCCTTGGTTCCTGCCATCTTCTCCTGCTCCCTCTGCTCTTTTTTAAATTTATTTTTTAGTTGTAGATGGACACAATACCTTTATTTATTTTTATATGGTGCTGAGGATGGAACCCAGTGCCTCACCTATGTGAGGCGAGTGCTCTACTGCTGAGCCCCAGCCCCAGCCCCAGCCCCTCTTTCTATTCTTGCCTTGACCTTCCTGCTCTTCTGGAGACACAGGAAACTTACCTCTGCCTGCGAAGCCCCAGCGCCTGCTCTCAGCTCTCACTAGACTGTCCCTCCCTTCTCCTCCCCTTGAGAAACAGCCCCCCTGACCGCTGCCCACTCTGCCTCGCGCTGGCACCAGCTGCCACTGCCAGGCCTCACATCTCTCATTGTCTGCGCACTGTCCCCTTCCTTCTCTAGAAGAGCAGCCCAGTCTTTGGAGGGAGTTGTTCACCACTGCACACAGGACACCTGCCACAGCCTGGCACATGGTGGACACTCCATGGGTCATTGTGAGTGAACACAAGAGGAAGCTCAGGCTCAGACAGAGGACCCACCCCACCCAGCTCCACAGTCAGGCCCACCACCTGGTGACCCTGCCCTGCCACTCTGCCTGTGGCAGAGAGCATCATGGGCTCCCAGCACCAAGCTGCCCCTCAGACCAGATGCCTCTTTGGGAAGAAGCACTGGCTGAACGAGGGCCAACCGTGGCTCACCCCTACATTTCATTTGAATGAAGTCCAGCTGGTGGATGGCCTGCAGCAGTGGCTCGCTGTCCAGGGTCAGGTCAAACTCCGCAGACACTTTCGGCTCCAGGGCACCTTTGACCCACTGCTCCTGGGACAACTGCACGCGCTTGATCAGAGCATCGGAGATCTTGAAGGGGAGCACAAGGTCGAGTGTTGGGTTTGTAGAAAACAGCGAAGGGTGAAGGACGGGAGCCAGGGGCTTGGTCTCTGTGGGCTCAGGGATGGGAAGGGGCTGTGCTGAGCACATGTCCTCGAGCCAGGGCGAGATGAAGCCACCCCTACTGCACAGTGCTGGCTGGGTAAAGACTCACTGTCTTGTTCGAATTGTGATTCAACAGTGTGATGGTGACAAAAGTAAAGAAGCACTAGATATTTAGAGAAATTGGGTCAAACCCTTTCATGAAGTAAAGATGCTTTTCAAAAAATATGCAAAACCACGCTTGATTACATCTGCTTTGCCAGCTCTGGTACATTGCCAAGGGAAACACTAGTCGTCTGTCCCAGGGTGTGAAGAAAGTGTGCCCCAGTCCTCTGAGCACAGAAGCCCACTCCCCCCAGTGCATCTCTTCTGATCATTCTGTGGCTTTTGTAGCAAACTCCGGCTGAATCGCACCCACAGCTCTTCCCTGGCTGGGAAGTTCTGCTCATCAGATGTCTGCACACCTGCTGCAGAGCCAGGGCTCCATGCACACTTCTTTGGGAATTACCAAGAGGATTCGTCATTTTCCCCAGACAGAGGCTGAATCACTGCTGTGTTCCCAAGAGACATGCATGACAGAGCCAGCCTGAGGGCCATAGCAGTGACCCCAAGAGGGATGAACTAGCTGGTCATCGACCAGGCCTGCAGGACTGCACCCTGAGGGGAAGCTGTGTGGACTCTACCTGGCTTCTCCCTGGACAGTCTCTCTGGCTGATCTGGCAGACTGCCCTTCCCATGCATGGGGAGGATGTTGACGGTTGGCATCTGGCCACTGGAGACCATGCTAACTCACCTCTCCTTCTATGGAGGCTGCAAAACTAGGGTCAGAGCTGCTGAGGGCCCTGGCTGAGGGCGAGCTGGACCTCTGCACGCCCGAGCACAGGGACTCCCCACAGTGCCGCGTTGTGGACGGGCCTTGCCTAACACCTGGGCTGGCCTGGGGCTGGCACTTGTGAGCAGGATGACACCCAGGGTCGTCCTGGTGTGGCCGACTCACCTGGAGGAACCCAGAGGGGTCGTTCTCCTTCATCACCTCCAGGCAGTACTCCATCAGCCCTGTGGACTGGCGCAGCTTCAGCGTGCAGTGGTTGATCTGGTCCCAAACCATCTGCAGCAGGGACTCCTCTCAGCAACTGCCTTCCCAGAGGAAGAGCAGCCAGGTCCCAAGAGTCAGCAAACCAGTGGGGAGGGGCCCTGGCCAGCCCACTCCTGCACTCTGCTCCGTCCTACTGGGGACTAGAGGGGCCACTTCCCTCAACAGACTCTGGAACGGAGCAGTGTGGAGAGAGGGCCTGGCCTGAGCTCCGCCTGTGTCTGTGGCCACCCCGGCCTTGTTCCACTGGCCAGCAGGCAGGGATGGCCCCAGGATGGCTGCATCACCAGACACGGGGCTTCCGCCAATACTCCCTCCTCCTCTCCTTGAAAGTAATGCTTCCTGCTTGGTTAGGAAACGCCCCCTGACACCACAGGAGGGCCGACGTGACAGCCCTCCTCAGTTCAGAGCGCAGAGGTACCTGCCGGGGGTGCAGTGGGGGGCGGGGTCGCTGGCCGTCCCCTGGCAGGGATGACAGTATACATCAGAGAGAACTGAAGAAAGGCACAGAGCCGGAGCCGGAGCCGGGGCAGAGCCCAGCCTTGCCATTGTGATGGGTTGCTCCCACTCTACAGATGAGGACAGGAGGTGGGAGGTGGTGGGAGGTGGGAGATGGTGGCTGCTGCTGCCTGCCCTGGCTTTGCAGGGAGCATGGGTGGTGACTGTCCCCTGAGCGCCACCCACCAGCGGCTCAGCCCCTCCTCACCACGTCCTTCCTTCCCTGGCCCCTCAACTAAGGTCCAGCACTGGGCAGGAGGGCATGAAAGGGACCCCAGGGTCAGCCCAGCTGCCTACCTTCAACTTGTGCTCCCTCTCTTTTGTCACCTTGGTGAGCAGCTTGGCCTTCTGCCGCGTCAGAGCCTCCACCAGAGCGTCACACTGAGCCACCAGGCAGGCCTCGTAGTCCAGCCCATTCTCCTGGGGAGACAGAGAGCTTGAGGGAAGGTGACCGAAAGCCCACGAGGGAAGCCTTGAGCCCCCTATGTTGCCCCACGGGAGAGGGTCCCAGTGCGCCAGGGCTGACCTGTGCATGCCTCACGCCTGGGGGTCGTCACCCTCACAGACCACTCCAGAGGCTCCTGCGCCTGGGGAACACTCTCCAGAGCCAGGCCCAGGCCGCCTCAGACACTGTGCCACCGCTAGTGTGTGCACGTCCCCTGCAGGCGGGGACTCAGCGCTATTTTTCCTACTTTCCAAAATTTCTATGACACATTCTTTGGCTTTTTATAATCAGAAAAAGGTGAAGCAAACAAGAAGCAATGTCCTCGCTCTAGGTCTGGCTCTGTCAGCCTGAAGGAAGGTCCTCAGACCTCGGTCAGTGTGGGTCCAGACCTCTGCTTCAGTCCCCCGGTGTCATGGTGAAGTCCTAGGCCAGGACCTCGGAAGTGCCTGTGCCTGGGGACGGGGCCTTTAGGAGGCCATGGAGATCTAATGAAGTTATAAGGCAGGTCCCAATCCAACCTGACAGGGTCCTTACAAAAAAAGGAGAGCAGGACAGACACACAGAGGTCACCCAGGGACTCAGGAAGAAGAGAGCATCTGCAAGCTGAGGAGAGGCTTCAAGAGGGATCCACCTGTCATGGCCGTCACTTCCAGCCTTTCTGACAGAGAGTGCATCTGTCCTGTTCAAGCTTCCCTGTCTCTGGTGCTCTGTGATAGAGTCTGGATAAACTAATCCATCCTGTGTGTGTGAAAAACT
The DNA here is from genome assembly GCF_047511675.1 of Marmota flaviventris. Classification (NCBI taxonomy): domain Eukaryota; kingdom Metazoa; phylum Chordata; class Mammalia; order Rodentia; family Sciuridae; genus Marmota; species Marmota flaviventris. The sequence goes on along the minus strand of NC_092509.1, from coordinate 10,830,062 downwards.
AGGACATCATACTTCAGATGCCCCGAGGATGTCATCTGAGGTTAGCTTATTAGGGCATGGGTTTTGCTCTAGTTTGGACTGTAAGCATCCCCCAAAGGCCTGGTCCCCAACCTGTGGTGCTATTGGCAAGTGGTGGAGCCTTTGCAGGGAGGCCTGGTGGGCGGAGGTTAGGCTGCTGGGGACATGCCCCTGAAGGAACCTTTGGGACTTCAGCCCCTCCTCTCTCTGCTTCCCGGCCACCAGGAGGCCAGCAGCCTCCTCTGCCACTCGTTCCCACGTTCCCACGGAGGATTACTGGGCTACCACAGGCCCAGAGGCAGTGGAGTCCAGCAGTGCGGACAAAAACTGCTGAAACCACGAGCCTGAACAAGCCTCTCCTCCTCGTGAGCTGACTGTCTCAGGCGTCTATCATGGTGGCAGAAGGCTCACCAGTTCTCACGGGCTAGGAATTCAAGGGCCCTCAATCTCCTCTGCGCCAGCTGTGCAGATCTGTTACAGCTCGGCCCTGTGTGCACCTACCTGTGGGGACTCCCTCCCCTACACAGGGATCCCTGAAGCAAGACTGACTGAGCTTAGGATGCTTCTCAGGCTCAGTCGGGCACAGTGCAGGTGCTCAGTGAACACCTGGATTTACGTTTTGGTGCCTCAATTACATGGGACTGTTTGGGCACAGGGCACCACTGCCACAACCTGTATGGCCCAGTTGGATCACATCTCTCCAGCTCCCCAGCACGTGGCCTCTGCTTGCTCGCCTCCTATAAACTCCATCCCACGTCAGTGTCACGTGCATGTCAGCAGACAGTGGCAGGCAACATGCAGGGATGTGCAAGGACACACCAGCCCTCTGGTGTGGGGCTGAGTGCCCATGGCAAGGCTTGCCCCTCCTTTTCCTACCTGGCAGGTGGGGACCTGTCCTTGCTGAGTGAACCAGAGCATGCTCACCTGGATCTGCTGCAGGATGTTCTTGAGCTGGACCAGAAACTCCTTCGCCTCCTTGGCCTTATCGGAAACCCCGTTTAAGGCCTGAGAGAGCTGGGCCTGGAAGAGACACGATATTGTAAAAGGAGGGGCCACATTTGTGCAAGGGCTGCAGGAGTCCCCTGTGCAGGCCGTCCTCCTCTATAAAGGGAGCATGACTGAAGCCTGGCCCAGAGTACATGGATTTTCCCGGAGCACCTAGAGAGCATGGGTGGGCCTCTACCCTCCCTCTGACCCCGGCCTGGCAGAGGAAAGGACTTCTCACTAGCTGTGGAAGGTAACAGGCCTGTCTTGGGTGGACGCAGCCCAGGACAAGGGGACAAATGAGCCCGTGGCCTGGCCTAGGCCTGCTCTTCTGTGGCAGGTCTATCTCTCATCAGTTGATGCTATGACCATCCTGTACCCCAAGTCAACCTCCACACTCCTTGTTCCTGCACAGTCACCATTCAACCTGTGGGCAAACCAGAGGGAGGAACAGAGAGAGGCCCGTGGCCCTAGAGGTGAATTGGGCCTATACCATTCTCCAGTAGTTTCCAGTGTCCGACCTTGAGCCCGATGTGAAGGGAGTGGTCAGCAGAGCCACAGAGGGGACTTCTGAGCCCAAGACCAGCTGTTGCAAAATAGGATATGTGGGAAGTGAGCTGTACCCTCATCTGAGGGACTCCATGGTGTGTGGAACAACAGCTCTCAGGCTGTGCTTGCCCTGGGTGACTCCATGATGTATAGAACAGCAGTCCCCAGGCTGTGCCTGCCCTGAGTGTCTCCATGGTGTGTAGAACAGCAGTCCTCAAGCTGCACCTTCCCTGGGTGACTCCATGGTGTGCAGAACAGCAGTCCTCAGGCTGTGCCTGCCCTGAGTGACTCCATGTTGTAGACCAGCAGTCCTCAGGCTGTACCTGCCCCTGTGACTCCATGGTGTGCAGAACAGCAGTCTTCAGGCTGTGCCTGCCCTGAGTGACTCCATGGTGTGTGGAACAGCAGTCCCCAGGCTGTGCCTGCCCTGGGTGACTCCATGGTGTGTGAAATGGCAGTTCTCAGGCTGTGCCTGCCCTGGTGACTCCTTGGTGTGTGGAACAGCAGTTCTCAGGCTGTGCCTGCCCTAGGTGACTCCTTGGTGTGTGGAACAGCAGTCCTCAGGCTGTGCCTGTCCTGAGTGACTCCATGGTGTGTAGAAAAGCAGCTCTCTAGAGGCGCCTGTCCTGGATGACTCCATGGTGTGTAGAACAGCAGCTCTCAGACTGCGCCTGCCCTGAGTGATTCCATGTTGTACAGAACAGCAGTTCTCAAGCTGCACCTGCCCTGGTGATCCATGGTGCATGGAATAGCAGTTCTCAGGCTGTACTTGCCCTGGTGACTCCATGGTGTGTAGTAGAACAGAAGTTCTCAGGCTGTGCCTGCCCTGAGTGACTCCATGGTATGTAGAACAGCAGTTCTCAGGCTGCACCTGTCCTGGGTGACTCCATCGTGTGCAGAACAGTAGCACTCAGGTTGTGCCTTTTCCTGAGTGACTCCGTTTTGTGCAACAGGAATTTGCCCTGAGTCATTTCGAGTCGAGGTGCCAAGATAGAAGGACTCTACACTTTGTTTGAACAACCATCATCTGCCTGGCACCACCATAAGGCCTAAATTAACAGATAATTTACATATGCCAACCTATCAAACTAAATCAGGAACACCTGGACACGTGGCCATCCCAAATCTCATCAGGAACACCAGACATGGGAGCTTATCAAACTCACCAGACAGAACCTGCTTAACGCAAGGCCCATAAAAGGAGGAGCCCTCTGAGGGTGGACACGGTGGCACTGTACCCTGTCACCTGGTCACTAGCCTTGCCCAGGAGAATCGCCACAGCAGTGAATCTCCAGTCCTGTTCTTGGACTTTAGCAGCATTTTTATCCTGGCCCCTCCAAGGGTACACCTCTATCTGACACTTCAAACTCATGCTCTGAAACAAACTGGCATCCACCAGGGTCCATTGCCTGGGCAACTCTGTGCAAAGAGTTCCTTGACCCTTATCTGACTTCCGCCTTGACCCTTCTGCTCTGTGTCCATATCCCTCTCCCTGTGCTGCTGGCCCAGCGCCCTCTGACCCTGAAGCTGCCTTACCCTTTCTTAGTCTTTCTGTTTCTTATATGTAAATTTTATGAAGTGTGGTGTGTGCCTTGAGTGTTTCAGATATTAGAAATGAAGAGTGAAATGGAAGGAAAGGACTTGTGGGTGTCTGACCTCTGTCACATGACCCACCGGCATTCAGTGAATCACAACAACTGCAAGTGTGTAGCCTGTGAATTTATTGTTACTCAATGAATCTGACATTGTAGAAAGACATAGGCGTGTCTTGTCTGTTCATGGTATGGTTTGCTCACAATGGGGGCATCTGCTGGCTGAGCTCAGGTCCATGGCGTCAGTGTCCTGCGTCTCCTGCATACACACACACACACACACACACACACACACACAAAATCCAATTTGTCTTTGAAACCTAGCCATGGATGAGGCAGATGACCTGGTTTTTAACTAGTCACATTTTCTAAATGTAAAGGCTGAGAGTGGAGCAGGGCAGTCCAGAGAGATCTGGCTGTCACAGCCATGACCCAGGACTGGAAGAGCCCCTGGCCACGCAGCACTATGTTTCTCTCTGTGGCATTAAAAAAGTCCAGGAATGTTACTCTTTAGACCGTAGCAGTGGTTCTCAGAGTGGGATACCTGTTTGTGTCAGCATCACTGCGGACCTCAGTAGAAGGGCAGTCTCTGGCTCCTCCAGAGCTGCCCATCAGAAACCAGGTGGAGCCCAGGAGTCTGGGTTGACCCAGCCCTCCAAGAGCATCTGGAGCCTCACTGGCCTGGACAATGACAATTTCCAGCCTCAGCTGGAAATCTCTGATTAGCTGGGAGCAGGCCTAGGGCCATGCATGGAAGGCAAGGGAGGCTCTGCAGCTCTGGGTGAGGTTCAGGTGAGGGCTGGTCTGCTCCTGGGAGCCAGGAGCCTCCAAGCAAGGGTGGCCCCTCCAAGAAGCTTCTCCTACTCCACTGCTGTACCCCTGCACCCCTGCTCAGGCACCTCCCTCTGCGGCTCACTCTAGGGTACCCACTCTGCAAGTTTCAAGACAGCAAAGCTGTCAGCAGAACCTGGGGTGCTCCATGCCCACCCTCCACTGACGGCCACTGGCCACACTTGGCTCCTGAGTACCTGACGGGCAGCTAACATGACTGGGGAGCTGGATTTTTTTTTTTTTTTATGTTTTAGTTGTAGTTGGACACAATACCTTTATTTTATTTATTTATTTTTATGTGGTGCTGAGGATCGAACCCAGGGCCTTGCACATGCTAGGCAGCTCTACCACTGAGCCCAGCCCCAGACTGTGGGAGCTGGAATTTACATGCTATTAAGTTTAATATGGAAGGGGCACAGATCTTGACCCCCCATCCTTGGAGGGTCCAGGGCCCAGGATACTTGACCTTGGAAGGAGGCTCAGATGGCAGCATTGTCCACAGGCTTGCAGGCATCTTTCAAAGTGATCAGTTATCAGCATCCAGAGAGGGGCAGCAAGCCCCTCCCCAAGGCACCCACCCAGAGCATAGGCCCACCAAGGCCAGGCCCGTTCCCTTCTCAGCTATCTTTGTACCCCAGATGGTGCACCTTAGACAAGGATGCTTACGCCTCCAGGTCAGGGCGCCAGCTCGCTGTGCTCTTCCAGGGTCCTACCCATGCCTTCCCATAGTGGCCATGCAGAGGCCTGGCTCCTTCCTCTCCTTGGGCTCCACCTCCAGACCTTGTCTGAACCTAAGGGCCTTCGAAGGTCCCACCTCTTCACATCAAGGGTCAGGGCTTCGACATGCAGGTCTGGGGCTCACACACATTCAGGCCTGTCGCCTCCCCCAGAGGCCACCTCCCCCTATCTCTAGGGCATCAACGGGGCAACTGTCTTTTGTCTTTGCACAGATGGGAGTTTAGGAAAAGTCCTTGGTTAAAGAAGAGCAGAATGGTTGGTAGACCCGAGGCCTGTGCTGAGCGGGGTAGGTCACAGCTGATCCGCCACCTCTGCCAGCGGGGAGAGAGGTCAGACCTATGCCAGGCACCAGCACAGCTGTGCTCCAGCCAGTGCCTGCCTCCCAGCAGCCCTGCCTCCCCAGCACCAGCTGACCTGCTTCCCACTTGGCAAGGAGACCATGACTTTGGGCAGTGCCTGGCTGAAAACAGAGCCATCTTGTGGCTCAGTGGCCTACAGACTCACCACCTGCTTCCCCTCTGCTGCCTCTGCATGGCCAGAGAGCCTCTCAGCACAGAGCCTCCCAGGGCCAGCCCTGTGCTCAGTCAGGTGAGGGCCTATCCCCCGGTTGGCAGGCCTTGGTGGGACCCAGGTGGGCAGGGACGGCTGGCGGCCATGGAAGTGTCCCCACAGAAACGCACTTGTCCTTCTTTCCACCCAGTTCCATGTGTGGGGGGAATGATGGTAAGTCACCTCTCCTGGCCTGGAAGAGGACTGTGGCAGTCACACTGGGTCCCCAGGAGCGAGCAGCCTGGGGTGGAGCCCTCAACCTGTCTCAGCCTTCAGGGCACCAGCTCCATCTTCCACAGGGACCACTGGGTATTGGCTGAGGACCCTGAACACTATTCCCAGTCCTCCCCTAGTGGTACGAAGACCTTGAGTCTGAGAGGTGAGGGGCTTGGCTTGCCCCAGTGGGCAGATCATAGCTAACTCTGGGAAAGAAAGGAAAGGCCCAGGTGGAAGACACCCTCTGATTCCTGGTTGAATGGTTGTAACTGAATAGCAAGGGGCAGTTAGTGGCTTCCTTGTCCTCGCGGGTGAGAATGCATCCCTAGGAGTCTGGTTTGGGACAGTTTCCTCCTGGGTCCAACCAATGCCTGTCTGCCCCACAGAGCATCTCCACCAGCAGCTCCCAGAGCAGTCTGGGTTCCTCCCAGGCAGGGTCCTGGGCCAGTGTACTTCAAACCCCGGCTTGAGAGTCCTGGGAAGCTCCTTGTTTCTGTTCTGCCCTCCTAAGGTTGGACAAGTGTGGTGAATCTGGCCCCACGGGCTCTCACTGTTATGCTTAGCACACAATCAAGCCCTCCCTGGTTCCTTAGGAATTGTCCGATGCAGGTCTACCATCTCTGGAGCTGTCTGTCTGAAGTGCCTCCTGGGACCCACCTCTGTTTGAAGTTCGCGGCTTTTTAGCTGATCCCAGGTGCTTGCCAGGGACTGTGCAGGGTCACCCGGGGGACCTTGCTTTCAAACTTGGTCCCTGACCACCAACATTAGGATAGCAAAGGAGGTACACAATGTAGACACAAAGACCTTAGAAATGCTGTGGGGGACTTCATTTCACATAGAGGAAGTTGAGTGTCTAGTAAAAGGTACCAACTATAAAGGAGCACGTAAATGTGCTGTGTGTTGCCACCCAGTTTCCTGATATAACTTGCATGTGTGCCAGTGGCGCTCGCAGGTGTGTAGCCATTTGTCTTTCTTCCCACCTGGAGGGTGCTGTGAACTTGCCCAAGGTCATATAGCTAATTAAATGTATTTTCTTTTTTCCTGGTACTGGGGATTGAACCCAGGAATACTCTACCCCTGAGCTATATCTCCAGTCTTTAGTATTTTCATTTTGAGGCAGGGTCTCCCTAAGTTGCTAAGGCTGGCCTTGAACTTGCATTCCTGACTCAGCCCCTCGAGTCTCTGGGATCACAGGTTGTGACCTGTGAAGGTCATTCTTATGTGCATGTGAAAGGGCTAGAGATGGGCGAACCGTTACCCCAGACATGAAAGGTACGGGGACTAAGACCCATGTTACAGTGTCCGGGGCATGACTGAGTTGACACCACCCACTAATGTTTAGGGGACCATAGCCAGGTCCCCAGGAGACCCTCCCTGTGGCCCTGTCTGTCCCCCTGCTAGACCAGCAGCCCCTGCGCCTGGAGCAAGGCTGGGCTGGGCTCAGTCCCCACATGTCCAACTGCTGGTGAAGATTGCTGCCGAGAGCCCCCCCAGGGCCCTGAGTCCCACACACCAAAAAGCGCCCCCCCCCCCGGCTCTCTACCTGGCTCTGCTCTTATTTATGACCGTGTCCTCTGCTGTCTAGAGAGACTTCAGGCCCTCAGCTCTGCATCCCAGGCTGTCCATGTTGCTACCCTTGGGGACGCCACCCTTCCTCTAAACTGGGTCCCCAGGCCACCCTGCTCTTTCCCTGCTGGTTGGGTTCTGCTTGCAGCACCTCCCATTGGCCCTGCCTAGAGTTGCTGCCAGCACCCACCTGGGAAGACGCTTTCCAAATGCGGCTCCTCCTGAAGCTCTGGCTGTCCTCCCCAGTAGAATGTGCTCTTTGAACGCCCAGAAGGGGGCCTGGCTCCCAGCCCGTGCTGCAGCCACCCCCATGCTGTGGCCAACTCCACACCACAAGCCAGTCCTGAGTGTCTCTGGTGCCATATGGTGCCTGAACCAGTGCTGTACCCCACAAACGCTTGATTTGATTTTGCTCTCCATTGTCTGAGCCTCCCCCACACTGGGCATGATTACGATGGCCAGGTGGACATTCCTCACCCTCTGTTCTGTGGCACCAGGCACTGGCAGCTCCCGGTGCCCTACAGACTGACCTGCCTTTCATGACTCTTTCTAGGTTAACTGCCACCACTGAGCTAGCCCTAGTGCAGTCACACAGGAGGGCGCTTCTGATGACCCTCCCTGTCCTTGGCTGCAGACCCACAGTCCCGCAGTCCCTCCACCCACCCTGCAGACCCTGCCCCACCGGCAGAGAGCTGCCTTGTTTCCTGGTCTTCTCTGAACTGCGGGCGCTAGGCTCAGTCAATGCCCAAGATAAACACAGCGGCCTAAAGACCCGAGCCTCAGCAGCCCTTGCGGTGGAAGCAGACAGGTCTGAAGGGGAAGCAGAGTAGGGAGCCATAGCGCCACTGGAGGTGACTCACAGGGCTGGGAGGGAAGGTGGGCACACGGAGGCCTCAGCAGTGGCAATAGGGCCAAAGGGGATCCTGGGGGGGGGGGCTAGGAACAGTCCCCTCCCCAGGAGCCCCTGGGTTCCACGAGCCCACAGGCTGCCCCTCCCAGAAGCCCTAGGATCCAGTCCCACCCTAGAGGGGCTGTCATGGAGTCCTGCTGTAGGGCTGAAGCTGAGGGTCAGCGAGGGCTAGGCCCTGCACAGAAGTACACTCAGGAGCAATGAGCTCAGAGGTCACCATGAAGGAGCCACAGTGGACAGCAGGCCCTACCATGTTAAGTTGGGTCTCAGAATCAAAGGGGTCTTTGGCAGGACAGGGGACAGGATTGGGGGTCCCTGAAGCAAAGCGGCTCAGGAGGTCAGCTCCTGTGCACTGGCTCCCTGAGAGGGCCAGGTTACATGGAGGTCTCCTCCACGGCTGGCAGCACGGAAGATCGCCATCTGTGAAGACCCCCACCCTTCAGGGCCCATCCAGGCTGGGCAGAGAAGATTCTGAGTGGACCCACCCTGCCCGGAACAGCAGGGGTCATTCTGTCGTGGGTCCCCTCGGCACCTGAGCTCCCTGCCACCACTGTCAGAAGGGCCTAAGTGACACAGAGTCATCATCCACGTCTGAGCCAGAGTCTGCAGAGCGTCAGGGCTGTTCCTTCCAGGGACAGTCTGCTTCCTTGCCCAGGTCACCCAGGTATGGCTGCTTGACTCATGCGGCCTCTCATGCTCTGGGTGTTTGTGTCCCCAGATTCACACAATGGATACGAACTCCCAAGATGGTGGCATCAGGAGATGGCTCTTTCAGTGATGGAGTTGTGAGCACTGGGCCTCTCAAGAGGCTGCCGGCCCTTATCAGAGCCTCAAAGAGGCCTCGGGCAGCTCCTCATCTTCCACCCACGAGCACACAGGGTGCAGGTGCTCTCACCTCCCCAGACTCCAGAGCTGCCAGCACCGTGATCTCAGGCTTCTATAACTAAGAGGAATAAACTCCTGATGTTTAGGCCCCTGGGATGTGGTGTGGTGCTTCAGTCCCCTGTGGACCAAGGCATTTGCATCCACCTCACATCTGTGACTACTTGCTGCCCCTCCTGCCTCCCTTTTACAAGGACCTCGGGCGGTCACAGGATCAGCTGAGGAACCCAGGACCACCTCCCCTCTCAAGATGCTCCACTTCCACATATCTGCTGGGTCAGGGGCCTCCCCAGCCCAGGGATTCCGAGGTAGATGCCCTGGAGGCCGCCATCCTCAACCAGAGCCTTCCTTCTCAGCCTCATTCCCCACATGCTCACTGAAGAGCTCTGTCCACTGCCTGGGAGGACCAGTGCTCACAGGCCATGTCCTGTCTGGTGGCCACGACAGGGCTCTTCCCTGGAGTCCACCCTGCTGGCAGCTGACAGCCCCACCCCCCTGGGGCTGCCTCGGGATCTCCTGCACTTCAGAGGGAGACACAGCCACATGCCTCCTTCCTCCGACCCTGATAGCCAAGTCCCCGCCCCTTCCCTTCTTTCTCTTGACTCTTTTCCTCCCAGGGCAGGCCACAGAAACTCTGACCTCCCTGCCCATCTGCCTTGGGCTGGCCACAGAGAAATCCTCTGACCTGCTTGCCTGAGAGTGCACCAGGAAACCCCTTTGAGAGGGTCCTGCCCACGCTGGCAGGAAGGAGACACCTCACTGTGTCTGCACCACAGCCCTGCTGAGCTCCCCTGTCCACCAGCCTCACAGCAGACCTCTGCCCACTCCCACTGCTACATGCTGTCCAAAAAAGCCCCAAAGGACAGCTAAACACAGGGAGGTCCTGGAGGGCGTGCGCCTGGGGGGCCGTGGGAGCTCTGCCTCCCCCCTCCCTGGACATCCCTCCCTCTGTGTCCTTTGTAATAACCTTTATAATAAGCCGTGAGCATGAGCAAGTGTCTGCCTGAGCTCTGTGACCACTGGAGAAAGTCAATCAAACCTGGGGGACCCCGATTTATATCTGGTGGGTCAGAAGCTCAGGGAAAGCAACCTGGGGCTTGGGGTCAGCACCTAGGTGGGGGTCCTTGGGGATGGAGCTCTGAACCTGTGGGGTCTGACACTGACTGCCTCCAGGAAGGGAGGGTCGGAAGAGAAGAGCATTAGAGGACACCCAACCAGTGTCCACTACAGAGCTGACGGCCTGCTTGCTGGTGGGAAGAAACCAGCACACCTTTGGGGTCAGGTCATAGAATTGTGAGGGTCTAGTGGCAGATATGGAGTCTGGGTTTGCCCATGTGGCCTCCTGTCCAGGACTTCAGACCTGGCTGAGTGCTGAGGCAGAAAGCACTGTGCTGACGGATTCCCTGTTCTAGGTAGGCCAGTGCGTTTCTCTTGCTTGCCACTCTGACTCGTAGGGGAGCTGATTGCACCCAACCTGCTGGGTGAGGGTTAGCAGCGCCTGCCGAGCCTCGGCCTGCGCAGTGCCCTGGGGTGGCAAAGGTGAGGCCCTTCTCTCTGCACCGCCCACTTCTCGCCTTCTCATTCTGAGTCTCCAGATGCTGACTGCTCAGGCATCTCCCAGACTGCAGAGGGCAGCAGCCTTGCTAAGGTTTGCAAGGGGCCAGTATGGATAGATCAGCACCACCAAGGGACGTCCTCGGCTAACACCTAGGCTGGGGTAGAAACCAGGAGAGGTGGAGCCGAGGAACAACACCACCAGGAACTGGCTTCCCATCAGACAGGCCCAGGGCACACAATAGCATCTCACCCTGACCATGGGGTCAGCTGGTGCCCAGCGACCCTCAAGAGCCCACCTGGCAGAGTGAGACCCAGAGTAACTGGAACACATTCCCTGGGGCCTGGGCTCATGGGGTTCTGCGGAAGTCAACAGAAGAGCACAGCTGGCACCGGCCTGCACAGCATAGCCATGGCCACACTCTGTGCCTTTACCTGCCGCTCCCCTATAGGTGTGCCTCCCTTGCCTTGCAGGGGCTAGTGGGCATCCCAACTCACTCCAGTGCCCCTCCCTCCACTGTCTTGCCTGGAAGCTGGTCCTCGGGGACCCACACCTACTACATCCTGCCATCTTTCTCTCCTGCTGCCATGTGTGGTTTTGGAGAGGGAGAGCTTGCAGGTTCCATCTTGGGATGAGGTACTAACGTGCTTCCAGTGAGTATTTGTTGAATAAGTTAGTATTTTCCTTGGGCAACATGTCAGGGAAGTTTCTGGAATGAACCAAGGATCAGCAGCAAGGACCAGAATTCCCCTTTAGCTTTGTGCCTGACGTGCAACATGTATTGGAACGATTGTGTGACTGACTGCTCTTACACTTTGGGGGTACACTGCAAAAGGCCTCGCTTGATTTGGGGAAAAGGTCCATTCATACATTGTTGGTGGGACTTTTTCCAGTAAGCACTCTGGAAAGCAGTGTTGAGGTTCTCAAAAGACGAGGAATGGAACCACCACTCTACACCACTCCACAGTATAAACCCAAAAGATGTAAATATCCAAATACTATAGGGACACAGCCACATCAGGGTTTACAGCAGCAAAATTCACAACAGCCAAGCTGTGGAAACAACGAGGTGCCTTCAGTAGATGAATGCACAAAGAAAATGTGGTAGGTCCACACGACAGGCTATTAGCTATAAAGAGAGTGACTTACGGATTTGACAGTAAATGGATGGGCCTGAGAGTTTCTCTGATATGCAGAAACTAGTCCAAAAGAAGAGGGGAGTTAAAAAAAAACACAAAGAAAGAGAGAAGGATAGGGGAAAGATCAGAAGAATAGATGGAGGGGATCAAAGAGGAAGAGAAAGGGATGGGAAAAGGCAGGGACCCTGGAATGGATCTGATAGAACTTCTGTATGTGCAGCCTGGACGTGGCACAGTGGGTCCCAGCATCAGATGTGTCCACAGGACACTAATTAGAAAAATAAATGGTAAAGGGATTGAAGGGAGAGTGGGGAGAAGGGAGGGAGTGGGGACAGGTGGGTGGGCCCTGAATCAGAGCCAGTTGAGTTTCACACCTTTGTGATAATGTCAAGGTGTACCCCAGGGTTGCATGTAACTAAAAGGAATTGAAAGAAAGAAAATAAAAGAAGAAGCGGGCCTCACCCCTGGAGACGCCAGGAGGCAGTCAGGCCTGGGATGCTGTAGGCCCAATTCAACCTCAGGCCACCACCTGCAGCTTGCTCAGGAAGAGCCAGGTCTGTGCTCTTTACCATTTTGCATTGAGAGAAGAAATGGATTTTAAGCAAAATCAATCTAGAAAAAGTCTAGAACCAGAAAAGGAGTTGAGAGGAGACTCGGTGGTAGAAAGGACCGTCTGCCCCCGGCGGAGCACCGGCTCCTGGAGTCGGACCCCACAGGCAGTGTCTCTCTCTCTGCAGCTCCAGGCTCAAGGAAGAATGCCCCCCGCACAAAGTAGAAAACAGACCTAAAGACTGGCCAAGTGGAGGACACCGCAGGACTTTGAAAGTGTTTCCTAGTTCTTCCACAACCAAAGGAAAACAGAAACGTTGTGACCACTACCCAGGGCGAGCGGTAGAGGCTGGAGTGAGCTGGGAAGAGCTGGGAAGAGTCTGCATGGGTTGGCCATGCGGAGCTGTCGCCTGCCACACAGAGGCTTCCAGCAACCAAGTGGACATCTCACCCACACTGAATGCCCATTGCAGGTCACAGGCAGCTCTTCCCACCCCAGGAACATCCTGGCCTGAAGGCAAAAGAAAAGCAGATCTATTTATTTCAAAAGGGGTTTAAGACAGCTTCTAAGAGTCTATAAAATTTAAGAATGCATTAATTAAAAGAAAAAAACCCCTCTTGGTGGCAGAGCAAAGATCCCTCACAGCTGAGGGAAAGAGAGGAAAACCTGTATCCCTGGTGAGAAGTAGAGACTGTCCTGGGAGTGCTCTGAGAGAGGCACCCACAGCAGGGACAGGGAGGGACAGGCAGCGTGGGGAGGAAGAGAAGGTCAGGAGGCTTGACATGGCCCAGGAGGGAGTCATGAATTTGAAGAGAGGTCAACAGAAATTACCCAAACTGCAACACAAAGAGATAAAAAGAAGAGTGTCCAAGAACTATGGAATGTTATCAAGCAATCTAACATACGTGTCATTGAAATCCCAAGAGGATGAGAGAAATGATAGAGGGATAGGGGGTGTGGCCTTGTGAGAGCACTTGCCTAGCCTGTATGAGGCACTGGGTTTAGTTCTCAGCACTGCATATGAATAAATGAATAAAATAAAGTCCATCAACAATTAAAAATATTTTTTAAATGATAGAACAATTATCTGAAGATAGAGGAGACAACAATTTTGCAAAAATAATGAAAGACATCAAACCACAAGTCCAAGAAGTGGGGCGGGCTTCAGCAGGAGATGAACGCACGAGCATCTCGTCATTGCTGCTGCTTGCTCCTAACAAGAGTCCCCATTTATACCTGGTCCACTGCAGTAGCCTCAGATGAGTCTTCCTGTCCCCACCCGTGTCCCCACCCTCCCTTTCTGAACAAAGGCCCCAGGGACCTTCTAAGAACCACACCTGGCTCCCAGCCGAAAGCCCTCTGGGGGTTCCCCTGGCACCCTGTAGGACCCAGGGTCCACTCTGCCCTGCATTCCCTGCTCCACCTGGCTCTGCTCCTGCCAGCCATTCACACGCTTGCCCACTTCTGCCCCTCAAACCTGACATGCCTCTTCCTGCTTCTGGTTCTGGGCTCCTGCTTCCCTTTCCAGCATGCAGGGCTGGTCCCTTCTCCTCTGTCTTCAAGTCCTATCTGGAAATTTGACTTCTGCACAGACGATTTCCAACCTTCTTCACTGCTGAAGTATCTTTGTCACATTATCCTTACTTCTGTCTCAGTACTTGCCACCATCAGAAGGCACCTCGCCTGTTTACCCATTAGTTGTTTTTTTCTTTCTCCTGTGACCAGATGTTTGCCCTTGTGGGAGACGATTCCTTCTACAACCAGGCACTTACCTTGTCCCTGCAAGGACACAGGTGCTCCTGGATTCTCTGTGGACCCAATAAGTACTTAGGTGGGTTAAAAAGTAAGTACTCAGAATAAGGCCATGATGGCAAGACCCATGGTCAGCTTGGACTATCACAGCAAGTGCCAGAGGTGGTGTCTGGTTCCCAGGAAGCACAGCTCAGCTGATGGGCAAACCCACTGGGTGGAGCAGCCAACCTGCAGAGGGGCCTGCGGAGCCACAGGCCTCGGCTCTTCATTTTAGTGGCCCACCTCCCATCATTCCCCGTCATTGCTTTCCTGGTTTTGTAGCTACCACCTAAAATCAAACTATAAGCCAGGATGGGCAGACTGGGCAAGCACAGGGTTTGCCTGCGCTTCCTGACCTGGCTGTTCTCAAGTCACCTGCTGTCTGCACAGGTGCTCCAGGCAGGTGCTTCCTCCAGGTCCAGTCCCTTCTGCAGTGGCCGTCTGTCAGGCAGACCCCCAGCACTCCTGGCCTCCTGCCCCCATGGCCCCTGGCCCTGCCCTGTCCCTCCTGTCCTCTGAACCTCTTCCCTGTGCTGCATGTGAAATGGGAAGACTATTTGCTCTCTTTGCCCCCTCCGGCCCCAACCCCTGTCCTGTTGGCTCTACGCAGGTTGTTTTGCCCACCTGCTTCTGATTTCCTTTCTTGCTGCCCATTCCAGTTGAAGGAGAGATTGTGCCATGTTTGTCCCCACCATTCAGAGAGGACAGACATGGGCACACCCTGTCCCATTCAGCTAACCCTGTTTCTTCCACATGTAATGACTCCTCTGCAGGCGCCACACGGATCTACTGTTTAGCCCAACATACACTTGGCCTTCTGCGGTGTCTTGCTGTTCAACACACACCCTGGGGAAAGTGGAGGCCATTTTCAATATCATCCCAGGGCTTGCTGTGCAAGTCCAGAGAGCCCTTCACCTCAGGTTTCCTTATCTGCAAAATGACAGGACCACTGTTCATAAACTCCACCAGCCAATAGCTGACTGTACAAAACAGAAAGTCCCCCACAGAGCCTCTCCCTGTCTGCCTGGATGCTCTGGCCCAGAGGCCCCAGACTGTGACCCCTTAACCTCCACCATCATGCCTGCAGTCCCCTCAAAAGTGGATAAGGCACACCCCACTGCTTTCTAGAGCAACAGACACAACTAACAGGAAATCCAAGGACAAACATCAGACAGCTTTCTTTTCCATCCCAGAGAGCAGCAAAGAACATGTGTGCAGAGTTCCTTCCCCTGGCCCCTGCCCTCTGCCTTGGGGCTCCCTCAGCTTTGCAGCTGCTTCCCACCCTCTGAGATCGGGAGGTCGGGTGCCTTCTTGACTCTCGGGTTCAACACTCTGGATTGCCCTGGAGTCCACTCCAAGGAGCGTGGCCACTTCTCAGATGAGCTGCAGTCATGGGCTCATGCCCTGTAGCCCAGCACACAGTCCCTGCAGGCATCTCAAGTGCAGACCCTGGGGCAGCAGGACTGCTCTGGGTTCACAGCCCCGCATTCCCATGGAGGCAGGTGCTGAGACTGGCTCTCTCAAGAGCGGGTGAGTCTGGAGCTGCTGTGCTTGCATCTGCAATGCCCCAAGGCTTGTCCATGTGTTGAAGGCCTGTCCCAGCTGGTGGTGCTCCCGCAGGTGGTGCAAGCTGAGGAGGCGGGGCCTAGCTGGAGGAGGTAGGTCACTGGAGACAGGTCCTCTAGACAGCATTGACCCCAGCCACTTTCTCTCTGTCTCCTGTCTGCTACAAGGTGAGCAGCCCACTCCACCAATTACTCCTCACCATGATGTTCTGCTTCACCAAAGGCCCAAAGAGATGGGGCCAAATGACCACAGACTGAAACCTCTGAAACCATGAAACAAAAATATTCTTTCCTCCTTCAAGATGATTCTCTCAGTTACTTTGTCACAGCAATGGAAAATGGGCAAATGTTTTTCTATAAAGAGACAGATAGTATTTTCGCCTTTACAGAACACCCATCTCTGATGCACCTACTCAACTCCCTCTAAAGCAACTACCGATAAAAGTAGCCATAGGCAATAGAAAGCAAAAAAGCATGGCTGTGTTCCAATAAACCCTTATTTGTAAACACAGGTGGTGGGCCTGTGTGCTGGTGCTTTCCTTAGAGTGCCTCAGAGAGCATGAGGTCCCTCCCATCTAGAACACTCTGCATGGTTGGCACTTGCAGGCAGGCCACTCATCAGGAATGTCCACCTGTAGGGAGTCTTTCCACTGCAGGTAAAGATGTGGAGAGCCACGGTACATACTATTAGCATACTCATAACTGGTGACAAGAGGGACCTCCTGTCATACACTTTGAGGCTGACTTCAGTTCCGAACTCCTCGAACTCTCAAATAGTCTTCAAAGACAAGAGGAAGGCCTTTAAGCTGTGGGTTCTGGCCTCTCCCATATAGTTTCCCAGCTGTGTGGGGCGGTAAGGAAGAGGTGGCTCTGAGGGCATGACTTGAGCTCTCTTTCCAGTGGTGGTTCCTGCAGTGCTGACCTTGGCACCCAGGACCACCATGGGCACATCTCCAGGACTGGCAGCCCTGCCGTGGGCTCTGAGCCAGCCAGGCACATAGAGCCTTCTTTTCCCAGAACTTCAGAGTCAGTGAAAGGCTTAGCTCCCCACCACCCCAGGCTCTGCCTCAGAGTGCACAGACCCCAGGCCAGCAGAGGCAGGCAGGCTGGAGCCCCAGACTTCCTGGAGGTCACTGGCCAACGTCTTTTCTCTCTCTAACTGTTTCTTATGGCCACCCAACCCCACTCCAAAAGACCACAGGTGGACCTTGGAGACCCTGAAATCCAAGATACAGGGCAGCAGAGCTGTACGTGTTAAATCAACTCTTGAAGAGAAGAAGGCCCCTGACTAGTTAGGAATATGGACGTCTAGATACTTGTGATCCCCTCTATTTCTAACAAAAATGAAGTGAAAGTTGCAGAAAACAATTATTAGAAGTAAGACAGCCCACACCAGTGCTTTACCCTACTGGTCCCCGACCTTGTGAATTTTTTACTATTGACATAATTTTGCTGTTGGGAGAAACAACAGGACAGGCAGTAATCTGGAGATATTACTCAGACCTAAAAGATGGATACCCTTTGATATAGCAATCGCACACTTGCTAATCTAACCCAAGGAAACAGGAGTGTCAGGTATGGGTTTTAGCAGAGAAACGTCCAGCACAGCTGAAGACTGAAACCTCTGCACAGCACTAACATATTGATTAACTAAAAAATAACCCTTCAATAGAATGGCACACAGCCATGGAAAACCATGCATTTGTACCATTAGTAAAGAAGTTTATATTGCAGTTTGAAGAAAAAAGAGTGTCGAAGCAATTCCAGAAGGAAAAAAATCTACCACATTAGATGTGTTCCCTCTGAAATTAGAATTTGCAGATGACAGTTAAGGCCACATTTCTCCCTCTGTAATTGCAGTTTTCAGGAGAGGGCCCTACTGGTAACACGGGGCTGTAATTGTTGGAGTGAGTCCCCCACGGCCGGGTGCAGCTGGCCACAGCTCAGCCTTGTCATGCATGTGTGGTCTTTCTGATGTCTTTCCTGGAGGCTTGAAACCCCTCAATACTTCTTTTACCGAACATGCTGATGGTGCTGGGAAGCCATGGCCCCTGGCACAGCCTCCAGGCCAGAGGGAAGTCCCGACTCTCCTGAGGTCTTCAGGCTGAGCCAACCCTCACTCCGGAGCAGCATTCCTGGGGCACCAGTGAGATGCTCAATGCGCTTCTATGGAGAGGCCTAGCCCGTGTCCCACATCCTCAGCTGGGAACAGTGTCCTTACCTTAACTCAGGGCCAACCACCTGCACCCATCAGCCAGAGTCCCCTGAAGCAGGACTTTCAGATGTGATCGAGGCCTGTGACAGGCTAGGCCACAGTGACCTTCCCCCTGGCTTCAGGAGAAGCAGAACTCTACCATCAGTAGCAAAAAAGGCAATGCTGTCTGGAAAGTAGTGGTCTTCTCACCACTGGGGTCTTCTTCAGGTCAGAAGCTCCTAGAAACGGTTAATCCTCTTCCAGGGGAATCAACATAGAATTTGTTTAGCCAAGATCTAAAGATTTCTGTGTTTAAAAGGTGATTATCAACCTTGCTTTGGAACAGAACTGGATATCTCCTCCCTTAGGAATCGCTAGTCGGAGAGGAAATTGGGCGAAGGGAGCCTGCGGGGGAGGCCCTCCGGGCCCAGGAGCCTGGGGTGAGTCCTGCTGGCAGCTAGGAGGTCCAGTGTGGAGCTGGGGTTTCAGACAGAAAACAAGAACCCGAAGATGTTAAGGTTCACAAGAACTTGGATGGCCCAGTGGGAGTGTGCAGGCAATCGTTCAGTAGCCACCCTCACTGCTGGGGTGGCCCTGGTGCCTACTCCAAAGCTAAGCCATGAGTTCCCCCATGTGTCTTTTCATGTCCAGTCCCTAGACACCACAACACATGCTCAACAACCTCCTTTTCTGTAGGAAAACAACGGCGGCAGCGCCTGCCTGCAGTCATAAACACAAGCTCCCCAGAACTACCTCGCAGTGTCCGGCTCCATTCAGGAGGACGTGGCTGTCCCTGAAGCAGCAGCACTAGATACAAAATTCAGATGCAAGAATCTGCACAGTCACAGTGACCCTGCCCACTCCTGAGCTGACACCTGGCTGCTGCTTCTTCTCATGCTGGCGCACTGTTGGTTGGGGAGAGATTTTATACACTGACACCAAACTGGGGGTGACCACTGAGTCTCCCTGCATGGCTTTGGTTCTTGGCACCACAGCTCATTATCCACCTCTTCCATGCAAGATGCTGAATCTCTCACAACTGCAAAATCTCATATCGACTTTCCTTCATTCCAGTCCTCACTATTCTGAACACTTCAGTGGCAATACCCAAAATTGGTTTTGGCTCTCTAGGCTGTGAAAACATAACAGCTTGTGAAACCAGAATGTGAGATTTAGAACTCATGCTTCTTGTCTTGGTAATTGATCACAGCCTTTTTACAATGATTTCTTGATTTGTAAAATGATGTCAATTCACTTAAAAGATGAAATAAGTAAGGCATCTACAATTCCTGCAAAGTATATGTAACAAAGAGCCATATGGGAAAAAATGAACTTAAGCCAGGTGTCCCCAATCAGCTCGAGGATAGGTGGGGGCTCACCACAAGAAACCCCAAAGTTACCCGCTCACATTTTCTCCAGATAACCAAGTCAGTGAGGTCAAAACAGCACTCAGGCTGCTGCCCTGCAGCTTTCTGCAAGTCCTCTGATTTGAAGTGTCAGGACTGCAAAAGCAATCCCACTTAATGGGTCGGGTAGTATGCTGGAGGCTAGACCTACAGAATTGTGCTTAATCCACCCACAAGGATCCACTTAGATATAACTTTCAAAATGTTTTAGATTAAAATCACCTAAACTCATTCAACTAGTAAATTGCAGGCTCTAGAGAGATGCAGGGCTGTGCAACCTCAGAGCAGGGTTTCTCACCAGCAGTACTGTTGGCATTTGAGGCTGGGTAAGTGTCTGGGAACTTTGCACTCTGGCTCTCAGCAGCCTCCTGGGCCATGCTTCCTTGTTGCTAATGAACTCCTGAAGGTTCCCAAAACTGTTGGGTGGGGTGGGACATCTGCACATGGGCCCCCCAGAGAACCACTGCTCTAGGACCATGGACTTGGCCCATTCCCTCCTTCAGATCCACATGCAAATCTTCCTCTCCAAGGGGGATTCCTCAAGTGTTCCCTATTTGTTTCTTCTATTTTTTTTATTTTAAAATGTTAAATTACAATAACAACACATGTTCATCATAGTAGATGAAACTATATATAGTAACTGGGTATATTTCATATACATACAAACAAATCTGTACAGAAACAGTTGTCTCTTCCTCTCTTCTGTGTGGCCCTTTCTGCCTGTTCCTAGTTGGGTGATAAGGTAGCCTTGGAAAATTGCTCTATTTTCCAATCAAAACACATACAGTATTTCCCGTTGGATGGTATGGAGACCTCTTACCTCCTCTAGAATGAGAGCTTACTGGAAAGAGTTCATGAATGAGGGTATCAGGAGCCCAGGGGCACTGGGGAACCTTGGACAATAGGCTCTAACCTGCCCAGCCCAATACCTCCGAAGGTATTGAACCCAGGTTCCCACTGGGCCTTTGGGTGGGAGATTAAGTATTGGTTAGAGCTGACTCCAGCCTTGCCTTTGGGGCCTGGTGAAGGGTCTAAGCAAATATTGATAGTTTCTTCTCTTTCTTGAAGTATAAGATAGGAAGACAAGCCAGATGCAGTAGTGCATGCCTGCAATCCCAGAGGCTTGGAGGGCTGAGGCAGGAGGATCACAAGTTCAAGCCCAGCCTAAGAAACTTAGCAAGACACTGTCTCAAAATAAAAAATTTAAAAAGGGTTGGGGATGTAGCTCAGTGGTAAAATGCCCCTGGGTTCCATCTCCAGTGCCAAAACAAAACAAACAAAATCTGTCAGCGTAAGTTTCTGGGGTTGACACTCTGCTTCCTGCTGCCAGCAAGTCCCAGGGGAAGGAGGCTGTGGAGAGGTGTGCCTGGTCCCCTTATTAAGAGATCACCTATGACTCCACCCCTATCCCACTGGCCCAGTGATACAGTCCCAGGCAAGAGAGAGTCTCTGGGGAAAACACTCCCTTCTTGAAAGGGCACAACCCCAGATGTGCCAAGGAGGCATCTGCCCTCTAGGCTGAAAGGCATTTTGAGGACAGAAGGTGCTGAAGAACAGCTGAGGGTAGGAAAATTCCTGCTCTGGAAGACAGGGTGTCCTGCTGAACAGGCAACAGTGCATCCCTTCAGGCAGGGCTGGGGTGCAAACTCCCACCTTAGAGCAGATTTTGAGCAGGAAGTCCCCAGACAGTTTTCTTCAGCCAGGTGGTAATGTGCACTTTTAAAATGCATTTATTTTCAAATGGAGGGAAGACCCTATTTGGCTTAATTGGGAAGGGCCTCCAGGGTACCCTACTAGCCTTTGGGAGTGAGAGCCCTGCTTCTGCAATTGGGGTGGCTTGTATACAATCACAGTTTCCAGTGGGAGGGGACTTAATGAGTTATTTTCTCATATCTTTCCCAACTGCAATGACCAGCTCAGGGTACCTGATTCATAAACACCGGTTAATCGTAAACTGCTGGAATGAATGAATGAACGAGGATGTTCCTGCGTGGCCCTAAGGCTAACCCTCTTTCAACTTTGCATAAGAGGCCAAGGGTCCCTCCCGCGCTGCGCCTGGGCGGCGCTGCCAGCGCTCACCTTGTGCTGTTTCCACGTGGCCCCCAGAGGCTTCACCTCGTGCTTGCCGTGCCGGCCCTCTTCCAGACACAGGTAGCACACCGGGCTCCGGCAGCTCACGCAGTACATGCTGTAGTTCTCCATGTCATGCTCCGGACACGTGGGAAACTTCCGGGCCGCGCTGGCCCCAGTGCCCCCTGGGCTTTTGCAGCCACTGCCAGTGCTGGGGGTCGCAGCGGCGCTGGGCGGAGCCGCTGCCGCTTCAGGTGGCGCGGGCGGCGGCGGCGGCTGCACCAGGCGATGCTTGGCGAAGGGGCCCCGGGAAGGGTGGCACTTGAGCTGGCAGGCGGCGCAGTAGAGCACGTCGCACTGCTCGCACAGCGCGGCTGCCGGCTCCGGCGGGGTGCGGTCACACAGCTGGCAAACGGCCACCGCCACGGCTGCAGACGCCCCCGGCGCGGTCCCGCGGCCCTGCTGGTACCGCTGCACGATGGCTTCCAGCAGTCGGTTGCGCTGGAAGCCGCGTAGGCCGCGGTGGTCCAGGGAGGCGCTGCGGTGGCACTGCGGGCACGTGATGGAACTGGAGGAGGACGACAACGAGGAGCAGGCGGCGCCTCGGGCAGCCGCGGCAGAGGAGCCGGGGGGCGCCGGCACCATGGGTAGTACGCGGACCCCGTTGGGGGACTTGAGGCTCGGGGTGTAGGAGCCATAGCCGCTGTCCGTCTCGCTGTACAAGCTCAGCTTGTCTGCGTGGTCCCCGCCACCTGCCGCTCCACCGCCCAGACCGCCCGCAGCGTTTGCGCTCGCTCCGCCGCCGCAGGCCGCGCCGGCTGCAGTGTCTTGATCCGGAGGGGGCGCGGCGGCGGCGCCACCCCGGGAAAGCAGGAGCGGTGGGGACAGGTGCTGCTCGCCGTCCGGGGTCTGCACAGCAATGGTGCGAGCGCACGGGAGGCAGACATTATGGGAACAGGGCAGGATGATGGGCTCGCGAAACAGGGAACCGCACACCGGGCACTTCAGCTCCTCCTCCATCGCCGCGCCCGCAGTCTGAGCTGCTCGCGGCCGGGGAAGAATGGCCGAAGCTTCAGAAACGGGCGGCGGGGGCCGAGTGTGGTCAGCGCCGGTGAGACGGAAGGCCTGGGCATCACACGGGTTTGCCTCCTTGACAAACTGGGGCACGCCCCTCTCTGTCCTGCGGCCACCGCCCTAAGACTCCTGGGGGCTATGGAAGGGAGGGGTCCTCACCTCCTGCCCACAAGGCTCCTGCACCAGCTCCTTCAGCTTGTGGCCAGAGTCCAGAGGCTGTTGGCTGCTATCGCGGTGGCCTGCGAGGTGCTCCAGGAGATGAATCAGCAGCGCCTCCGCCGGCTGCCGCGAGCCTCTTCTGCACACCGGACCAGCGGTCGGCTGAGGTTGGCCAGCTCTGTTTCAGCTCCTGGCTCCGCGGGGCGGCTGTCCCGAGTCCTCCTTCTGCCCCGGCCCCGCCCCTACCGGGCGCGAGCGCAGGCCGCTCCGCCCGGGCTGGTTCAGCACTATGAGGCGGCGGACAGCGCTGCCAGCGGACAGTGACCGTGGGGTCCCAGCTCCCGCGTGCGCAACGCGAGCTCGCCCGCAGGGTCCGCTGTGCCGGGCCACCTCGGCAGCCCCTCAGCTGCAGACGGGCCAGCTGCGCCTAGGGCTGCCTCCCCGAGGCCGGCGTTGACCCACGTCCCTGGCTCGAAGCGCTGCTCCTGCGGCGCCCCTGACCTTGGCCGCGCGACGCTGCGGCGGCGGGCGGGGGGCGAGCGCCCGCTGGCTCGGGAATCCCCTCCCTGCCCCGCCGCCTCCCGCGCCCGCCGCGCCGCGCGCCCAGGAGTTGTAATTTTCCGAGCCGGGAGTAACAGGGCGGAGGGGGAGGCGCCAGCTCAGCGAATAGGGGCTCGCGTCTCGCTGCTGAGAGTCAAGGGGCAATTCGAGGATTTCGCAGGGAGGATCATTGTTAATAACAACCCATTATTTGCATGGAGACTGCATCGAGAATTAGCACTACGCCCTGCCCCGCCCCGCCCCGCCCCGCCCCTGCCGTTCGGTCCCTGGTCCCCGCTCGCCAGAATAAAAGGGCAAAAACCAAGTCCTAAAAGGTCAGCCGTTTAGAAAGGGACCGGCGACACGGCTTCCTAAATCATGATTAAGCAAAAAGAAAAAGAAAAAAAGCCAGTCACAAAATGTCGGACAACCTGGAGCCAAAGGGCGAGGTTTTACATGTGAATCGAAGCACAAGCCATTTTGTCTCCTGGTTTCGCCTGGGAGTGCTCGTCCGCGGGCGGTTCGGGGTCTGCACCCTGGGCGAGAACAAGTGGGCTTTGCAGAACCAGCTTCCTGGTCCCACCGGAGCAGGCGCGCGAGCTGGCCTCTGCTGGGCACCGCGCGGGGCCGTCCCGGCTGCAGGGCGGCGGGAATGCGAGATCCCCACGCCGGGCGGCTCCGACTCCACCGCGGGGCGGTGCGGGTGCGCCGGGGAAGGGCTGGCGCGGTGGCTCTGCCCACGGAAGTCCGCGCGGGCAGGAAACCCACGCAAATTCGGAAACCGTGTTTAGGAACGTTGTGCCTGCGGAGCCGCGCGACGCCGGGCTCCCCGGTACTCCAAACAAAGACCGCAGGCCCTCGCCGGCGCCAGGGAGCGGGTCGGAGTCTGCCAGTGCGCGGCGAGCGCTGCGCCGCTGCGGCCCGGGTAGGAGGAGGCGGCAGCCCTCGCGTGGCCCGGAGCCTCGGGAGGGGAACGGCCCACCGGGAGGGGCACGGCGCTGCGCCCCAAAGAGACTCAGACCTCGGAAGTCAGGACTCCCTAGGGACAAGGTGCCCGCCCCAGCAGCTTGCTTAAGCTTTCCCTGTCTGGGATCATAACAAACGCACGCATGGGAACCAAGCGGGATCTTCGTAAACACGGGAGCCGCGGCTTCTGTGCATCTTCAGTTCAGCCTTACTCCTGCTGAGCAGCTTGCTTCGGCCACAAGGTTCAAGAGCAGGCCGACCTGAGGCCAGATGGACACCATACTGGACTAAGCAACCTGGCTCAGCAAGCCCCAGACATCAGTATCCCCAGTGGGAGATGGTGACAACCCTGTCCTAATCTGCCTTCTGTGATTGGAGCCCGATCCTGCCTGCAATGCTTTGATAAGCCCAGGAGAAAGTGGCTATGGAACCCAGAGTCACCAAGTGCAACTGAAGGCACTTCAAAGTGCACTTTTTGGTGACTCAAGCAGGACTTCACTCACCCAGCCCAGCTCTCTGGTGACTTCAGGGGAAGTCATGCCTCCTGCAGTTCCAGGGGGAACAGGCTGGTCCCTGACCACTGCTCTACCTGACTCCTGTTCTGCTTTGTCACTTTCGCACCCAGGACCACACTGCTTGGGTTTGGGAGGGTGGCCTCCTGAAGGGCACCCTGTGTAAGGGGACTGACAGTAAGCCCCTCCTTTGCTCAGGCTGAGCATGGTTTTGTCTCCCCTGAGGAGGATGCTTATCTAACACATCCAATTCCTGCAGCTGTGCATTCCTCCTGCGCCCTCAATCTGTGCTGCCCCATTTCCACAACCTGAACCAGCTGTGTACTGCATAGTGCCTAGGGCTTTGCCCCTTTGGAGGACTGGCATCCTACCACAGCGATTGCTAACAATTGTCAACATCATCTATTAAAGATCCGCTTTCTGACCCAACTCTGCCATGACCATAAGTATAGAGAGAAGTCACTGGTTTCTCTGAACCTTGGTTCTCTCCTTTTACATAATGCTGCAATAGAACTTCAAGTTTTCTCCTGGCTCTAGAGTCTGTGTAGGAGAGGGTAGCAGCCCTTGCTTGGCTCGGTTCCTAGGGACAGGAACAGCCCACTGGAGGGAGGCCACAGGGAAAGGGGCATGGCACTGTGTGGTTAAGAATGAAACATCCAGGCTGGGGTTGTGGTTCAGTGGTAGAGTGCTCTCCTAGCACATGCAAGGCCCTGGGTTCAATCCTCAGCACCACATAAAAATAAACAAATAAAATAAATTTATTGTGTCCAAGTACAACTAAAAAATAAATATTAAAAAAAGAACAAAACCTCCCACCTTGGCCATACCTGTCATCCCACCTGCTCCAGAGGCTGAGGCAGGAGGATCTCAAGTTCAAGGCCAGCAATTTCTGGGCAACTCAGAAAGATCCTGTCTCAAAAAAGAATGAAATATCTCCCTTTTTAAAAAGTGAATTTCATAAAGAAATTTGATGCAGGTGCTGTGTGACACACCCATGTCCCAGGTTGCAGGCGCACCAGTGAAGCCAGGGCTGTGCCCATGAGGCAGGTGGCTATGCTCTGTGTGATATTCGCAGCAGAAGCCACCGCCTCTTCCTAGTCCTACTTCTGCCTCCCAGCTGGGAAAGTGGGCATTACCACTGGCCCTCAGTGTTAGGGTGTGTGTGTTCTTAAGTCACAATGGTCACAATGCTGCTGAAATCTGCCCACTCCCCGCCTTTGCCCTGGTGGTTGCTTGGTGAGCTGATGGTGCACCTTACCATCACCCGCAGTCATGGAGAGCGAGTCGATGCTCAACACTCCCATCAGCAGGGACACTCTGCAGGAGTCACCCCGGCCAATGTCCTCCATCCTGGCTTTTACCCTAAGTGTCCTAGAAACCCTCAAGAGACAGACTCGAGTTACTTCTCCAAAACAAGCACAGCTCAGTTAAATAATTTAGCTCCGGCTGACACAGCAAGCCAGAAATAAAAGGCAATCTGTGAAGCCTTCCAGTCCCTTGAACTTCAGGCCTAGGTAGAATGGAGCTTAAGGCTTATCAGCTAAAAATAGATGGCCGCAATCTTGAGTGCAGGAATCTCTAAAACAAATTCTAAACGAAAGTCGATGGTATTTTTTAGTTGAATATTTTGGGCATTTTTATGGGGTGTCATTTGAGGTTTGGGTTTCCTGTTTGCCAAACTGCAGGAAGATTTGGGGAAATTATTAGGAATCTGCAGCCCAGGAACCACGTGGCCCAGCGCAGTTTGGTGGGAAGGAAATGACTGCTCCCTGGACTGTGCCCTCCAGATGGACCTCTCTCTGCAGCAGAGGAGAGCAGAAACACAGTCAGAGCAGCGAGGCGGCCTCCGAGGGTCTCACACCTTGCGTGTGTCTGAGACCAGCATGTACGGAAGGGAGCCTATAAAATACCCCTCCATCCTGACGATGATTTCCTTTCCTTATTCCTCCCACCTCTAACACTTGCTGGGGTGGGGGTTGGCCTGTCTGCCTATTGAGAAGTTAGGGACCCGCTGACTGAGATGGGTGCTTCAGAAACCTCTGGAGATTGTGGTGGTGCTTAGGCTCGACCTGTCTCCATGGGACCCTGCCGGGGACTGTTGGTGCTTTTGCCCTTTTTGTTCTTGGGTGCTGCTTTCTGCCCACAGCTTGGCCTTTTCATCTGTTAAGCTTCCCCTCTCCCTTTCTCTCCCACAACCACCAGCGCTAATGGGCCATTCGCTTCCCCCATGGGCTCCCTGCTCCTGGCCACAGCCATGGGAGCTGACTCCGCCATGTCCTGTTGTCTCCACTCCACACTCTCTGTAACAGAGCAGTGAGGTGTCAGGATGCTCATGGTGGCAATGCCTGAGTGCAGCCAACCCCTCCCCTGCCTGGAAACAAAGAGCAGCTCCTCCCCCATGGCCTGTGAGCCCAGTGGAGCCACAGAGCAGGTCCCAATTGGAATGAGAGAGGTCAGAGCACGAAGTGCCTTCTGACTCCCAGGCCTGTGTTGGGCATCTCCCCTCCAAGGCTCTGGCGCCCAGGGTGGCACACCCACCTCCTGGAGGGCTATCTTCAGCATGATGCAGGGCTGGGAGTAGCTGCACTGGATGCAGTGTCTGCAGCCTCCTAACACTGACCACGTGTGACACACTCTGCCTGCAGATCCCTTGGGGGTGGGTAGGAATCCCACAAACCTCCCGGGTGTTGCTGTAAGGTGGTGGGAGAGTGGGTTTGGGAGCTGGGCCACGTGGGTTGGAACCCCAGCCCTCCTGCTCACTAGTGGGAAGGCTTTGGAAGACGCTCTCAGTGACTTGGGTTCTTCAGTATAAAACAGAAACTTAGGAAGTGTACATCTCCATGGGAGGAGGCAATTCAACAAGCAACTCAGGCAAAACATGCCGTGCAGTGGGTGCGTGGGCTGCTCAGCAGACGCCAAGCCTTGTTGTCTCTATATGCTCGAACCCCGCCCCCACACATTGACTTGGGGACAGGCACATGGTTGGTTCTCAGCAGACACTGTCTGCACTGTGTGGCGGGATCAGCAGACACACCTGAGCAGGTAGGAAGCTGTGCCTGCCTGCGGGGAGTGAGAGGGCCGGTGAAGAACCCGGAGGACAACCCTGCCAGGAAGCAGGTGCAGCCCCCAGGGAGGACACAGCCCCAGGGAGGACACAGCCCCTAGGGAGGACACAGCCCCCAGGGCCTCAGGAAGCTCTTACAGTCAGACAGGACAGCAGGAGCCATGGTTGGCAAGAAGAAAGAAAGAGACATTTAAATATGGGCACCATACATAGGTTAGTCACTTCTATAGGTTTTTAAAGCTTCTAGTGAAAAAAACTTAAGAAATTATGACACTAGGGCTGGGGTTGTGGCTCAGTGGCAGAGTGCTTGCCTGGCATGTGTGTGGCACTGGGTTCAATTCTCAGTGCCACATGTAAATAAATAAAGAGAAGAAAAGAAAGGCCCATCAACAACTGAAAAAATAAAAAAAAAGAAATTATGACCAGCTAATAACTGTACACCATTTACTCATAAGTCACAGGATAGCATTTTATATATTAATCAAAATAGGCTCAATATCTTTTCTATTTTCAATAAATTCTCAAGCTCTTTCTATTTCAACTCAGCACCCATTGCAAAGGAACAATGGTCATGGTCGTAGTGAAACCAGTTTCCCTCTCCTGCTGGCAAAGGGGCCTGGGGTCTGCGCACACTGCCAGCTTCTGCAGCAGAGAAGCGTCACAGCTCTTAACCGTGGGCCCTGCCCTCCAGTGTTGCAGCAGACCCCAGCAGCTCACAGCCAACCTCTTCTTTCTAGGTTCTTGAAAAATTCACAACCTAGAAATAGTGAATGCAAAAAAGCAAGGTTTATTCATAAATAGGAACAGGACCCTCACAGGAGAACGGGGACCTGATAGCAGGTTACCGCCCGAAGCACTTGGGATAATGCTATGGGTCCAAATTCGTGCGAATCAGGTTTGGGAATGTACTAAGGCTCTTGGTTAACCCTTGAGTCTGAACTTCCACCCAGCTCTTCCCACTTCCTTTTCTGGCCCCTTGCTGCAACCCAGCTTCCCAGGAAGTTGAGGTGGGCAGACCTCGGATGCTGCAGTGCCAGGTAAAGTGGGTGTGGCAGCCACCCAGTCTGGATGTTGCAGGGTGACAGGTAGGCAGGCCGTGGCTGGCTGCTCTGCTCCAGCCTGCCTGGGTCACTGCTCTACTGCCACTTCTCCAGAGGGATGAGTGGGCTAGCAGCACAGCTTGGTGGTCCAGCTATGTCGTTAGTAGAACCAGAGACAAAGAAGACAGTCGCGTCTTGGCTTGTGACTTATGAATTTTAAATTTATGGCAAAGATAATATTTTGAGGAATAATTGACTTTCAATTGCTGGGGCTGTAGTTCAGTGGCAGAGTTCTTGCCTTGCAGATGTGAGGCACTGGGTTTGACCCTCTGCAACACATAATAATAAACAAATAAAATAAAGACATGCTGTCCATCTATAACTACAAAATTTTTTTTAAAAGAAGAGTTTGAGCTCAAAATAACTCAGTAAACATACTTCGTGTTATAAACTGTTGTTTTGGAAGACAGTAAGATCAGTTGGAGTCAGTTTTTCATGCACCATGAAAAAGCAGAAGCCAATCCAATAGCTTGTCTTGGGAAACGAGAAGAGAGAGACAGAGGACCAGAGAGCCAAGATACCAGTGTCACTGAGAGGGCTCACGTCCCACCTTTACCCTGGTCCTGAGGGATACAGGATGACAGACCCCGCACATAGGGTGGGGATCTGAGGGCTGCGGGGCTCAGGCTTTCCTCCTGGTGGAGCCTTAGAAGCCACCAGCTCTGTGGAGGATGTGGAGAGGCTCACAGGTCACAGGCTGACATGGCTGCACACGTGTCCTGGCAGAGAGGCCAAGGCAGCCCGGCAGGGTCCTTCCACTCCCCACATGTGCACAGAGCACCAGAGTGTTGTCTGTGCGGCTCAGAGTTAGCCCAGAAATTCGGCACACCTAAGGTGGCCTTTTAGCCGGAATCTACAGTCACATGATCAGATCAGAATATCTCAGCTAATGTCAGCGTGGAGAGGACAACAGTGACAGCAGCCCAATGCCGCCTCCTCCCACAGACTCACTGTCTCCAGATGGGATTTCCCATGGGGAGGAGCCAAGGGAGGAGAGAGGGTGCCCTGGACCACAGCTGAGAGAGCACTTGACCTTCATGACCTCCCATCATGCAGCAGGCAGTAAAAAGTCCGTGCTCCCTGGTCAGCGTGGGATTTTGCCTGGTTCATGTGTTCCACTCTTTATCCAGCACAACTGGCAGGTGGGATCAGGTTCATCCACTTTCAGGAGGAGAGGAAGGGGTGGAGTTCAGGAAGGGGCTGTTCAGGTGTGCCTGGCCAGGAGGTGGAGGATCCAGGCCTCTGGCTTCACATCGTCCTGTCTTTGAAAACGTTTGTGTGTCTGTTATCAGGGACTCAAGGGCAGGAGCAGACAGGATTCCATCTTCACAGAACTTGCAGATCAAGTGAGGAGGCAGCAACTTAAAATGGGTGATGGACGCCATCTGAGGCACCTTGAAATCCAGATACCTTTGGTTCAAGTTGGAGATTCGCATCTCCTGAAAGCCCAAAGCCCTTCACAGAGTTTTGGTGACCTCATAGGGTGCCAACTGCTTCACCTGCGCCTGTGGCCATCTGTGGCAGCAGAAGCCTGCCTTTCTTTCTTTTTTTTTTTTTTAATTTTTTATTGTTGGCTGTTCAAAACATTACATAGTTCTTGATATATCATATTTCACCCTTTGATTCAAGTGGGTTATGAGCTCCCATTTTTACCCCATATACAGATTGCAGAATCACATCACTTACACATCCATTGATTTACATATTGCCATACTAGTGTCTGTTGTGTTCTGCTGCCTTTCCTATCCTCTACTATCCCCCCTCCCCTCCCCTCCCCTCCCCTCCCCTCTTCTCTCTCTGCCCCCTCTACTGTCATTCATTTGTCCCCCTTGTATTATTTTTCCCTTTCCCCTCACTTCCTCTTGTATGTACTTTTGTATAACCCTGAGAGTCTCCTTCCATTTCCATGCAATTTCCCTTCTCTCTCCCTTTCCCTCCCACCTCTCATCCCTGTTTAATGTTAATCTTCTTCTCATGCTCTTCAACCCTACTCTGTTCTTAGTTACTCTCCTTATATCAAAGAAGACATTTGGCATTTGTTTTTTAGGGATTGGCTAGCTTCACTTAGCATAATCTGCTCTAATGCCATCCATTTCCCTGCAAATTCTATGATTTTGTCATTTTTTAATGCAGAGTAATACTCCATTGTGTATAAATGCCACATTTTTTTTATCCATTCGTCTATTGAAGGGCATCTAAGTTGGTTCCACAGTCTTGCTATTGTGAATTGTGCTGCTATGAACATCAATGTAGCAGTGTCCCTGTAGCATGCTCTTTTTAGGTCTTTAGGGAATAGACCGAGAAGGGGAATAGCTGGGTCAAATGGTGGCTCCATTCCCAGCTTTCCAAGAAATCTCCATACTGCTTTCCAAATTGGCTGCACCAATTTGCAGTCCCACCAGCAATGTACAAGTGTACCCTTTTCCCCACATCCTCGCCAGCACTTGTTGCTGTTTGACTTCATAATGGCTGCCAATCTTACTGGAGTGAGATGGTATCTTAGGGTGGTTTTGATTTGCATTTCTCTGACTGCTAGAGATGGTGAGCATTTTTTCATGTACTTGTTGATTGATTGTATGTCCTCCTCTGAGAAGTGTCTGTTCAGGTCCTTGGCCCATTTGTTGATTGGGTTGTTTGTTCTCTTATTGTCTAATTTTTTGAGTTCTTTGTATACTCTGGATATTAGGGCTCTATCTGAAGTGTGAGGAGTAAAGATTTGTTCCCAGGATGTAGGCTCCCTATTTACCTCTCTTATTGTTTCTTTTGCTGAGAAAAAACTTTTTAGTTTGAGTAAGTCCCATTTGTTGATTCTAGTTATTAACTTTTGTGCTATGGGTGTCCTATTGAGGAATTTGGAGCCTGACCCCACAGTATGTAGATCGTAGCCAACTTTTTCTTCTATCAGACGGCGTGTCTCTGATTTGATATCAAGCTCCTTGATCCATTTTGAATTAACTTTTGTGCATGGCGAGAGAAAGGGATTCAGTTTCATTTTGTTGCATATGGATTTCCAGTTTTCCCAGCACCATTTGTTGAAGATGCTATCCTTCCTCCATTGCATGCTTTTAGCCCCTTTATCAAATATAAGATAGTTGTAGTTTTGTGGATTGGTTTCTGTGTCCTCTATTCTGTACCATTGGTCCACCCGCCTGTTTTGGTACCAGTACCATGCTGTTTTTGTTACTATTACTCTGTAGTATAGTTTGAAGTCTGGTATCGCTATACCGCCTGATTCACACTTCCTGCTTAGCATTGTTTTTGCTATTCTGGGTCTTTTATTTTTCCATATGAATTTCATGATTGCTTTCTCTATTTCTACAAGAAATGCCATTGGGATTTTGATTGGCATTGCATTAAACCTATAGAGAACTTTTGGTAATATCGCCATTTTGATGATGTTAGTTCTGCCTATCCATGAACAGGGTATATTTTTCCATCTTCTAAGATCTTCTTCTATTTCTCTCTTTAGGGTTCTGTAGTTTTCATTGTATAAGTCTTTCACCTCTTTTGTTAGGTTGATTCCCAAGTATTTTATTTTTTGTGAAGATATTGTGAATGGAGTGGTTGTCCTCATTTCCATTTCAGAGGATTTGTCGCTGATATACAGGAATGCCTTTGATTTATGCGTGTTGATTTTATATCCTGCCACTTTGCTAAATTCATTTATTAGCTCTAATAGTTTCTTTGTAGAGCCTTTTGGGTCTGCTAGGTATAGAATCATGTCATCAGCAAATAGTGATAATTTAAGTTCTTCTTTTCCTATTTTTATGCCTTTAATTTCTTTCGTCTGTCTAATTGCTCTGGCCAGTGTTTCGAGAACTATGTTGAACAGAAGTGGTGAGAGAGGGCATCCCTGTCTTGTTCCAGATTTTAGAGGGAATGCCTTCAGTTTTTCTCCATTCAGAATGATGCTAGCCTGAGGCTTAGCATAGATTGCTTTTACAATATTGAGGTATGTTCCTGTTATCCCTAGTTTTTCTAGAGTTTTGAACATAAAGGGATGCTGTACTTTGTCGAATGCTTTTTCCGCATCTATCGAGATGATCATATGGTTCTTATTTTTAAGTCTATTGATGTGGTGAATAACATTTATTGATATCCGTATATTGAACCAGCCTTGCATCCCAGGGATGAATCCTACTTGATCATGGTGCACAATTTTTTTGATATGTTTTTGTATCCGATTCACCAGAATTTTATTGAGGATTTTTGCATCTAGGTTCATTAGAGATATTGGTCTGTAGTTTTCTTTCTTTGAAGTGTCTTTGTCTGGTTTAGGTATCAGGGTGATGTTGGCCTCGTAGAATGAATTTGGAAGTTCTCCCTCTTTTTCTATTTCCTGAAGTAGCTTGAAAAGTATTGGTATTAGTTCCTCTTTAAAGGTTTTGTAAAACTCTGCTGTATACCCATCCAGTCCTGGGCTTTTCTTAGTTGGTAGTCTTTTGATGGTTTCTTCTATTTCCTCAATTGATATTGGTCTGTTTAGGTTGTCTATATCTTCCTGACTCAATCTGGGCAGATCATATGACTTAAGAAATTTATCTATGCCTTCATTATCTTCTAATTTATTGGAGTATAAGGATTCAAAATAATTTTTGATTATCTTCTGTATTTCTGAAGTGTCTGTTGTGATATTGCCTTTTTCATCCCGTATGCTAGTAATTTGAGTTCTCTCTCTTCTTCTCTTTGCTAGCATGGCTAAGGGTCTGTCGATTTTGTTTATTTTTTCAAAGAACCAACTTTTAGTTTTGTCAATTTTTTCAATTGTTTCTTTTGTTTCGATTTCATTAATTTCAGCTCTGATTTTCATTATTTCTTGCCTTCTACTTCTTTTGCTGTTGTTTTGCTCTTCTTTTTCTAGGATTTTGAGATGAAGTATGAGATCATTTATTTGTTGGTTTTTTCTTTTTTTAAGGAATGAACTCCACGCAATGAATTTTCCTCTTAGAACTGCTTTCAATGTGTCCCATAGATTCCGATACGTTGTGTCTGTGTTTTCATTTATCTCTAAGAATTTTTTAATTTCCTCCTTGATGTCTTCTATAACCCATTGATCATTCAGTAACCTATTGTTCATTCTCCAAGTGATGTATGCTTTTTCCTTCCTTCTTTTATCGTTGATTTTCAGTTTCATTCCATTATGATCAGATAAGATGCATGGTATTAGCTCTACTCCTTTATATTGTCTAAGAGTTGCCCTGTGACATAATATGTGATCTATTTTTGAGAAGGATCCATGTGCTGCTGAGAAAAAAGTGTAACTGCTTTATGTTGGGTAGTATATTCTATATATGTCAATTAAGTCTAGGTTATTAATTGTGTTATTGAGTTCTATAGTTTCCTTATTCAACTTTTGTTTGGAAGATCTGTCCATTGGTGAGAGAGGTGTGTTGAAGTCTCCCATGATTATTGTATGGTGGTCTATTAGACTCTTGAACTTGAGAAGAGTTTGTTTGATGAACATAGCTGCACCATTGTTAGTGGCATATATATTTATGATTGTTATGTCTTGTTGGTGTATGTTTCCCTTGAGCAGTATGTAGTGTCCCCCTTTATCCCTTTTGATTAACTTGGGCTTGAAATCTATTTTATTTGATACGAGTATGGACACACCTGCTTGTTTCCGAAGTCCATATGAGTGATATGATTTTTCCCAACCTTTCACCTTCAGCCTATGTATGTCTTTTCCTATCAAATGCGTCTCCTGTAGGCAGCATATTGTTGGGTCTTGTTTTGTGATCCATTCTACTAGCCTGTGTCTCTTAATTGGTGAGTTTAAGCCATTAACATTTAGGGTTATTATTGAGATATGGGTTGTTCTTCCAGCCATATTTGTTTATTTATGTTACTAAACATGGTTTGTTTTCCTCTTTGATTATTTCCCCCCCTTTACTGTCCTACCTCCCACTGTTGTTTTTCATTGTTATTTTCCATTTCCTCCTCCTGTAATGTTTTGCCGAGGATGTTTTGAAGAGATGGTTTTCTAGCTGCAAATTCTTTTAACTTTTGTTTATCGTGGAAGGTTTTAATTTCATCTTCCATCCTGAAGCTTAATTTCGCTGGATACACAATTCTTGGTTGGAACCCATTTTCTTTCAGTGTTTGAAATATGTTATTCCAGGATCTTCTAGCTTTCAGAGTCTGTGTTGAAAGATCAGCTGTTATCCTGATTGGCTTACCCCTAAATGTAATCTGCTTCCTTTCTCTTGTAGCTTTTAAAATTCTCTCCTTATTCTGTATGTTGGGCATCTTCATTATAATGTGTGTAGGTGTGGATCTCTTATGATTTTGCACATTCAGCGTCCTGTAGGCTTCTAGGATTTGGGATTCTGTCTCATTCTTCAAGTCTGGGAAGTTTTCTCGTATTATTTCATTGAATAGATTGCTCGTTCCTTTGGTTTGAAACTCTGTCCCTTCCTGTATCCCAATGACTCTTAAGTTTGGTCTCTTTATGTTATCCCATATTTCTTGGATGTTCTGCTCATGGTTTCTTAACAGTCTTGCTGAGCTGTCTATGTTCTTTTCAAGTTGAAATACTTTATCTTCATTGTCTGATGTTCTATCTTCTAAGTGTTCTACTCTGCTGGTAGTATTCTCCATTGAGTTTTTAAGTTGGTTTATTGCTTCCTGCATTTCTAGGATTACTGTTTGTTTGTTTTTTATAACCTCTATCTCCCTGTATAGTTGATCTTTTGCTTCTTGGATTTGTTTATGTAATTCATTGTGGAAGTGATCTTTCATTGTCTGATTTTGCTGTCTGATGTCTTCCTTGAGACTCCAGATCATCTGAAGCATGTATATCCTGAATTCTTTATCTGACATTCCATCTGCTGCAGCTATTACCTCTTCTAATGTTGAGTTGACCTGCATTGCTTGTGGTCCTTTCTTTCCTTGTCTCTTCATACTGTTCGCGTTTCTTTCTGCTTGGTGAAACTTTGTGCTATTGAATTTTCCCCCTATATATTTATATTGGTCTTGTATAGTTGCAAAGTCTCCCTCGCAGGCACGGGCGGCGGCTCTGCCCCTCCTCCAATTGGGGCAATGTGCCTACCACGCCAGCAGGCCACTGGGCCTGTTCTGCCGGTCGGTAGCAGGTCCGCCTACCTTGCAGGCGCGGGCGGCGGCTCTGTCCCTCTGCAGGCCGCTAGGCTTGTTCTGTCGGTGGTCGCAGTTCTGCCTACTTTGCAGGCGCAGGCAGCGGCACTGCCCCTCTGCAGGCCTCTGGGGCTGTTCTGCCGGTGGGTCGCAGGTCCGCCTACCTTGCAGGCACGGCGGGGGGGGGGGGCGGCTCTACTCTTCCGCAGGCCACTGGGCCTGTTCTGTTTGTGGGTTGCAGGTATGGCCTGTTCTGTTGGTGGTCACAGTTCCGCCTACCTGGCAGGCGCGGGGGGTAGGGGGCGGCTCTGCCCCTCAGCAGGCCACTGGACCTGTTCTGTGGGTGGTCACAGTTCCGTCTACCTTGCCGGCGTGGGGGGAGGGGGCGGCTCTGCCTCTCAGCAGGCCGCTGCTCCTGTTCTGCCGGTGGGTCGCAGGCCCGCCTACCTTGCAGGAGTGGTTGGCAGCTCTGCCCCTCCGCAGGCCACTGGGCCTTTTCTGTCGGTGGTCACAGTTCTGCCTACCTGGCAGGCGCAGGGGGTGGGGGGCGGCTCTGCTCCTCAGTAGGCCGCTGGGCCTGTTCTAGAAGCCTGCCTTTCACCCACCCACCTTGGACATGGTTGCCGCAGTCTGGCTGGGCACAAAATCACGAGCCACCACACAGCTTGTAGATTCAAACAGCAACTCTTTATTCCCGAACTCACACCAGCCGTCTACAATCACGATCTGGGGAAATCCACGTTCTCTGCCCAAATCCACATTCTCTGCCCAAATCCACATCCACTGGGCTTCTGTCTCCCAAAAATACTGTCTGAATCCCGTGAGAACTCAAGGGGAACTCAGGCAGCAGGATACGCCCTATTCCCAGCAGGAATAATCTTAAACCTTAAACCTGGAACCTAAACTGGGAACGCCCTAAACCTGATTCCGCCCTGGTCCTTGAGCAAGGTCACCTACATGCAATGTCACTGCAAAATGTCCTATTTCCACGAGTCCTTCCACTAAGCAACATGGGGTACGCTGGCAAGGAAATTGTCATACCTACTTGGCTAATGGCTCCCAGCATCTCCCCCCTTCTGATTAATTAAACAACAAGCAATGTGGCTTAAGGACCGTGCCTGGTAGGTTGTCCAATTCAACATATGGTTCTTACCCGTCATGGGAAAAACTGACCTTTAGGCATCAGCCTCCTGTCTTAGGTTGATACCACTGCAATTGGATCATACCCGTCACTGACTACTGGTCCAGCATACAGTCATTGGCCCCCAAATTTTAGACCATCACTAGCAGAAGGGAGGAGGATACAGAAATGCCATGACACCAAGCCAATTGACGGCTCCTTGGGAAAAATTGCATCACTGGTGACACCATCAGCAAGGATATGTCAGCACTACCACAATTAACATGGGGTGCGCTGGCAAGGAAATAAAAATTGCATCACTGGTTAATCACTGTCGCAGATGTAAGAATGGCCAAGCTGGAGTTCTGGATATCAGCTGTTATGGATTTGAGTCAAATCATCTTCTTTTCGATCTGTAGAAATTGTTTTAGTTAATCTCTCTGGAATCCAAATCGGCTGCTGTTCTCCCTGTGGAAACACACAAACAAAACCCCAACTCCAGACAATCACTGGGTCAGGACCTTTCCATTGTCCTGTTAGAATATCTTTCCAAAGTACCTTAGGTTTATGTACATTTTTTGGATACATATATCTTTCCGCAGCACTAAGTCCTGATGAATCCAAATTTTAAAAGTTTAGAGTAAAAAGGGTTATTTTAAGTTTATCTTTGGGGGATATATACCCCTTTCCAATTCCCTCTTTTTGCTTTAATAAGTATATGTCTGTATCTAATAGTTGTCTATCTTTTTGCATTTTTCTATCTGAAATACCTTACTTGACATTTTCAACCATTTTTTATCTTATTTCTATCTTTTAGTTTTTTTTCTAAGGTTTGTATATTTACCCTTAGTTCCTTATTTTCCTCCTAGTTTTTTTTTCTTCCTATTTTGTGGGTTTAAAATTCTTGTCTTCCTACATTTTTTATCTTTCTACATCTTGTTTATCTTTTTTTCTTTTTAACTTTCTATACTTCTGTCTTTAAAGTTTTTCACTTCAAATTTTTAATCTTCTTTATCTAAATATCTTTTATCCTGTTATCTTCCCATTTTTTTTAAGTAATGCCTTTACGATTAACTAGGCTTCGAATGACGCAATCTTTCCTCGATCATGAAGGCATCTTAACCACCTTCAATTTAACCTTTTAAAGCCTTTTGCAACTTACTTAGACATTTTACAACTTTTTACTTTATCACACAAAGATTATCTCATCTAAAAACATTTTTTTTCCTTATAACCTTCCATATTAAAATATATTTCCACATCTTGAATCTTTTTATATCTCTTTTTTCTTTTTTCCGCCATGAAGGTATCTTGACCACCTTCAATTTAACCTTTTAAAGCCTTTTAATTATCATCTATACTGTACTTTTAAATGTACTTTTTCACCACCTACAACTTCACTCTTTTAAATGAGGCTTAGATTCTGTTTAAATCGCTGTAATGTTAGTTTACATGGCTGCCCTTCAACCAAAGGCTTTTTTTTTTCCCATTAAGAAGCTTTGTCTCAATCTGCCATGTACAAATATCTTTTTCTTCTTTCTTCCTTTCTCAAGCTTTTAAAGTAAGTCTAGTTTCCTCAAAATCTTTTTAAATGGCATTTTACAACTTTTTACTTTACCACACAGAGATTATCTCATCTAGAAACATTTCTTTTTCCTTTAACCTTTTATATTAAAATATATTTCCATATCTTGAATCTTTTTCTATCTCTTTTTTAACCGTTAACCCTTTTTATAAATTCACATTTTGAAACAACTCTTATAAAATTTCTGATTTAGACAAATTACTCCACTTTAATAAGATGAAAGACTTTCATGTTTTTTATGATACTATAATACTATAATTGAAACCCAACTGAAAATTTTTCTACTCTTTGTATATAAATTACACATGATAGAATCTTAACACTTAGTAACCTTGTTTTAGCAAAGACACAGACACAAAGCAATATTAAACATTTTTCCATTTACCAATTTATGAAAACACACATAATGTTTAAATATATTACCTTATGGAACTTAATAAGTAAAGAGTACTTGATTTCATATTTAGTGGTTGATATTTTAACACTTTAGCTTTGTAAATTAATCAGATGTCTGTAAAAACCAAGATCTTAGACAAATGTAGTAAACAGAACTAGCCATCTCTTTCTTGTTGAAGAAAAATCCTTTTACAGGATACAATGATGGTCCCATTGATATACTTAATAACTCGTCTTTAAAAAGCCATGGGGGGGCTGGGATGTGGCTCAAGCGGTAGCGCGCTCGCCTGGCATGCGTGCGGCCCGGGTTCGATCCTTAGCACCACATACAAACAAAGATGTTGTGTCCGCCAAATACTAAAAAATAAATATTAAAAAATTCTCTCTCTCTCTACCTCTATCTCTCTCACTCTCTCTTTAAAAAAAAAAAAAGAAAAATAAATAAAGCACAACTTTACTGACTCGAGTCTAATTTCTTTAAAAATAAAATAAAATAAAATAAAAAGCCATGGGGTACATTTTTGTATTGTATCAACATATGTCCTAACTGTTCTTGGTCTTACTGGGGTGCCTCTTTCCTCTAACAATTTTTCTTCCTCGGAGGCGAACAACTTCAAACTTTGAGCCAACCATTTTCCCCAGTTTGCCTGAGAAAGTTCTAAGAACAGGCAACTTGAAATAAAAACAAAATAAATCAAAAAATAACACATTGTTTTTTGAAATGTTCACCCATTCTTTCTCTTTTCCTCAAGGGTGAGAAATTTCACTTACCTCTAAGCTTCAGAAGTTCCCTGCACGGGACGCCAAATGCCGCAGTCTGGCTGGGCACAAAATCACGAGCCACCACACAGCTTGTAGATTCAAACAGCAACTCTTTATTCCCGAACTCACACCAGCCGTCTACAATCACGTTCTGGGGAAGTCCACGTTCTCTGCCCAAATCCACGTTCTCTGCCCAAATCCACATCCACTGGGCTTCTGTCTCCCAAAAAATACTGTCTGAATCCCGTGAGAACTCAAGGGGAACTCAGGCAGCAGGATACGCCCTATTCCCAGCAGGAATAATCTTAAACCTTAAACCTGGAACCTAAACCGGGAACGCCCTAAACCCGATTCCACCCTGGTCCTTGAGCAAGGTCACCTACATGCAATGTCACTGCAAAATGTCCTATTTCCACGAGTCCTTCCACTAAGCAACATGGGGTACGCTGGCAAGGAAATTGTCATACCTACTTGGCTAATGGCTCCCAGCACATGGTACCCAGCTCCTCCTGAGTCTCTCAATGCCTGTGCCCTCTTCCTCTGACTCAGAGCCTCCAGCCTCACTTGGACATGAGCCTGGCTCTTGCACCCTGCTGGTCTGCTGAGTGTCTGCTCCCGACAATGCACCTCTGAATTTCTGTCCAGCCCAAAGGGCCAACTCCTGGTGCTGCTGGGCCCCACCTGCTCCTCCTGTCCTCACCCACTCCTTGCTCCTGTGAACAGCAGTCAGCCTACCAGAGAGTTTAAGAGAACATCCTATGGATCTTATAGCCATGGGACAAGTCAGAGGATACACCGTGCGCGTGATTGGAATGAAGGAAGAAGAGAGGGAACGGGACAGGCTCTGACAGAGGAAAGGTG
This sequence comes from Marmota flaviventris, assembly GCF_047511675.1. Taxonomy (NCBI): domain Eukaryota; kingdom Metazoa; phylum Chordata; class Mammalia; order Rodentia; family Sciuridae; genus Marmota; species Marmota flaviventris. Next base: position 10,789,723 of record NC_092509.1, on the reverse strand, counting down.
CACACTGCGGACAGTACAGGGAGGACCCAGGGACACCTGAGTCAGAGGGCGGTAATATGGAGTCGTTACAAAAACTCTCAATTTAGAAAAGAGGAAAAGAGGACCAAACAGCACACATGAAAAACAGCAAGACAGGAGGTTTACCCAGTCATATAATAAGAACCTTCAATGTCCACGTTCTCATCACCCCAATTAAAAGGCAGAGATGGCCATGTGAAATACAAAGTTAGACAAACAGGTGAAAAGCAAAGGTGTGTACAGACATGGCATGTAGACACCCAAACCAAGAAACCTAGAGGCTTCATGCCAAGCAGAGTCCGTTCAGACCTGGAAACACAACCACAGCAGAGAGGAACACTGTGCTGGGAGACAGAGAGAGATCCAAGAAAATACAACGAACCTCTGTGTGTATGTGAGCACATGAACAGAACTGCAATATGAATAAGGAAAAAGGAGAAGAATTAGACACATCCACAATTACAATTTGAAACAATGGGTAAACAAACAGGTGAGGAATCAGTGAGGATATGAAATAATACCAACCTTCTGTACACTGTCATTAATGCAAAGAGAACACTGAGAACAATTTTAAGCCAAATGGATAAATTCCCTTAAAAAACATAGACTACTAAACCAGCTCCATCTAGTCAAATTATAGAACCTGCATTCAACATAAGCAGAATGCACAGTATTTTCATGTGCACACAAAACACTTACAAAAATAGCCATATTTTTGACCAAAAAACAAATCTAAAAATGTAAAAGAATTAAAGTCATAAAACTATGTTCTCTGACCACAAGAAAAATTAATTTAGAAGTCAATAACAGAAAGATACCAGAAAAATTCCCAAATGCTTGGAAAAATAAATAATGTGCTTCTATAAAGGCCAGAGGCCAGAGAAAAATCAAAGGGAAAATTAGAAAAGTATTTTGAACTGAATAAAAGGAAAAATATATGTCAAAATTGTGGAAAGCCAGGCACAGTGGCATACACCTATAATCCTAACTACTGGGGACAGGCACAGTTAGAGGCCTGTCTCAGCAACTAAGTGATACCCTATCTCAAAATAAAATTTTTTAAAGTGTTAGGGATGTTGCTTGGTGGTAGAGAACCTGCCTGTCGTTCTTGAGGCCCTGGGTTCATCAAACTGTGACTTAAGGAGGAAGCAGTGATTACAAGGAAATGCATAGCACCAAATGCCTTCATCAGAAAAGAAGAGGCATCTTAAATAAACAGCAAATCAAGCTGAATCTAAGCTTCCACCTTAAGAAACTAGAAATAGGGCTGCAGTTGTAGCTCAGTGGTAGAGCGCTCGCCTAGCACATGTGAGGCACTGAGTTTGATACTCAGCACCACATAAAAAGAAATAAGTAAAACATAAGGTATTGCCATAAAAAAAACGAAAGAAAGAAACTAGAATTTTAAGAGCAAATTGTAACCAAGTAAGCAGAAGAGAGCCAATAGTGAAAATGAGAGCAGACACCAGTGAAATAGAAGGCCAAGGAATATAGAGGAAATAAATAACTCCAAAAAAACGATCCAGTAAAATTGATAAAATTGACAAAGTGCTAGCCAGACTGATCAACAAAAGGGAGAGGACACAAATACCTATGTCAGGAATCAGAGCACATTGCTACACATGCCTAGTCACTAATGCAATGAGAACAATTTTAAGCCAAATGGATAAATTCCCTTAAAAAACATAGATTACTAAAGATAAGAAGAAATAGGTAACTTGAGCTGTCCTTAGCTATTAAATAAAATGAATTCCTAGTTCAACACCTTCCCACAGAGACGTACCAGGCCCCAATGGCTAAACAGAAGAAGTCCACCAAATTTTAAGAAATAATACCAACCTTCTGTACACTTGTCCTGAAACTGTAAGAGGAGCAACACAGTCCAGCCCATTTTCCTGAGGCCAGCATAACTCTAGTGCCAACACAAAACGAAGGTTTGTGGAGGACAGAAAATCAGGACCCGCCTCGCTCATGAGCAGAGAGCAAGAATCTCTAACAAGTCTCTAACAACTCACAGGGCACAGTGGCTCGGGAGGCTGAGGCAGGAGGATCTCTAGTTCAAAGCCAGCCTCAGCAAAAGCAAGGAGCTAAGCAACTTAGTGAGACCCTGTCTCTAAATAACATACAGAATAGGGCTGGGGATGGGGCTCAGTGGACGAGTGCCCTTGAGTTCAATCCCTGGTACCAAAACATCAACAACAACAACAAAACACATACATACACACACACACACACACAAAAGAAACAAACAGAAAAAAACTCTACACAATTCAAGCTCTTGCATGTGTGAAAAGGAAGGTACTTCACAATCAGGTGGGGTTTTCCCAAAAATGCAAACCTATTTCAACATTAGAAAATCAGTCACTATAATTCACTCAGTTGATACTCCTTTTTAAAAATATTTTTCAGATGTTGATGGAACTTTATTTTATTCACTTATTTATATGCGGTGCTGAGAATCGAACCCAGGGCCTCACACATGCTAGGCAAGTACTCTACCACTGAGCCACAACTCCAGCCCTCGGTTGATACTCTTAAACAACAACAAAAACTTCATCTTAATCAATGAAGATGCAGCATTTGGCAAGAATTTAAAGTCTACTCTCAGCCCTCTAAGAACAGCAAAGTCCCCAGCCTGAGTGAGTCCTATGAAGGAATCCTTATAGCCTACAGCACTTAGCGGTGAACACTAAGTGTGTTTCCCTAAAGGTCAAGAACAAGACCAGGGATGCCTTTCACGACTTCTAGCCAGTATTTTAGTTGTAGTCCCAGTTAGTACAGTAAACCAGAAAAATAAAGACATTCCAATTGGAAAGGAAAAAGCTATATTTTATTGAATGTAACAGGATTAACATAGAAAAATCTATTCAAAAACTACTAGAACTAGCAAGTGAATTTAGCAAAGGTCAAGATACAAAAATTAATTGTGCTGGTTCTAGACACGGTGGTGCACACCCCCATGATCCCAGATCCTCAGGATGCTGGGGCAGGAGGATGGCAAGTCCAGGCAGCCTGGTCAACTTACTGACACCCTGTTTCAAAAAAAAAAAAAAAAAGCCAAGGGTAGGTAGCCCGTTGGTTTCAATACCCAGCACTAAAAAGAAAAAAGAAAAGAAAAAGAAAATTGTATTTCTCTATAAACAATGAAAAATTGTGTACAAAAATTTATATGCCTTTATTGAACCATCAACATATCAAGTATTTAGGGAAAATGTTTATAAAATGTGTACAAAGCCTATACATTGAAATCTATAAAACAGCCCTGACGTAAATAAAGAATAAGAAAACAAATAGAAAGATATCCTGTATTCACAGATTGGAAAACTAAAATTTCCCCAAATCAGTCTAGAAATTTAATAAAATCCCAGTTAAAATCCCTGCAGTTTGTTTTACAAACTGATTCTAAGGTTTATATGGAAATGCAAAGGTCCTGGAAAAGCCAAAAGAATTCCGAATTTCAAGTCTTACTATAAAACCCCAGTAACCAAGACAAAGATCTTAGCTTAAAAACACAGACACAGAGGTCAGTGGACAAGAATAGACCTGCACACATGTGATCGATCACTTTTTACGTTCTCCAAAGGCACTAAGTGGAGAAAGGTGCTTCCTCCTCTTCCTCCAAGTGGTTCTGGGACGATGGAATATTCCCCGAGAAGGGGAATAGCTGGGTCAAATGGTGGTTCCATTCCCAGCTTTCCAAGAAATCTCCATACTGCTTTCCAAATTGGCTGCACCAATTTGCAGTCCCACCAGCAATGTACAAGTGTACACTTTTCCCCACATCCTCGCCAGCACTTGTTGCTGTTTGACTTCATAATGGCTGCCAATCTTACTGGAGTGAGATGGTATCTTAGGGTGGTTTTGATTTGCATTTCTCTGACTGCTAGAGATGGTGAGCATTTTTTCATGTACTTGTTGATTGATTGTATGTCCTCCTCTGAGAAGTGTCTGTTCAGGTCCTTGGCCCATTTGTTGATTGGGTTATTTGTTATCTTATTGTCTAATTTTTTGAGTTCTTTGTATACTCTGGATCTTAGGGCTCTATCTGAAGTGTGAGGAGTAAAGATTTGTTCCCAGGATGTAGGCTCCCTATTTACCTCTCTTATTGTTTCTTTTGCTGAGAAAAAACTTTTTAGTTTGAGTAAGTCCCATTTGTTGATTCTAGTTATTAACTCTTGTGCTATGGGTGTCCTATTGAGGAATTTGGAGCCTGACCCCACAGTATGTAGATCGTAGCCAACTTTTTCTTCTATCAGACACCGTGTCTCTGATTTGATATCAAGCTCCTTGATCCATTTTGAGTTAACTTTTGTGCATGGCGAGAGAAAGGGATTCAGTTTCATTTTGTTGCATATGGATTTCCAGTTTTCCCAGCACGATTTGTTGAAGATACTATCCTTCCTCCATTGCATGGTTTTTATTAATTTTTATTTTATTAATTAAGCTTCAGGATGGTTTTAATTTCATCTTCCATCCTGAAGCTTAATTTCGCTGGATACACAATTCTTGGTTGGAACCCATTTTCTTTCAGTGTTTGAAATATGTTATTCCAGGATCTTCTAGCTTTCAGAGTCTGTGTTGAAAGATCAGCTGTTATCCTGATTGGTTTACCCCTAAATGTAATCTGCTTCCTTTCTCTTGTAGCTTTTAAAATTCTCTCCTTATTCTGTATGTTGGGCATCTTCATTATAATGTGTGTAGGTGTGGATCTCTTATGATTTTGCACATTCAGCGTCCTGTAGGCTTCTAGGATTTGGGATTCTGTCTCATTCTTCAAGTCTGGGAAGTTTTCTCGTATTATTTCATTGAATAGATTGCTCATTCCTTTGGTTTGGACCTCTATACCTTCCTGTATCCCAATGACTCTTAAGTTTGGTCTCTTTATGTTATCCCATATTTCTTGGATGTTCTGCTCATGGTTTCTTAACAGTCTTGCTGAGCTGTCTATGTTCTTTTCAAGTTGAAATACTTTATCTTCATTGTCTGATGTTCAATCTTCTAAGTGTTCTACTCTGCTGGTAGTATTCTCCATTGAGTTTTTAAGTTGGTTTATTGCTTCCTGCATTTCTAGGATTTCTGTTTGTTTGTTTTTTATAACCTCTATCTCCCTGTATAGTTGATCCTTTGCTGCCTGGATTTGTTTGTGTAATTCATTGTCGAAGTGATCTTTCATTGTCTGATTTTGCTGTCTGATGTCTTCCTTGAGACTCCAGATCATCTGAAGCATGTATATCCTGAATTCTTTATCTGACATTCCATCTGCTGCAGCTGTTACCTCTTCTAAAGTTGAGTTGACCTGCATTGCTTGTGGTCCTTTCTTTCCTTGTCTTTTCATACTGCTTGCATTTCTTTCTGCTTGGTGAAACTGTTGTGTTTTTGAAATTTTTTCCCCCTATATATTTATATTGCTCTTGTAAAGTTGAAAAGTCTCCCTTGCAGGGTTGGGCGGCGGTCTGCCTACCTTGCAGGTGCGGGCGGCAGCTCTGCTCTGCCCCTCCTCCAATTGGTGTGACGTGTCTACCACGCCCGCGGACCCCTGGGCCTGTTCTGCCGGTTGGTCGCAGGTCTGCCTACCTTGCAGGCGCAGGCGGCGGCTCTGCTCTGCCCCTACTCCAATTGGGGTGACGTGACTACCGCGCCGGCGGGCCGCTGGGCCTGTCCCGGGCTCGGGTGAAAGCTCTGCTCTGCCCCTACTCCAATTGGGGTGACGTGTGTACCATGCTGGCAGGCCACCGGGCCTGATCCGCCGGTCGGTTGCAGGTCTGCCTACCTTGCAGGCGCGGGCGGCGGCTCTGCTCTGCCCCTCCTCCAATTGGTGTGATTTGTCTACCACACCCGCGGACTTCTGGGCCCGTTCCAGGCGCGGGCGAAGGCTCTGCTCTACCCCTACTCCAATTGGGGTGACGTGTGTACCACACTGGCAGGCCGCTGGGCCTGATCCGCCGGTCTGTCGCAGGCCTGCTTACCTTGCAGGCGCGGGCGGCGGCTCTGCCCTGCCCCTCCTACCACGCCCGCGGACCACTGGTCCTGTTCTGCCGGTCGGTCGCAGGTCTACCTACCTTGTGGGCGCGGGTGGCGGCTCTGCTCTGCCCCTACTCCAATTGGGGTCATGCCGGCGGGCCGCTGGTCCTGTTCCGGGCGCGGGCGGCGGCTCTGCTCTGCCCCTCTGGCTTGATGATAAAGTGAGAGAGACTCGGGTGTTTGTGACTCACTTTCTTTACCAGGAGACCAACTGTTTCTGTCGCCGCTGGTATCGATGAAGTTCTCTCCTCCGCCGCTTTTTGATGACATCAGATCTCTGCCATGTTGGTATCCCATGCGAATGGCAGCATTTCGTTCCCTTTGCCGGGTGACCAAAGCAACGGGTGAGTCCTGACCGGCCCTCACAAGCCCCGTCTCAGTCCTGTTGCCACTGCCTATGAAGGCTCGGTTGGTATTTACCTCCACAGTATTCAGCAGGACCCGGACCGAGAAGCAGTTTCCGCGGATTCTTTAGTCGTGGGCCAGAGCAGTTCCGGGAGCCAGAATTCGGCCGCTCCGTGCTCGGTGTATGTTCTGATAGGAGCAGGCTCCAAGAAGCAGTTTCCGTGGGTTAATTAGCACTGAGCCTGAGTAAGTTGTCTGCAAGCCGCAGGCGAATGGCAGCCTGAAATTACCTGTTCTATGGCTGAATGAACTGCGATCAGTCGAAAACAGGGATGGTGACGTCAACTCTCCAAGACGGTGGCCGTTGGCTTCCTCTGTGGTCTGACTGGTGTGGAGAACCGAATTGGACCGCTTCCTTCCCCCGTCTCAAACCCAGAATTCAGCACTTAGTACGGTGATTGCACAGCTGGCAGAAGCCCGCGGAAACTGCAGCGCTGTATCTTTGCGTTGCTATCTCCTCGTTTCCCAGCGCGCCACAGACTCTAGCCGCGGGGCAATTTGCTGAATAAGCAGCATGACCCTCCGTGCAGACAAATCTCTCGCGTTTGAGCCCCCGTAGCTGATCCTCGTGCGATGGAAATCCTTCCTCTAGGTTTTGGAGCACCCCAATTTTGCTGGAAATTCCTAACAAGATAGCTTTTAGCCTTTCTATCTCGTCATTCTCCCACACAGTGACGCGGTACACAGGGGTAATGCACTCCCTTCGCTGCCATCTTCCCGTTTCTTCCCCAGGAAGTTCTTGACGTGTCTTTTCTAAGCCAAAAGCAGCAGAAAGTTCTGGGATGTAGGTGCTGCAGCATCAAAGGCCAATGACAGGATCGCTGCACTGCAGGTGGCCGGGGAGCCTGGCAGGGACAGTTAAGAGGCTGCTCCTCTTACAGTTTCAGGACAAATGTATGGAAGGTTGGTGTTATTTCTTAAAATTTGGTGGACTTCTTCCGTTTAGCCACTGGAGCCTGGTATATCCCTGTGGGAAGGTGTTGAACTAGGAGTTCATTTTATTTAATAGCTAAGGACAGCTCAAGTTACCTATTTCTTCTTATCTTTAGGGGGATGAAGCAGTGCACAGGGTGAGCTGCCTGGCTTGGGTGCCTGGGCCACCCAGTGTGCCCCACCTGGTGGGCACCTGGTGATCTGGTGAAGGGTCTAAGAACCCTAGTTAAAGGGGGTGCAGCCCAGTGCTGCTGGCAATCTGTCCTAACAGGAAACACCAGGACAGTTCACCGTGCACCCCTCAGAGGAAGCGCCAGAGCCTTCCAGGGGTGCAGAACTGTCCTCCATCTCTGGGTCGGGAGCCAGGCAGAGGCCTCCCCTCTCCCACACCAACTGCCTAGCTAAGGAGCAGACCAGAAGCTGGGCTGGCAGGTAGCCTGCAGCCACACGCTGACCGAAGCAGAAACAACTCGCAGAGCACCAGGCAGTTTCCTGCGTCCACCCTGCAGCTGTCCAGGTGTCCAGTACCCTCTGTCCTGCTGCCCTCTGGCTTCCAGCAGCTGAAAATTCACAGGGCCTGTCAGCCCGGTTCCTGTGCCTGCTCTGGGCTATTTAAGAATGGCCTTGGACCGGCCCGTCTCGTGATTCTGGGATTCACAGCTCTGACAGGGCTTTGCAGGCTGGAGCTGGAGGACAGCAAGCAAACTGTGTGGTCCCTGCATACAGGGTGCGGCTCCTGCACAGAGCGGACTGCAGCCCACGGAGAGGCCGCATCTCGTCCTTGTGCCTACACAGCACCTCCCCCAGCACCGCAAGGGCTTTGGGACCCTGCTTCTCGTTCCCAGGAAAGGGAGGGGTTCTTGTTAGGTGGAAGGTGAATGAAGAATCCACTGAGTGACTGAGTGAATGACCTGTGACTCTGTACCCTGAAGGACATCCTGACGTGATGCCACTTGCCTATTTCCTGAGTGTTCAGACATAGGGCCACTCTTACAGGACACCACTGCAGATCAGGCCAGAGCCAGGCACTGGGGACCCAGCAGCTCCCAACCTGGACAGTGAGGCGGCCAGCTTCTCCACAGCCATGACCCAGACGGGAAGGCCTCCCATCAGATGCAGCCCGGCCTCCACAACAGCAGCTCAGTGAGGCAAGTGGGGGCAGCAACGTGGGCTCTTGGGGCCAGCAAGGGATCTGGGCTCCTGGATGTAACAGGGGCCGCCCCCAGGGCCTAGGGATGCCTGGAGCTGTGTCCCCTCCCAGCTCAGACCTAGATCACTGTTGGCTCAAAACTCCTCAGCATGCCTTTCAGAGGCTGTGGTTGAATCAGGGACACAAAGGCCTCCAGAGTCACCAAATGGGCCACCTCTGTAGGAAGGTATTATGCACCTGTGACGGGAGCAGGTGGGGGGAGTTTGGAGGCAGTGCCCCTCCCAGCACTCGGGACACCCCGGAGGGTCCTTTCTACTTCTCCTTCATTGGAGGCCTGGGGGAGCTGCCACGCCGGGCTGGGGAAAGAGAAGGACACTGTACAGCGGCTCCTACTGTGGTGCATCTTGCGGGGAGTCCCCCCTCTTCCACTACCACTCCCCACCCTTCACCCCCAGTCACGCAGTTCAGGAGGAAGCTAAGTGGCCCTGGGAGGGCTGGGGGTGAGCCCAGCTCCAGGGTACCATTCACCCAGGTGGGAGCATGACCAAAAAGGAGGCCCCCAAGATGGGAGCCCCTGCCTCACTTCCCAGAGGATGGAGAACAAGAGCACAAGCCGTGGCAGACAGAAGGGGAGAGAGAGGGACAGAGACGGCCAGAGACCACCCAGAGAATGAGAGATAGAGGAGAGACAGGGAAACCAGGACGGGGCGGGTGGAGGGGCAGCTCTCGGAAGGGGCTGCTCCTGTCCTGCTGCATCATTGTCACAAAGAGACCAGATCCGAGTGCAAACTGGCAAAGACTCAAAGAAAATAAATCAGGCAGACTCGGGTGACCTGATTACAGAGCAGCCCTATCTGCTGCCGGCTCTATTTATAGCCGGGTCTGCGCACTCCTGATGGGGACACTACTGCTGCCAGCCCAGGGCGCAGGTTTTATTGGTCCAGGTCTCCTGTCCTAATGCAAATGGTAGCTGGCTCTCTTCCTGCCTGAGGGGACTTTCACGGGGTGGGGGGGCAGGGGGGATTGGGGAGGGGTTCCTCAACATGGGCCCAGGTGAAAGGGTCCCGTGTGGAAGCCAGGGGATGTCACAACACTCCTGCCTCTGTGCCCTCCTGCTCGCTGTAGTGCCCACCCAGGTCACTTTGCAGTTGGCCTTTCAGGGATCCTCGTGAGTGACAGCATTGTGTTCCACTGACACCGTCACCTAAGCCTCACCTGCAAGAGGAGAAATATGCTCAAGAGAAAGATGTGGAACCACATAGCCAGTGTGGAGCACACACTGTGGGGCGTCCAGGACCAAGCAGAGCCACCAACAGAGATGGACGGAGGCAGACAGGGTGGAGCAGGGCTCCCTCCTCTGGAGGGAAGTCCTCAGCATGGCTTTCAGTCCTGCAAGCAGCACCTTTCGAGCTGCGGGTGGTTCCAATGCTTTTAAAGAGAAAAGACGTGCAGACACCCCCAGATAAGGTACAGTTACAATGCTTTTATCATATTACTTAAAAAATATGTGCATAAGACAAAATTTGAAGCCTTTGGCCCTTGAGGCTCTTATATAATAAACTATAACAAATTTTAATTTTTAATTTTATGTGTCAACCTAATTGTGTCATTGTACCAACAATCGGTCAAACACCAATCTAGATGTCTGTGAAGATGTTATGTAGATAAGAGTAGCATTTACATTAGTGACTATGACTAAAGCAGGTAGCCCTGCGGTGTGGTGGGCCTCTTCCAATGTTGAAGGCCTTGGGATGAAAAGCCATTGAGTTCCTCCCCTCATTAAGGAATTCTGCCACAGGTGGCCTTCCCACTTCAATGGCCACACCAGCCTTCTCTGGGCTCCAGCCTGCCAGCCTGCCCTGCAGATTTTGGATTTTCCCATCTCTAAAATCATGTTAGCCAATTCTGTAAAATCAATTCATTTTTTTCTCTCTCCCCCTATATGTATATATGTATTTTTTTAATTGAAATGAACATCTCTAATGTAATCTGATAGAAATTGTTAGCTCTGTGGAGTGGCTGATAATAGGTTTCATAGATGGAAAGATGACTTCTCAGGACTGTTTTGATATTTTATCTGTTTCTGCATTTTGTTTTAAAAACTCTAATGCCAAGAAAGGTTGTTTATATAAACACATTGTACAAAACAGTATAAATAATTTTAAGCTTTTTTGGTAAGTCCTGGAAAATTACTATTTACACTTAATTAAAATCTCACTAATGATTCAGTTGAGGATTCTGTGAAGCCATATTGTTCACTGGAGAATGAGATCGGCATTTGGACTTTACTGAAACTCAGACAAGACCTCATCTAACTCAGAGTCTCAATGCAGCCGGGAGCCGAGCACTCTCCTGGGGACAGCATACACACAGACATACACACAGGCATACACACAGGACGCTCCATGTGACCTAGAACTCTGCTCCTGCTGTCATGAGCTGTGGTTGCTCAGCTCCTCCGCACTGTGTTAAGCTGCTTCAGACTCTTCATCTGTACTGTCTGCCACAACGCCTCGACTTCACAAATGCAAATCAGGCGCTGAGAATTCCCCCATCCTTACTCATAAGCTTATCTACCAGATCATCCAGAACCTACTTTCAAAAACAATTATTATCAAAATGAAAATGCAACATATTTTAAATACTCATGTTTCTTTGTACGTAAAAAGCTCTTAAATTTTAGTGAAGAGCCGTGTGCTGTCGCATTCCTGTAATCCCAGCAACTTGGGAGGCTGAGGCAGGAGGATCTCAAGTTCAAAGCCAGCCTCAGCAAAATCGAGGTGTTGAGCAACTCAGTGAGACCCTGTCTCTAAATAAAATAGGGCTGGGAATGTGGCTCAGTGGCTGAATGCACCAGTTCAATCCCTGGTACACCCCCCAAAAAAAAAGTCATTAGTGAAGAAAGATGAATAATTTTATCAGTGGAAAAAGGACAGGAATAGGTAAGTCACAGAGAATAAAATAAAAAGTGTCCTATGAACGTGACAACTTGTTTAACTATGACCAGTTGAACATACCTGTCTTTACTCCCATCTGTTACCCAGGAAAAAACAAATTAAACCCCATCGTTTTGTTTGCTTTAGAGTGACAGAAAGACACTGATGTGAGAGGTCACGCGACTGGGCTGTACATTGGTGCCCGCTGGCTTTGCTGTCGATAGCCCTCCAACAGCTGGGTTCTGATGCCTAGAATAGTCTCCTGGGAACTGAGGTCACTCTTACTGAGAACACTGGCCTGCAGGTGCCCCATGGTGACTGGAACAGGGTGAAAAGCTTCACCTGTTTTCGCTGCTGTGCCCGAATCCTCCATTGCTGGACCTTTGGTCAGATTCTACTTAGCTCTGCCTGTGGACCTGTTGGGCACTTGGGAAATGTCTTGTCTACAACTGTGACATAGGATTCACTTGACCTGGACGTGCCTCGTCTCCTGCCCCACTTAAAACTGACCATGACTTGTCAGCCACTGTGACTGTCAAAGGAACACCAGGAAGGACCTGAGAGAGGCAGCCTCTGAGTTCCAGAAGAGACAAGAGGCCTCCTGCTCCTGGCTGGCCAGAGCTGGCCCTCACCTGCTCCCCCGGGCTGAGCCCTTGGTCCTGGCATGAGACCTGGGTTCATGAGCCCAGCTCCCTCCTTGCTGTCTCCCCAATGCTCGTCTCTCAGACATGGGCTTCCATGTTACGAGCTACCACAGCAGGCTCAGAAACACAGCCAGGCCCTCCTCAGACTGCAGAACAGAATTGCTGTGTGCAGCTCTGCAGCACGGAGGAGAGACAGCAGATGAGAAGTCCAGGCGCCATCTGGCAAGCCGGAAAGCAGATGGACAGAGAGGGCCCTTGACTGGCCATCAAAGCAGAATGAAGGCCACAGGAGCAGGAAGTGGGTGTGGACACAGAAGCCAGGAAGCAGCAAACCTACTCTCCTGAGACCCCAAGGGCACAGGGTTTGCAGCTTTTGGGTCTTTCCAAACATGGGCAGATGGTGAGGACAAAAACGGAGGTGTGGCTGAGGTGACATCTACAGGCAGCTTCACCCTAGAGTCCTCTCTGCTCCATGGGTCACACAGCTGAACAATGGCCCCGGCAGAAGCCTGGAGGTTGGGTCTCCTGAGTGTCGGTTGCTGGTGCCCTGAACACAGGCTTCAGCAAAGGGCACCTGCTAGGTGCTAGATCCCCACCCCAGTGGTCTCCTTTGGGTTCAGATGCTACCTTCTGAGCAGAGGTGGAGGAGTTCTCTATGGGGAAATTAGTGAGCCCAGGAGAAAGTGATAGACCCAGCCTGATTCCCTCTCAACATTGGGACCATCTCGCCACAAAGCCATGAAAAGATAATTTCAGCTTTACCATAAATTACTGAAAATTCTGAACTTGCTTGGAATGCCTGCTCATGCCTTGAACTCACCCATGCCTGGCTCTCTCTTACCAGAAGGTAGCCCTCTCTGAAACTTTAGTGACGCCTCATAAATCTTGGCCTTCCCTGGACAGATAACGACTCTCTCTGAGGCTCTAATGACCTTCATAAATTCTGATGTCAGGGCCAGCAAAAATGTAAACTAGCCTTTGTGTTATGCTCGTCAGAGTTTTGTTATCTGTAACCCCCCTTTGTGTGACTTTCTGGGCTATAAAGCTGGGCTGCAAGAAAGCTGTAGTGCATCTTGTTCCCGTGGTTTTTGTTGGGAGAGGCAGCCCAGCCAGTCAAAATAATAAGCTTGCTTTAATTTGATTTTAATTGGAATCAGTGGTCTTTTTTTGGGTCCTGGTATAACAAAAGAACTAAGTGAATTGCCTTCACTTAGAGTTGGAGGACTTCAGAGTCCTCCAACAAGGCATTTCTAGCCTCGTCACCCTACACGATACTGAAACATCTTGAATTCTCATCATACAGCTTCCAGACAAGTGGTGAAGTCTTGCTTTTAAATGTGAATACATGGGGCTGGGGACACAGCTCAGTTGGTAGAGTGCTTGCCTTGCACACAAAGCCCTGGGTTCAATGCCCAGCACCACACACACACACACACACACACACACACACACACACACAGTGAATGTACAAGAATTATGAGACATCTTAAATGGCTGTGACATGAAAGACGGAGGCACTGACTGCGCTCCCCCACAGCAAGCCCAGGAAGTGGTGACCATTGAATGGAGCCTAGGAATGCTGGGGACGTCATCTCCACACACTATGATTTAGGAACATGGAAAAGGATGAAGATGAAACCAGGGCTTTGAGATGCACTGGGTTTCCTGCTTCCCTGGTGGGCAGGGACTTTGAGACTGCAGACCCTGCGGCCGCAGAGCAGGCCGCAGCCCGGAGCCTCTGCCCTTCAGTGCTGCAGTGGCTCACCCTCAACTTCCTCCCTCTGGGTTTTGTCTCCTGAATTAAAAAAAATGAAACCCACAGACCATGATGACATTCACTGAAGAAGGGAGATAGACCCCCTGGAATGCAAGGGGGAACAGAACGTTTTATCAGCTGGCGTGTGCTCATCTATAACACTTGGGTCACTGCTGTTGGTCCACACTTACGCTAACCAGGGTTTGGAGACCTACTAAGGTCAACTGAGTCCTGGCTTGCTCTGCCCACTTCCACTTTCTCCCCACAGGTCAGGAAGTGGGAGGTGGAGGTCATGGGATGCTCTGTTCTTGCAGATTCTGTGCTGCACTGATGCATGGAGTAGGCTTCTGCAGTAGGTGTCCCTACTGTGCCCAGGCCTGACAGCCCAAGGGTGACAGGCCAGTGCCTTGCCTTGCAGCCCTCAGGACCCCACACCTGCACCGCGGTTGTGCTTGCTGCCTGTGGTCCAATCTACTTGGGTTGAACTCCGGGCTTCACGGCCCCACTGCTGCTTCTGGGCAGGGACAGGGGGTGGGCTGTTCAGCCTGGCAGCCAGGAGCCATGTCAAAGGCAGTTCCAAATACTGTTAAGGCATGAAAAACTTCCATATGCTACTGGATGACATTCCTTACCATATCAAGTTAGAAATAAGGAGGATGGGGGTATTCAGAAAATGGGGAAGTGAAAGAAAAGCCAGGATTTCCCAGTATAAAGAATCCCAGGGCAGCTGTGTGCAACAGGCATAGAGAGAACCAGGCCAAATCAGTGCCAGAGGGCAGAGGGCTCCAAAAAGAGGGTTTTTGGGGAAGGAGTGGAGGTGGGCTGCCATCCCACTTAAACATATTTGAAATAAATTTTAAAGCTCTGTCAAAGATCTTGAAAATTAGAGGTACATAAAAAACTAAACAAAATAAAAGGCAACTATTAACTCCAGGAAAAATAAACAAAAGCAAATATATCATGGTACACAGTATAGCTTCACTGGATATAATACATGGATATAATAATCAATTCTATAATTATCTTTAAAAATATCAAACTTGGGCTGTGGCTGTAGTTCAGTGGTAGAGCACTTGCCTGGCACATGTGAGGAACTGGGTTCAATCCTCAGCACCACATAAAGATAAATAAATAAAATAAAGGTACTATATCTATCTACAACTAAAAAAAATATTTTTTAAAAATCTAACTATACTAGGAAGATGGAGGAATGCATGTTGAAGTGTGGGGCTAGGGGAACAACATAGAGGGTCCAATCCCACCTCTTCTGTGGGGGAAAGAAAGTCAACCAACAATAAACAACACTGAAAACCAGGAATTATTATTGCAAACATCTTATTTTGATGAAGGTAAATTAGAAAGCTAGGGTCAGGAATTCAACAGCATATGTTAGGTGCTTGTTTTTCATTATGAGATTTTTTATAACATTGGAATTGCTGTCACAGGGTTAGTGACATTGGCTTTTCCTTGGGCCCTTGTGTTGCTCTGTGACCAGTGGGATGTGGTGGGCAGCAGAGTATGGCTTCAGAGTTAACTCAGAAAACACAGTGGTGTCTGCTCCCTCCTGGGCTCTCCTGCTCTGGAAGAAGTCAACTACCAGGTGGTGGGGACAGACCCTGGAGCAGCCTGAGGGTGGGGTCTACTGTAGGAGGAACAGGCCCCCTGCCAACTCAGCCTTGTGAGCGAGTCGTTTTGGAAGTGGGTCCCCCAGCCCCAGCCAAGCCTTCAGATGAATACACTCTAACAACGTTCTGTCTACAACCTCCTGCCAGCGCCAGAGCCAGGAGCCCATTTAAGCTGCTCCTGGATCCCAGAGCCAGAACACAGTGAGATAACGCTTTTTTTAAAAAAAATATTGTTTTTAGATGTCAATGGACCTTTATTTTATTTATTTATTTATATGTGGTGCTGAGAATCGAACCCAGTGCCTCACACATGCTAGGCGAGTGCTCTACCATGGAGCCCCAGCCCCAGCCCCAAGGTAACTAACTCTTTTTAAAAACTTTTCAGAAAACACCTTTAATGCTTATTGTTTCACATTTGGGGAGAGATTTTGCAGTGATGGGTGAGGCCTGTCACACAGCAGGCTGGAGAAGCTGAAGATGCTGCTGCAGAAGTGGCTGACAAGGAATATTCCAGAATGGAATAAGATGGGGGAAATGTTCTTGCCTGTCTTACAGGACGATGGGGAGATTAAATGCAATGATGGATGTGCAGGTGACGCCTGTCTACAAATGCAAGGTCCTTGTTATTGATGAGATGGTGTGTTTTCCATCTACATTGAAACTAGAAAAGCAAGGTCGCCAAACCAAGTGTTCAGAGGGAAGGATGGCCTCTTTCCTGGATGGTCCTTCCAGGCCTCTCAATAACCAATTTATTTTTTGTGGACATTGCACAATGTGCCCACCACAAAAGCTCTCTGTGGTCACAGCAGGTATTCAACATATAAGGTGCTGTCAGGTGGCATATCCCTGCCCAGGTCAGGTGGCCAGTGGAACAGGTCTGGGGTAGAAGGCTCTGTAGGCATGGAGCATGGCAGGAGCCCAGCACATGCTCTGGCTCAACTCCCCTGTTTTACAAACACATGGGACCCACAACAGATGCTTCTGATCCCTCCAGCCACCTCCGCACTATCTGGTGGCTTCAGTGGACAATTTCCCATAGTTGTCAGTTTCTACCTGAGGCTTCCTCTCTCCTTCTCTCCCTATGGCTTTCTCCCTGCCTTGCTCTGCCTGCAAGCAAGGCAGCCAGGAGGACGCTAAGGACACAGTGTGCCCAGGTGCAAACTTGGGCCAAAGCAGGTGACATTGGTGGGGTGACTCCCCACCCCACAGATGGACCACTCTGAGGTGCTTCTGCAGTCTCCTCTGAGGGATCCTGGGGGATTAAGTCCCATGCCCTGGGGGTCCAGCTTGCCCTCACAGACTTCCCCATCCCTAGCCTCATACCCCAACAACCTCAGTGTATCCTGGGGTCATCTCTCAAATAAGCCACTTGTCCCAGAGTCTGGCTCAGAGTCTGGCTTTGGGACCCCAGGGAGGCTCACTGGTTCAGGCAGAGATAGCACCAGAGATGGCACTGCACCCACCATGATCTGGAATCTCCAGAGCCACACAGAGTGCCAAGCGCCACTTGCAGCTTGTGTCTGCACACACAAATAACCCAGCAGACACTTGTTACGCTGCAGGGAACTCAGGTCTCAGGACCTCTGTGCACTCTGCCTTACACTCCCCAGCAATGCCTTGTATGTCTCAGCGTCCAGAGTCTGAGGTCCAGATTTTAAAGTCCGGAATTGTGCAGAAGATCCCCAACTTATGATGGTTCAACATTAGTTATGGTGCAAAAGCATAGTCGTGTGTTTCAGTCAGCTTTTTGTGATCCAAAGACCTGGCAAGAACAACTTACAGGAAGAATAGTTTAATTTGTCTCATGGTTTCAGGGGTTCAGTCCATGGTCAGCTGGGCAGACAAGTCCTATTGCTCCACGACCAGCATCTGAGGCCCACGGCATCATGAAGTTTTGTGACTCAGCCTTATGGCCTTGCTGGTTGCAAGGTCTCTCTCTTGGCTGTATCTGCTCTATTCCTGTGGCTTTCCTGGGAGACACTCCATGTTACTGGCATCTCTTAGTCTTGGGGGATCTCCACTGCTGCTCTGCTTCCTTCTCGTGTCTTCATGCATCACCCTTTCAGGGGCATCCACAGGGATGCTGACCTTCCTGCACTTTGCCTGGCCTCCCAGACCTTCCTTTGTAATCTTGGTAGATCCTCCATGACCCCCTAACTCCAGCATCATGCATTCCTGAAGAACCAGGACCACATGGTTGATGCCAAGGTTTGCCACCATCTTGACCGAGCAGCAGCCAAGCCTCCAGGAACCATGGTTGCATCATCTTCTGAGTGCTTTGGCAGCTGAGCATTGTGAAAAAACTTCCTAGGCCCCCTGTGCAAGCAGGGTGCCCTCATGGTCTCTTCTCAAAAGAATTTTAACTTTTGCGTCCTTGGGCTTAAGACGAGTGTGGTCTTGCTAACTCCCGAAATGCCCTCAAGCCACCTTCCCTATCATCCCTGCACAAAGCATGTAACATTTCTCTAGTGGCTGCAATATTTTTAACAGCCACAACTTCCTTAGCTCCAGTTTTGCTTGCACTTTTATGGCCAAACTGCAAGCTTCTTAAAATATGTATGCTTTGCTTTCTGTCCTGATTATCACAGTAAAAACGACTAAAAGTCACTAGCAACATCCATGCCACTGCCCAAATGCTGTGCTGCCTTGAAATTCCCCCATCAGATGAATTAGTACATTGCTTTTAAATGTAGCTTCACATAAAGTCTTAGGACATGGGCAAAATGTAAATGACTTCTTTGCCAGAATGTAACCTGAATGGCCTCTCGTCCAATCTCCTCCTTCCCCTCTATAAACTCACAAGCCCAGTCTTTACTATCTGCAGTCTCATTGGCATTCTGGTCTTCTGAGCCCCCACCAGAATTGTCCATTAAACTCCACTTACAACATACCAAAGATTTTCTGGCCTACATCTCCAAACTTTTCAAAATTGTTCCCACAGCTCCTAAAACTTCTGAACCACATGGTCAGATTAGTCACAGCAATGACCCACTCCAGGTACCAATTTGTTTGAGTCAGCTTTTTGTCATTGTGACCAAAAGACCTGAAAAGAACAACTCAGAGGAGCAGAAGTTTATTTTGGCTCATGATTTCAGGGATTTAGTCCATGATCAGCCGGCTCCATGGCTCTGGGCCTGAAGTGAGGCGGAGCTTCATGGTGGAAGGGCAAAGCAGAGAGAGTAATCAGAGCATGGAACCCAGGCAGCAGAGAGCCCCACTCACCAAGGACAAAATATAAACCCCAAAGTCACAACCCCAGTGGCTGCTTCCTCCAGCCACATCCTACCTGCCTATATGGTCTCCACCCAGTTAATCTTTATCAGTGGATTATCCACTGGTCAGGTTATACCTCTCAAAATGAATCATTGCACCTGTGAACATTCTTGCATTGTCTGAAACATGAGCTTTTGGGGAAACCACACATTTAAACCATAGCACCATAGAACCATTGTATTTTTCAATAAATAATGTGAGCTAACAATACTTTATCTTAAAGAAAGGCTTATGTTAGATGACTTTTTCCCACTGTAGGCTAGTGCACGTGTTCTGGGCAAGTTTAAGTCTGGCAAGCCTGTTAGGATGTTTGGGAGGTTAGGCATATTAGTTCATTTTGATTTACTGTATTTCACCCATCATTAGACAAGGAGCAGCCAACATCACCCTTGCCCTCAGAGCTGACAAACCTTTAGAGCACAGGCTCACTGGCCAAATTCAAACAGCACGGATCCATAAGCCAGTGCATTCCTCAGAAAGTGACATTGGCAGAGGGAGGCCAGCTGTCATCTCCCAGGATGCTGCATGGAAGACCGCAGACAGGAGACGGCTCCAGCTCAGAGAGCTCTGCTGTGACACAGAATTGGGGCAGAAGAAATAGATGGCTACTGGGGGACATTTCTATTCACCCAAAGGGGTGAAAATTTCCTTCTCTTTCCAGGAGGCATTTCCAGGAGGCTAAAGAGCAAGAGTCTCTAGAATTAGGACACCCCCTCCTGCCTGGGACACAGGAAGTGCTGACACTCTCCTCCTTGCCTCCCCAGCCACCGTTGGTGCATCAGCCCTCACCTTGTGTTAGAACCTCTTGAGTTTAGACAACAGGGCTGCCAGGACTGGTTCTGGCACATAGCTTAAATCCCAGCTCTGCAGATATGAGCTGTGCACCCTTCTGGGCTTGGGGTCTACTAGGTCTCTTAGGAAACATATAGGAACCCTCTCCCGGGGAGCAGGTGGATCCTACTATTACTGATGTTCCTCTCAAATGATGCCTCTTCTTCCAAATCCCCATGGCAGGACTGTGAAGCCACCATGAATGTCTTTTGGACTCCTGCACAGAGTAGGAACTTGCAGTAAAGAGAGGTGTTCTCAGTGAGATCGAAGACCTAGAGCAGAGACACAGATAGGGCAATGGATCCTCCGCTCGGCCGGCAGTGCTGTCAACGGGAAGGTGTGCTTACCATGCTCTTGCACCCTGTTCCAGGGGATGCCAGAGCTTGTGAGCGGGAGTGATCAGGCCACTCGGAACAATTTGTTGCCTTCATGGACTGGACAGTTTTGAGGCAAACACCACACTACCTGACCTGATTCCAAGCAGATGTGTGTTTGATGGTTGATTTGCTGTCAGCTGGACTTACACAGGAACCACTTCCATACTCTTATCACCCGTCGTTTAGGCAGTGGGACTCAGAATCACCGCCTATTGTCCAGCACAGACAGGGCAAATGCAGGCCTGTATTTCTTGTCTAATGTCCTAGCAAAGCAGCCACTCTGCCTGGGAGAGGGCAGAGCCACGAACTCTGAGCGAGAGGAGACCTGGGGCAGCAGGGATGCTTGGCTGCTCTGCTGCCTGCTATTGTGAGCAAATACCCCGTCCAAGATGCAGTCACAGGACACTGTGTGCATTTTGAATGTGGAATGAACTGGGTCCCTCTCTTGGAGAGGACCCATAGATGTGGAGTTTGTTTTTGCTCTTTACCTTTAGAGACCCCTGGATTAAATTAAGTAGGAACAAATCGTACATTTGAAGAGTCATTCAGATTGCTCAGGGTACACACATGCACACACAAGCACAGAGCCAGTGATTTTCTGCTGCCTTTCCAAAGGAAACTGGGTTTTAAAAAGTCGCATCCTGGCTGGGGATATGGCTCAAGCGGTAGCGTGCTCTCCTGGCATGCGTGGGGCACTGGGTTCGATCCTCAGCACCACATAAAAATAAAATAAAGATGTTGTGTCCACTGAAAACTAAATAACAAATATTTAAAAAATTCTCTCTCTCTCTCTCAAAAAAAAAAAAAAAAAAAAAAAAAGTCACATCCGACTGAGCATCAATCAAAATGCCACAAATCAGCTGGACCAATTCATCCGGGCACAGTGTTTGCCAGTGAAGTCCCATCTTCTACACAGGGAGTCTGATGGGAATTTCTGCCTGAATGGGAGCCCAGGGTAGAGGGCAGCAGTGGGCGGAAACCAGACCCCTGGAGGGAGAGGCATAGGGAACATGCCCAGCAGCTCCATCTGCAGGGGCCTCTGGAGCCTGCCACGACCAGCAAGCCCGGAAGGAGGGGGTGGACTCTTCCCTTGAAAAAATGAAGGGCATTCCAGTGCACCATTTTTTTCTTTTAAAATAATTTTTAGTTGTAGATTGTCACAATGTCTTTATTTTTATGTGGTGCTGAGGATTGAACCCAGGGCATTACACGTGCCAGGCAAGTGCTCTACCACTGAGCTACAACCCAGCCCTCCGTGTGCACCTTTAAGATGTCTTTGGAGGCTGGAGGTGAGGTTCACCGCACAGTGAAGGTGTCTTGCTAATAAATACTACCATCCTGAACCGCCTTTCCTCCTAGGCCTGGGAGTCGGATGACACAGATAGGAGGGACTTTTTGTGCTTATTTGCCCCTTGTGGTGCTGAGGGTAGAACCCAGGGCCTCCCAGGCTAGGCAAGCGCTCTGCCACAGAGCTGCACCTCAGTGGAGGCGCGGATGGCTTCAGAGAGAAGAAAGGAAGTCACGTGTTGCTTTGGTGCGTCCCTGTGGGCAGCAGAGGGAGCTAAGCCCGGAGGACCAGTATGGGACTGCCCAGCTTCTCCGGAGCAGAGCAGCACCCCTCATTCCAGAGCTACAGAAACTTGTGAGGGAGCACATTTTACTGCCTTTGTTTTAAAAGTGACCACATAACTGGGCGCTTGTTTCCAGCCCTTTAGAAACACTCGCTGTGATCTACGCGCTGTGATCTAAATTTGGTTTCCTTCTTTCTGAGAAACACTCCAAGAGACACAGTGGTCTCCCTCTTTGTTTCTTTGGTTCTTTTGGTTCTTTGGTTCTGGTAGCCAGACGTGGGATTGCGGAGCAACCGATACTGCATGTCTCTAAATCATTCCTGGATCTCCCAGTCCAACAGGGACGCCTGTCACCAACTGGACAGCTACTGAGGGCTGTGCTGCATCTTCTGGGGTAATTTTCAGAACCGCAAACCAAGCTTTGCCAGTCCCATTTTTCAGATGGCAAGAAATGGTGAAAAGCCAAAGAGCGAACAGACATCTTCCAGAGCCAGCTTGCGGAGCTCGCCGAGGGCCGGGCCAGCTCGCCTCCACGCCCCTCCCCCGCGCCTGCAGCTGCACGGAACCGCAGGTCCCGCGGTCACCCTGCCTTACAGAAGTCCTTCATCTTCCCCAGGGAAGGCCGGTTCCGGGTCCGCAGGGGGCGCCAGCGAGCACCTGCTCAGTGCTCTGACCGCGCGACTTCAGACCCCCGCGCCTACGCCTGAGGGATCAGTACTTCCCCTTCGGGCACACGAGCAGCTGAGGGCCAGCCAGCACCCGGCGAGGGCGACTGGCGTCCCAGTGCGGTGGTTCCGAGCGCGCACTGGCCGGAGGGCGGGGCTCCGTCGCTCAGGGCGGCTCTGCGCTGCACACCTGCCTCGCCGCGCCGGGAAATCGTGGACTTCCGCGTAGTGCCCAGACGCAGCAGTCCTCCAGGAATACAGAAAATCCGAGAGGAAGGAAGAATGCGAGACCAGCACCCCGCAGTTCCCCATTCTGGGGCAGTACCCGGCAACGCGCGCGCGGCCCCTTCCTGCAGGGGTATAGGTTTGCTCCGCCAGAGCCTCTGGGCCCGGTCCTGGGGGATGCCCACACTGCGACAGGCTCCCGGGGTCGCTGTGAGCCGAGGCCTGGGCCCGGTGGCTCACGCCCAGCAGCCTGGGGAGTGGAGGCTAGCCTCCTTGCTACCAAGACCTCTGGAGCCCTTGCCCACACTTGCTTCCTCAGCCTCCCTCTAGATCTAGGGGAACCCATGGCACCAGAGCAGGAACCAAATGTGGTCTTTGTTCACAGGTCCTGGTGCGGAGCTCCTAAAACCCCTGGAATTCCTGATAGGTGTGTCTCTGGTGTTAATAATAACGAATCCCTTCTGATTAATCATATCTGAGGTTGAGCTAACATTGTAATTTAGTGTGGGGCCATAGATTGTCTCATGATGAATTTGATCACCCAAAGGCCCAGCGAGTAGAAGGGTGAGACTTTGGCTTCCTCTTGGACTTCCAGAAAGGCCAGGGAGCTGGAGCTAGGAGGACAGAACCTGAAGGAGACTAGCTGTTGTTGGTGAGCACATCCCATAGGCCTGCCTGATGGGGCATGGAGCCTGCACGCAGGGGCCTAGTCTCCAGCAGCTTTTCCATCCAGCGGTTCCTGAGTGCACCCTTTAAAAGGAACCCATCAAAGGAAGTGCTTTCTGAGCTGTTCTGGGTTTCCCAGCCAGTGAGGAGATCTTCAGTCAGAAGTACAGGAGGCTGGGACCTGCATCTGGCTCCTGAGGTGGAGGGTGGGATGAGCCCTGATGCTCTGCTGGGTCTGCACTGACTCCGGGTAGTGTTGGAATTGAAGGACTCTTGGAGAAGCAGAAAACTGGTGGTTGAGCTGGGTGCACACCTATTATCCCAGAGACCCAGGAGGCTGAGGCATGAGAATTGCAAGTTCAAGGCCAGCCTCAGCAATTTGGTGAGGCCCTAAGCAACTTAGCAAGATCCTTTCTCAAAATAGAAAATGAAAAGGGATGGAGATGTGGCTAACTGGTCAAGTGCCCTGGGTTCCATCCCCAGTGCCAAAAGAAAACAAAAGGAAACCTGGCCATTGGTGCTAGAGAACACCCAGAGCAGGCTGGGGAGGTAGCCCATGGTGCAGTGCTTGCCTAGCACTCACGATGCTCTCTGTTCAATCCCCAATACCACCCCCCCCAAAAAAAAAGAAAGAAAAGAAAAAAGGCAAGAAAACACCCAGACCTATATACTTCCAATAAACCCTCTTCTTTGCCTGATTTCTACAACTTTCAACCACAGAACCTTCACTAATAAGCCTTTATTGAAATATAGTCTTACCCAGAAGCCAGGTTCCCCCTTTCTGAACTCTAAGCCACGGGGCGCTGACACCAGGGTGCAAGTGAGAGCTACCTCAGCTCTGCTAGTGGTTTGTAAGGCGAGGTCTGTCTGGGTTCAGGACTTATCTGGCCCTCCCAGTCCACCCAGCTCTGAGGCCCCAGGATAGCTGCCCACAGCCAGGACTCCCTCTGGTCCAGCTCAGCAGGTGGCCCAGGTCCGGGGTTAGGTAGAAGAGGCACCCACTGGGGCTACCACAGCGGTCAGGATGCTGCTGCTGTGGTGTCCCAGTGTTATCAAATTTTGAGCCCAAAGCCTGGGTCCTTTTTCCCTCTGGGAATTATGGAACCAATAACAAGACTGAGCACCTGTTGATCAGTGAGGGAGACTTTTATTCCTGGCCAAGAACAGAAGTGGGAGACAACTCAAAACCCAGCGTCTCACCCACAGGCATTGGGCAAAGGAAGGAGGACAGTGAGGCTGACCGAGGCAGAGTCAGCAGTCATCGTGTCAGCCTGGCAACAACATGGGTCCACCTGGTGTTAGCCTGGCTACCTGAGGAGGCCCTTCTAAGCTTGGGACATCGTGTCTCATAGACACATGGAACGTTAGGGGTGGTAGAAGCTTAGCCAGCCACCCCGCTGTGCCAGGCCAGCTAGGGGGATGGTGTCTGGCCCAGCTTCTCCCTGCGTGGGCACGTGCCTGTTAGACATCCTGGCTGTCTCCCTCCCAATCCTGCAGTGGCTCTCCAGCCCTAGGTGAGTGCAGATGATACAGGCCCAGCTTCCCTGCAGTGCCTGACGGACTGGAGTGGCATCTCCTTGGGCCTGGTCTCTGGTTCTGTGCTTTGACCCAGCAGACTTCTCGGAGCTCAGAGCACCCACCAAGTTCAGGCGCATCCAGGCCTGTGGGGTGCAGAGGACTGAGCTTGCCTCTGTGAGGAATGGAGTGAGATTTCAGTGATTGTCAAGAGCTACTTTTCAGCTGGTTCCTGCCCACTCCATCCTCCAGGGCACACCCAGCCTCTCCAGGAGGACTGACAGCCAGGCCCAGCTTCTGTCTTTGTTCTCAGGCACATGGCTGGCTACACCCTTCCCTTCCAGGGCCCCTCCTCATGTCCTGTGGGGTTTGCCTCTGTGACAAGTTTCACCTTTGCACATCCATTCCTTAAGAAGCTTGGGGCAGCAGTCGCTGGAGGCTGCTTCTCAACAATCGGCCCTTGGCCTGGTCATAGGACAGATTATCTGAGAAACAGAGATCCCTGAGGGTGATCAGAGGACCAGAAAAGGCCCACCGACCTGGGCCCAAACAAGAAGGACTTGGCCTCAGAAGTCAGATAAGGTTGTTGGCCCAGGTCAGGAGAGAACGGCCCCCAGGAGGAGAGCTGGTGAAGGAGGTGGGGAGAGTGGTCAGGCAGTGGGAAGGGGACACTGGACAAGGGCCTGCTCTGCGCTCCTTAACAGTCCACCGATGCCTTCTTCTGGGACCTCGGACAAGGCAAGGGTAATGGGCTGGGATCCCTCCAGCCCATGCTCAGCCTGCTCACAGGACCCACCTCTGGACAGAGCCTGTGGGCAGGATCAGGTAATGAATGATGCAGCCAGAGGCCTGGCAGGACCCATGTGTGTGTCCACACAGGGACACTAATGCGCTCTGCTGGGGAAGAACAGAAGGAGAGGGAGTGAGGGAGGGAAGGAAGGAAGCAGAGAAAGAAAATAGGAGCTAGTCCAGAACTACAGACTGTAGAGATGTTGTAGGGACAACCGAGGCAAGGCACTGAAGATAGCAGGAAACAGTTTTATTTGGCTGCAGCCAGGTTCAGAGGGTACAGCCTTTGCTGTAATCAATCAATCCCCTGAACCCAGAGTTCAGGGAGTTTCAGAGTTTTATACCCAGCATGTAAGGGGAGGGGCTCAGAAGTTCACAGTCTGCAGGAGTTCTCATAAAAGCAGCTTTTTCTTTCACTATTCTGGGCAAGTTAATTCTTCAAGGACAACATCTGGGAAGGGGAGAGTTTCTTCTCCCCTTTCTTTCCTCCCCCTGCCAGCTGTTACCATGGAGCCCATTTGTAACTTATCTTAAAAATGTAGACATCTCTGTGAAGCCCAGCTCAAAGCCAGAGGCCTTGTTTTCACATTTCTACAAAGTACTATACTGGATATGTTTGTGAAAAACTAGTATGGGAGTGTCCAGCACCTGGAGTGCTGGTATCTTCTCGGCCAGTGGCCAAGTAAACAGGGTGACACAAAAATAGGAAGTTTATCTACATTGGACTCTTTTGCAGAGACTCTTTTGCTGACAGTCCTAAAATCAGCCATGGTGAAGAGGGCTTTTCTGTGGAGAAAGGGGGTGCCACTTCAGAGAGGAGAGAATATGTTACAACCCAGAGAACGATACCTGGATGCGCCTTCCAAATTCAACTCACTGGATTGTAGGAAACAGGCCAAGCCGAGAAGAGCAGGCAGTTTTGGCCTCCTTGCCTCTTGTTCCTAATCTCACAAGGTGAAGGACAGACAGTCCTCTCAGCAAGCACTGATTAGAGAAATGATAGCTTTGGTTTTTTCAAGTGAAGGCCTGTGGACGGGCTAGTGATGAGCAGCGGAGCTGTCCACAGGCTGCCTCCTTTCTGCTTTGAGTGTCTGCCTTTGCCCTTAGCCAGCAACTGCTGGTGCTGGGACTCAGGAGCCAGGGTACCGTGCTTTCACCAGAGTCCGAGCAGAAGGCAAGGTGCTGTGAGCACCCTGCTTCCAGATGTGGCCTTCACACTGGGGGTTTCCAATTACCCTCTCCTGCCTGCCCTTGAAAGCAGCTTTGTCCTGGCTGAGGCAGGGCATTTGTTGTGATCACACTGAGCACCACATCCAGCCATCGGGGACACGGCCACGGAGTTGTGAAGTGTGGACTATTCAGTGTGTTAGTTCATGAGGGCCACAGCAACAGTGCAGAGCCAGGGGCTCACATGACAGACGGGCATCGGCCCCCAACCTGGAGGCTGCCAGCAGAGAGCTGGGGTCACAGGACAGTGTCCCCAAGGCCTCGCCTTGACTTGCAGGTAGCATCTTCTGTCCAAGTCTCTTCTTTCAGGGACACCAGTCGGATTGGATCAGGGCCCACCCTGATGACCTCACTTTATTTGATCACCTTTTTATACCTTCTGCCCAAATACAGTCACATTCAGAGGAAAGGGGCCGGTGGGGGTGGGGGTGTTGGAACGTCAACATGAATTTTGGGTGGCTACAATTCAGTCTCTAACTTTGGAGGAAAGTTTTACTGCCCTTTCTAATTTGAAAAGCATTGTCCAGTGCTGAGAACCCACCTGACCGCTTCTGTGTACTTCAGAGGAGGGCTCTTGGTCTGTTCCAGGGGGACTGGCTCTCTGACCGCTGTGCTATGGAGGCTTTTTCTCATCTGACCCTTCTTCAATGACCTCGTGTGACTTCATATGCTAACATGCACAGGGATGAACAAAGGATCAACAAACAGGCCCCGAGCACAGAAGACTTTGCTGGTGGATGTGCATGGAGAAGGCCCTTCTGCGGGTCTGAATGGAGTTGTCTCCGGGCAGCATGCTCCCATGTCAGGGCTGTTCATGTCTTTCTCCCTTGATGAGACGAACCCATCTAGGTCCACAGTCCCTAGGAACAAGGCTTAGGGTCGTGTAGGCAGCAGCATTTTGATTATCTATCATGAACGACAACTTCTTGTTCGGTGCACTCTATGGAATAGGAAATCCCTAATCTCATGAGGACGAGACATGTGACTGGGCTCTGCAGGTGCCATTGGGGGTCAGTTCCTTGGTCTCTGGTGGAGGAAGCCCGTGACCCACACAAATTCTGCCTGAGTGGCAGGGTTTATGTCCTGGGTGCCCCATCCCCAGCCTTCTCTTCTTGCTGGACGTTCACCTGGCCTAGCTCTTCCAGCCAAGCTCACCTCCATCGCCAGGTCTCCAGCTCCTACCTCACCTCTGAGCTTGGACCTGCAGGTATCTGAGCAGCATGCTTTTCTACTAACGTCCTCAGAACTTGAATCAGTAAGACCTTATTTCAAAGCATGCTCCTGATGTGCCTGAGAAATCCATGCTTGGTCAGAGGGCAGCATCATTCATCTGGCTGCCAGTCCAGGTTCTTACTCTCCCCTTTCCTCAGCCCTCCCACTCAGCTGTGATTCCTGCAGATTGTACCTTCCAGGGCCACTCCATCATGCACCCGTCCTGGACTCTGCCCTCCATGGTTCCCCCTAGGGTGACTGACAGGAACAGCCTAGAGGAAAGGACTTTATTTGGGGCTTGCAGTTTTTCAGAGGCATTAGCCCACATATGGCCAGCTCTGTAGCTCTGAACCCAACATGAGGCAGCACATCATGGAAGGGCCTGGCAGAGGAGAGCTCAGCTCCATGTGGGGTCAGGAAGCAGAGAGAGAGGAGGGGAAGAGGCCACAGGGCGGAGGTACCCTTCCAGGGCAGCCCTCAGTGCCCACCTCCTCCAGCCTTGCCCCACCTGCTGTACTTACCTCCCAGTCAGTCCACTCAAACTTTGGGGAACTGCTGCTCCCAGGGCCTAGAAGCTTCTGCAGCCAGGGTATCTGGTCCAATGTCTGGCTCCCTGGCCATTAAGCCATGTGTCCTCAGGCGGATGCTTGGCCTCACCTGTAAATCTGAATGTGCCCTGCATCTGCCTGAGGGCCACTGGGATGACAAAGGTGCTCTCTGGAACTCCCGGGGGAAGAAGGGTCAGCTGTGGATGGTGGACCACAGGCCATCTCTGCTTTCTTTTTGTTCCATCTATAATTGGCACTTTAAAAAATAAACATCGAGTTGAGGTCTGTCTTCTCCTGCAGCCACTCACTGTTGGAAATGCCTCGTAGGGCAATTCTATGGTTTTGTTTTACTCATAGGACTGTTTGTTAGGCCTATGGGAAGGAACTACAAGACAATTAAAAAATATGGAAGACCTAATTTTTCTTCTTCTCTGGGTATTGGCATATCCCACATCTGCACGACTGGGTGTGATGATAGGAACAGATATGACTTGAATTCACTGATGTATAGAGAAGATGTCAGCCCTTGAGAACCAGGCAGATCCATCTGTACCCCAAAGTATAAGGCTTTGTGCACATTGCTTATGGCTGTTTGTTTTTCTCCTATTTGGATCCTAAGTCAATTACTTGAAGAAATTAAATCCCAAATATACTAGGTGGAGTATCGCCATCTGTCGGAGCTGGCGACCTTTGCTGGGTTCACAAATCTGACTATTCCAGTAACTTAAGAAAACAGTGAAGAAAGCATGCAACACACAGAAGCACCTTTTCAAAATTCAGGGACAGCTCTGTTACCTTAGGGGTTCATGGAAAGAGAGAGCCACTGGAATTCTTTATTCTTGTATAGGGGACACACAAGGGGAGCTTCCATGGAACATTGTATCCCAAAAAGGGCAAAGGGGTAGGATTACAAAGGAACAAGTGGGTGTAACTCAACCCCATTGGGTGATGCCCACACCTTCCTTATCCAACCTGGGGTAAAGCCCAATGTATTGCAGGGTGCAATACCTGTTCAGCACCCCTTTACTCAGGACTTACAGGTGTACACATATCTTTTGACCATAGCGGCTCCAGACAGTGGAGAATAGTGAAATCATCGCTGTTCTATAATTCAAGTGGGAAAAGGATGGTGGGCGATTGAAACAACTAAGTAAGCCTCCAGTTCTTTAAAAAAGGGCATCCTTGAAATGGTCAACAGAAAAATCACAATGGGAAATTCCTTAAATAAAAATTTATTGACTTTTAAAATTACTCAATTTTAAAAGAAAAACACCTTTCTAAAGAAGAGTCAGCCTGTATTTTTGGCTCGAAAGTTTTCCAGTGTTTTCTGTGGAGGGAATAAATAAACACAAGCAGCAGTTCCTATTGTGTATGCCCTCGATATTTAAATACTAGGAGGGAGGGGCTTGTTCACCTTATGAAACTCATTTGCCCTTGCTCTGTTTGGGGCACAAGCTTCTTGTTTTGTTTTCTACCTTTTGTTGTTTGACTTCAGCTAACTGATTTTATAGTCTGAAAGTAATTTGTATGGAATTAAATTCAAATATTGGAGAAAAGTGAACTACTAAAAATAAAGCAAACAAAAGCTGAAAATTTTGAATTTTTAGTAAAATGTAATATGTCTTAAAAAGACACCATGTAGTGCTATACCAATAGAAGTTAAAGCATTCTTTCAACATTAATAAGCTTTTTTTAAACCAATTTTTCTAATAAAAAACATAAATTGCTAAATTTTTGTCTCAAGCCACTGGTGTCTGGTCTCTGAAGGATCTGAGCTTATGAACTGTACAAACAGTTTTTTTTTTTGGGGGGGGGGACAGGATAAGCCAGTCTGGGGAGGTGGGTGCATTCAGACAGCACAGGCCTCTGCTGGACCTTTATGCCTGCTAACAGGCGAAGTTGGTTTCTGGCTATGCTCACAGCAGCTTGCCCAGCCTCTCCCCTCTGGTGGAAGAACTCAGAAGCCCATCAGTCCTGGCTGTCCACCTCACACCCAGGTGTCCAGCAAAGGCCAGGGCCCATGCAGACTGAAGATGCTTTCTCTGCATGGCTGAGTCCCCTCCGGGATCTGCCCCAGGCTCTGGTTTGTGGCCTCCGTCTCTTGACAGTGACCTCTGTGCTCTGCCTACACTCAGGAAGTGTCTCCAGATGGGCACAAGCCAGACAAGTATGAGGTGCCCCTCGCTGGTCCATATTCTCAGGAGGATAGTTGCTTGGGGCCTGGCTGTTTCCTATGGTTTGTCCAGTTTTCTAGTGTGGACTGTGGAGCAGGCTCTGGGACCATTAGCCCTATCATGGCCAGAAACAAAAAGCACCAAGCAAATATTTGAGGCTTGAGGCTTCAGCTCCTGGACAGAGTTGCTTATTTTGTGGTTGAAAGTTGAGGGAATGCAGGACGAACACCTAATGCTCTTTATATCTCTTAAAACTGCTGGTGGGGTTACAGAACCAAATCCAAGCATGGTTTACTAAACCCATCACTGTGAGCCTAGCATGGACCAGGTTTCCTCTGGCCTGGGATACAGCAGAGGGCAGACTATCTGGGTTCCTGCTTCCTGGGGCTTAGGCTGGCAAAGTAAGTGGTGGCCTAGAGGGGACAAGGTAAAGAGAAGCCCTGCTTGTCACAAAATATTCTTGCTATTCTGCTGCCGTCACCACCCCTCTCCTCACCCACGTTAGCTTCCCGGTCTTTCTCTGTGGCCTGCTTGCTCACGTTGCCCAATGTGGAGGATGTCCTTATCTGAGCCCCAGCACTAAGTAACTTGCACCTAGCTAGGACGGGCATGTCTAAGAACAGTTAACAAACCCTGCTCCCCAGGCCATCACATGCCCAGGAGTGTCTGCAGGATGGACTGACGTCCAGAGCAATTTGGCAACTGTCCTGCCAGGCCCAGGCTCTGAGCTGGCCTGTGTATTCCCCAGGGCAGATGTGAATGCCGAGCAGGGAGCTTCATCCCTGAGGCAATGAAGCCCTGGACACCCGGGTACCTGTCCTGTCAAATTCTTCATTTCTCCTTGGAGGATGTCCCTGCTCCTCGTGTCCCTCTTCTTTGGGAGAACCAGCGCGGGAAACTTGGTGCCCAAAACAGAGCCCTGGCTCACCTTGGTTCCTCTCTCCCTCGTACCAGGTCCATCACCGTCATTCCCTATCCTCGATGCCTGCCCAGCTGAGCCCTCCTCACCGCCTGCCCCGCCTGGCAGTGCCCACACATCACAGGTGTGCATGAGTAGCTCCTGAAGGAACAGGTGTGTGCGTGACGGTAGATCCTCTCCTCTACCTGGGTGAGGCCCTGGTCCGTTCAGCTGAAGTGCTGTGGTAGTCCAGCTGGATCAGTGACGGCCAGCCACACGCCTCCAGTCCATCCACCACAGCTCCAGCGAACGCGGCTTTCTAAATCCACTCGACACCTGGTTGGCAATACTCGTATCCAGCTGAGTGCTGATTAGTGACACCAACCCACACCTCAGCTCCCAGGGAGCAGTTACCTAGGGCTGGGCTCCGTGAGTTTGGTCCTTCTGTGTGCTGCTTGCTTTGTGGGAGTTCCTGGGTAGACACGTTCTTTAATCCTCTGCTGGTCCAATAACATTGAGTTCGCTCAGCTCTGGCCTGGATGAAGCTTTGCCAACTCGATTTCCTTCCCCACGTTGCAGCCTTGGGGCCCTGAGGAGCATGAGTTGGCCCTCAGCACTATGCTTGGGGGCTGCTCTGAACAGCAAAATCAGCCGTTCCTCCCCCCCAAAAAAATTAAAAAATGGGCAAACACAGCTCTAAGTAGGCTAAAGGACACTTGTCACATCTGAGAGCAGGGGCAAGGGGGCTGAGCACCAACAGGTCTGCACAAGTGGAAGCAGGCAATAGGTCAAAGTGCTCTCAATCTACACACCCACGGCCCTGAGGCAGTGCCATAGGGGCTCATCTCAAGGTGAGAGTAACTTTGATCAAGTGGGTGAGTTCACAGACACAGCGTCCCTCTAGATGGAGAAGCTGAGAACTCTTGGGTGGGTGCCTGGATCCTGAGCCCCTGCCTGGCAGGCAGCACCTTGCCCGGGGGGTGGGTCTCATCTGTCCCCCGTCATAGGACCAACGTGTATGTACCAGAGTAGGTGCTGAAGGAAAACAATAATACGGGGAACTTGATTAGTAATGGTAGGGTTAGGGTCTCTGGATGATAAGAGGGTATTCATTTAAAAATCATTTTGGATTAGCAGTAAATCTGCCCAAATGAATGTACACATTCATTTCTAACTTGCTGATGGAGCCGTGGAACCAAACTTCCACAGCAGAGTGAGGCAGGTGGCAGGCTTTCTGCTGGGCCCAGGCTCTCTGCTAGGCGCCGGCTCTCTGCTGGGCCTCAGGCTCTCTTCTGGGCACAGGCTCTCTGCTGGTCACAGGCTCTCCACTGACCATAGGCTCTCTAATGGGCCTCAGGCTCTCTGCTGGGCGCAGGATCTCCACTGGGCTTCAGGCTCTTAGCTGGTCACAGACTCTCTGCTGGTCACAGGCTCTCTGCTGGGCCATAGGCTCTCTATGGGTGCAGGCTCTCTGCTGGGCCTCAGGCTCTCTTCTGGCACAGACTCTCTGCTGATCATAGGCTCTCTGCTCCCCGGGGCCACAATGCCCAGGAGTGTCAGTCTGCAGGATTGACTGACATCCAGAGCAATCTGGCAACAGTACTGCCAGGCCCAGGCACTGAGCTGGCCCGTGTATTCCCAAGGGAGATGTGGATGCCAAGCAGGGAGCTCTGGTGGTACTCAGACTCTCTGCTGGGCCTCAGGCCCTCTGCTGGTCATAGGCTCTCTTCTGGGCTCAGGCTCTCTGCAGGTTACAGGCTCTCTGAAGGGCCTTAGGTTCTCTGCTGGTCACAGGCTCTCAACTGGATGCAGGCTCTCTGCTGGGCCTCAGGTTCTCTGCTGGGCACAGGCTCTCTGCAGGACCTCAGGACCTCTGCTGGGCCTCAGGCCCTCTGCTGGGCTCAGGGTCTCTGCTGGGCCTCAGGCTCTCTGCTGGTCACAGGCTATCTACTGGGCCTCAGGCTCTTTGCTGGTCCCAGGCTCTCTGCTGGTCCCAGGCTCTCTGCTGGGCCTCAGGCTCTCTGCTGGTCACAGACTCTCTGCTCGTCACAGGCTCTCCCTTGAACTTCAGGCTCTCTCCTGGACCTCGGGCTCTCTTCTGGGCCTCAGGCTCTCTGCTGGTCACAGGCTATCTACTGGACCTCAGGCTCTCTGCTGGGCTCAGGCTCTCTGCTGGTCACAGGCCCTCTGCTGGGCCCAGACTCTCTGCTGGTCATAGGTTCTCTGCTGGGCCTCAGGGTCTCTGCTGGTCACATGCTCTCTGCTGGGCCCAGACTCTCTGCTGGTCATAGGTTCTCTGCTGGGTCTCAGACTCTCTGCTGGTCACAGGCTCTCTGATGGGCCACAGGCCCTCTGCTGATCACAGGCTCTCTGCTGGGCCCAGGCTCTCTGCTGGGCCTCAGGCTCTCTGCTGGGCCTCAGGCTCTCTGCTGGTCACAGGCTCTCTGCAGGGCCTTAGGCTCTCTACTGATCACAGGCTCTCTGCTGGTCACAGGCCCTCTGCTGGGCCCAGGCTCTCTGCTGGGCCTCAGACTCTAGGCTGGTCACAGGCTCTCTGCTGGGCCTTAGGCCCTCTGCTGGTCACAGGCTCTCTGCTTGGCCTCAGTCTCTGCTGGGCCTCAGGCTCTCTGCTGGTCACTGGCTCTCTGCTTGGCCTCAGTCTCTGCTGGGCCTCAGGCTCTCTGCTGGTCACTGGCTCTCTGCTGGGCCTCAGTCTCTGCTGGGCCTCAGGCTCTCTGCTGGTCACTGGCTCTCTGCTGGGCCTCAGGCTCTCTGCTGGTCACAGGCCCTCTGCTGGTCACAGGCTCTCTGCTGGGCCTCAGTCTCTCTGCTGGGCCTCAGGCCCTCTGCTGGTCATAGGCTCTCTGCTGATCACAGGCCCTCTGCTTGGCCCCAGTCTCTGCTGGGCAGAGGCTCTCTGCTGGACTCAGGCTCTCTGCTGGTCACAGACTCTCTGCTGGGCACAGGCTCTCTGCTGGGCCTCAGTCTCTCTGCTGGTCACAGACTCTCTGCTGGGCTCAGGCTCTCTGCTGGTCACTGGCTCTCTGCTGGGCCTCAGTCTCTGCTGGGCCTCAGGCTCTCTGCTGGTCACTGGCTCTCTGCTGGGCCTCAGGCTCTCTGCTGGTCACAGGCCCTCTGCTGGTCACAGGCTCTCTGCTGGGCCTCAGTCTCTCTGCTGGGCCTCAGGCCCTCTGCTGGTCATAGGCTCTCTGCTGATCACAGGCCCTCTGCTTGGCCCCAGTCTCTGCTGGGTAGAGGCTCTCTGCTGGACTCAGGCTCTCTGCTGGTCACAGACTCTCTGCTGGGCACAGGCTCTCTGCTGGGCCTCAGTCTCTCTGCTGGGCACAGGCTCTCTGCTGAGCCTCAGGCCCTCTGCTGGTCATAGGCTCTCTGCTGGGCCTCAGGCTCTCTGCTGGTCACAGACTCTCTGCTGGGCTCAGGGTCTCTGCTGGCTCAGGGTCTCTGCTGGTCACAGGCTCTCTGCTGGGCCTCAGGCTCTCTGCTGGGCTCAGGTCTCTGCTGGTCACAGGCTCTCTGCTGGGCTCAGGTCTCTGCTGGTCACAGGCTTTCTGCTGGGCCTCGGGCTCTCTGCTGGTCACAGGCTCTCTGCTGGGCTTTAGGACTTCTGGAGGGCATAGGCTCTCTGCAGGGCCTCAGGCTCTCTGCTGGGCAAAGGATCTCTGCTGCTCAGGTCTCTCACCCTCTGCTGCATGAGACTGCTGGCTGGGACCTGGTCTTGCCTGGGTCTCCAGTGTGTCCAGAGCCCAGTTCCCTCTCTGTGAGGTCCTGGCCCTGTATGCTCTGAGCGCCCTGGGTTCTGTACTCTGTTCAGGAGGTTTATCCCTTTCATTTGATGTTCACGGTAGAGTGGATAATGCAGAGTGGGGACTCACTATGGTCCTCCGTCTCCGAAGCTTACCTGGACAAGGCCTGCTGTCTCAACCCAGGCCCTCCTAGAAACTCTAGAGGGGTTTTTGGGTGGTGGTTTCACAGGATGTGTGCCAGCTGGATGACTTTTACTCCATGTGACAGCCCCGGTGACCACTGGGGCCATTCTCTCAACTCTTGTTCCCTCAAGGTAAAAAAGGAAACATGAATGGTCTCAGGCAGCCGGTCATGGAGTGGCCGGGCACTTCAAGTCCTGAAAGATGTCGCTGTCTTTCCTCCTCTGCCCCAGAGCTGAGACTCCTGCATCCCCCTCCCCCTTCCCAGTGCTGGGGATAAAGCCCAGGCTTTGTGGGCTCCTCCCCTCCCCCACATCCATTCTGCAAGCTGCTGGTCCACCCTCTAAGCACAGGTCGTCATCCCTACGCTGACAGGTCCTCTGCCTCTGCCTCCCCACTGCCTGAGACCAGGCACCCTGACCTGACCTCATGGCTGGCAAGGGCTCCCAGTCTCTAGAAGCAGGTTATCAGATCTTCATCCCAGGTGCACACCCACTAGCCATCTCCACAGTGCCACAGGACAGGTCACCCCTGTTCTGTCTCTAGCTCCTGCAAGACCCAGAGGAGTCCAACTCCTCTGCAAGGTCTTTCTCCACAGCTGGTCCCAATTGTGAACTCCTGCGGTCCACAGTGTTTACATTGTCCACTAGGCTTTTCACTGTTTTAAAGATCCTTGTGTGTACGCACAACTGAGTTTTAACCCCTGGGATTCTAGGACTTATTTTAGGACAGTGCTGCCCAACAGAAACATAATGTGAGCCATGGATGCAAGTCTCACATGTAATTGCATTTTTAGGTAGCCACATTTAAACATAGGTAAAATTAGGTCTGTGGCTGTAGCTCAGTGGTAGAGCACCTGCCTAGCATG
Organism: Marmota flaviventris; assembly: GCF_047511675.1. Taxonomy (NCBI): domain Eukaryota; kingdom Metazoa; phylum Chordata; class Mammalia; order Rodentia; family Sciuridae; genus Marmota; species Marmota flaviventris. The sequence goes on along the minus strand of NC_092509.1, from coordinate 10,753,452 downwards.
TTCGAGGCACTGGGTTCGATTCTCAGCATCACATAAAAATGAATAAAATAAAGGTCCATTGACAACTAAAAAATGTTTTTTAAAAATAAAAATAGGTAAAATTAAAATATATTATTGGGGCTGGGGTTGTGGCTCAGCGGTAGAGCGCTCACCTAGCATGCGCGAGGCCCTGGGTTCAAACCTCAACACCATATAAAAATAAGTAAACGTGTACAACTAAAAATAAAAAAAAAAAAAAAAAAAAAAAAAAAAAAAATAAAATATATTATTGCCAGACTCTGTAGTACCTGCCTGTAAGTCCCATGATTTGGGAAGTTGAGGCAAGAGGATTGCAAGTTTGAGGCCAGTTTCAGCAACTTAGCAAGGCCTGTCTCAAATAAAAATAGGGCTGGGGTTGTGGCTCAATGGTAGTGTACTTGCCTGGCATGTATGAGGCACTAGGTTCGATTCTCAGCACCACATATAAATAAATAAAATAAAGGTCTATCAACAACTTAAAAGAAAAATCTTAAAAATAAATAAATAAAAATAAAAAGGACTGAAATTGTAGCTCACTAATAGAGAGGCCCTGGGTTCAATCCCCATCAATGCAAAACAAAACACACACACACACACACACACACATACACACCCATATGTCTATGTTTTATTTAAATTAGCATCTCCAACACATTGTTTGAACAACATGAACAGGTATCAATGAGATGTCTTGCACTTTCGATTCCGTAGCAAGCTTTCTGCATCGACTGTTTGGCACTTCTTCCTGGGGACCAGGCTACAGTTGGAGGCCCAGTCACCCTCCGTGGCCAGTGGCTGTCCTGTGCACAGCTGAGTGTCAGCATTGGGTGACTGTGCGATGCACATGAAGAATGCTGCCACCAAGCAGGGTCTGGCACAAGCTTCCGCCCTCCTCTCTGTCCTTCCTGCTTATTGTGCTCTTGGGGACTTTGCTGTGCAGTGGTCAAGTGCCCACTCCAGAGCTGTGCAGTCAGCATGGTGCTGTGCACCTACACACTGCCTGTCCCATGGCTTTTAAACCACAATGAACGGAACAACTGTGGAGTCTACGAGGCCTTACCTTCAGCTGTCTGCTCTCCCACTGAACACAGTATGAATGTAAAAGTCCAGCTCGGGCTCCTTCTCTGGACTTTGGTTTCATCTTCTGTAAGTGCAGTGGTCGCCCAGGCCTCAAGAGCATTGGAGGAGCAAACGAGGTATTGCCTTGGAAATCACACCTACACCACTGTCACTACCACCACAGAGGCGAGTCCATTTGTTGGTGCATGAGCTCATTCTGGGAAAGCCAAGTATTAAACTAGATTGAAGAATCAAGGTTCAGAAGACATTTTCCAACAGGATGAGATGCAATATTCACAAATCAAAGTATTGCATTCAGGGTCTAAACATCCAGCCACACAAAAATAAGCTTTCAGACTAACTGTAGCCCATTGGAACAGAGATATTTATTAATTTGACTAAATGTAACTAGGAGCAAAATTATTTAAACACCTTTTTTATTTTGTTACAATCTTCATGTAGACATGCAAAGGGCATAGGAGGATGTAAAGGACGGTTGGAGACTGTCTCTGGAACTCCTGAGCCACTGCGGACTCCCTCTTCTGTGTCCTTCAGAATCCTGTGCCCAAACAAGAAGATGTCACTCATCCCTTCTGAGCCTTAACGCGCGTGGGCAGGGACAGCTACTCCCTGTACAGCCTACTTGGGAAGGGGTGAAGTTGGATTAAAGTTCACTATTATTCAGAAGTGGATGTGTTAACTCCAAACTTTGGTTTTAGACTTCAAAAGGAGTAGGTGAACAGGGTGGCACCGGAGTATCAGTGCCACCAGGAGGGTGGACAGACCTGGGATTTCTCCTGTGGGCACTGCCTCTCAGGACAGCTGCTCACACTGGTCCTGCCTGGGGGAATGGTCAGGGAGGCAGAGGACAGAGGTGGCTGCAGGACCACAGGAGCAGGATGTAAGGATATGCAACCTGAAGAAGGGACGTGGCAGGTGAGTGACTGGTTGCAAAGGGGGCGGGCACAGCCATTGGGGTGACCTCTGTAACCAGGATTCTGTTACTTGAGCAGCACATTTGACTAAGTAAAAACTTTTGTGGAGGTGAGGAGAGGTAATAAATGCTAACTTGGAAGCCACCTCCGGGGCCAATATTATTTTTAAAATTAGAAGGTTGGACATTTTAATGGGCTTCTCTGAGTGTGCCCCTCCAATCATGTTCAATGTTTAAGAAACAGCTGGTGTCCTACGGACAGAAATCATTGCTCTGCTCCTAAAAGGCCCTCGTTCCTCATCCCAGAGCTACTGTCCGTATCTTTGAGCCTGGTAGTACTGCTTGGCACATAGACCGTGGAGGAGGGAGGGAGGCAGGAGGGAGCCAGGAGGGCGGGCAGAAGTGAGTGGACTTCCTCTGCAGGTTGCCTTCTCCCACCAGCCTTCCCTTCTATTTCACAGGCTCTCCCTGCCTTGACATTCCACTTCTTGTGTCCTCTACCCCACTGTCCCATCAACCCCTGTTCCTACTTCTTCTGCAGGCTAAAGGTATGTTCCATGTGTTCTCATCCTAGGTCCTGCACCAAGTGGAAAATGACCACCGCAGACCAGAAAGTGAGCATCTCTGTGGCTGGTGCCATTCAATGTCCTCAGCTCCAAAGAGTATGTTCACGTGGACTTTCACTGTTTTCCAGGTTCTTGTGTTCTAACTGCCACCTAAGTAACAGTGGCAGAGTGCAAGTTCTTGTGCTCTAACTGCCACCTAAGTATAAGTGGCAGAGTGCAAGGCCTTGGGTTTGATCCACAGCACACCCCAAAATGAATAGAAATTTCTACAGAATTTTTGTGGCACTGGTTAAAACTATTAGTATAAACCTGAACAATTACGCAACAGCTCGATAAATATAAATAAATAAATAAAAGGGGTGTTGACTGCCGGTCCCCATGCATGTCAAAATATTTAGTGTGCTGTTGCGTAATTGTTCAGGTTTATACCAATAGTTTTAACCAGTGCCAAAAAATTCTGTAGAAATTTCTATTCATTTTGGGTGTGCTGTGTTGATATCAATATATATCTACCCCACTGAGTACCCTCCAGAATTCTGAGGCTGTCATCCACACTGTCCTTGTTCCTTCTGTCCTGACACTGGGATCTTATGCTGCTACCCAGCTGGCCCTACCCCTGCTTCCCCATTCTCTGAGGGATGAACTTCCAGGCGTTTTGAAGTAGCTTCCCAGAGCCACACCTCCTACCAGCCAGCTGGAGTGATTCTGCTAGGTGCTGCAAAGTGACAATGGAAGGGATTCCCACCTGGGTGTGGATGGCAGGTCAGAATGCTTCCTGTCCTTCCCTCACTCCTACACAGGCCAACTAAACAGGTGAATGGATGAATACCAGACGTTTGGAAAGGCAACTAGGTAATTACTGGAAGGTGAGGCCCAGAGAGGAGGTGGGAAATTCTGGCTAAGGGAGGGGTGGGAATCTTGAGCACCCTCAAATCTCTCTGTCTGGGATGGAGATGCTTACCCAGTCTTCTCCATCCCCAGGGTCCATTCTGCAGGACTTAGGGTCATTTTCAGACCTTGCTTCTGGCTGGGCTCCATGGGTGGTTGATTAAAGGTAAGAAAGTCCTCCAGGATTAGACAATGCTTTTATGTTGGGTGTCCGAAGCTCTCAGCACACTTTGTAATTATGCTCCTACTGAATGCACTTAGGACAATCAAGTCCCTTTATAATTAGGCCCCACAATCATGGGCACTTAAGGCAGACTGTATGCTGCCGCGGTTTTCCACCCGCAGCTGGGCGGCAGCCCCTCTTCCTCGCCTTCCCTGCCTCTCACCTGGTTACAACAGCCTGTCACTTTTACTCTTCCTGGAAGGGGCAGAGCCTTCTCTCCTCTCCTTTGCTGTGACGCGCTGTTTATTTTTGCCGGAGTTGACAGTTTCTGAGAGTTAATCTCTTTTCGTATTTCCTCACATTTCAATTAGAATTACTCTCCTGTTCATGGCAGGACTGAAAGAATGTTTGCTGGTGTCCTGGAATTCCCAGAGTCCTGGCTGCTGCGGTGCGGGGACACTGCCATCTGTCAGAGGGCCAGCGAGCCCGTCGGACGTACCCCTGCTTGCTCCCCTGACGTCCCGCCCGCACGCCCGCACCCCCGCAAGCACCATCGGCCTCCTGGGTCGGACCTGGAGCTGGGGCCCAAGCAGTCACCAGCAGCTTTGCGGGCTGATCCGGGAGGAGCGGGGCGGGGTCCGGGCTGCGGGCAAGCCGGGCGAAGGGCGGGGTGCGCCTAGGCGGCACGGGGCTGGACCGGGGGTGGGCGGAGGGTGGGGCCGCCGCCCAGACCAGCCGGGTTGCGAGGCGGGCACGGGGGCGGGGCCAGGCGGGGCGGGGGCCTCGGGCGCCGGGGCCTCGGCCGGGTGGCAGCGCGTGGCCGGCCGCGGAGGGATGAGCGGGGCCGGGGCGGCGGGCGCGGCGCGGGGGCTGCGGGTGGACGGACTCCCTCCGCTGCCCAAGAGCCTAAGCGGGCTGCTGCGCTCGGCGGCGGGCGGCGCGGCGGGCGGCTGGCGGCACCTGGAGCGGCTGTACGCGCAGAAGTCGCGCATCCAGGACGAGCTGAGCCGCGGGGGCGCGGGCGGCCGCGGGGCGCGGGCGGCGGGGCCGCGCGCCAAGCCCCCCAACCTGGACGCCGCGCTGGCGCTGCTGCGCAGGGAGATGGTAAGGGTCTGCGGGGCGCAGGCGCCGTCGGCCCGGCCGTCGAGGCAGACGGCCCAGCCGCCCGGAAGTCCGCGCCCCTCTCGCGTGTCCCCTCTGCCCGCCGAAGACGCGCGCCGGCGGGGCGGCTCTCGGAGGGCAGCCTTCGACTCGGCGCCCGCCGGCTCCCGGGGTGCGGCGCGAGGCTCGCCCTGGCTGCGTGGTGGCCGAGGGTCGGGGGCTACGCGGTGGGGTACAGTTCTGGAAGGCCGGGGTGGAGCGGCCCGGGCCCTCCCCCGCGCGCGAACCTAATCCGATTAGCCGGGCAGCGGGGGCCGCAGACTGAGGCGCGGCAAGGAGTCTGCAGACCCGAGGTGGCGGTGGTCCTGCCGTCCGGGCGAGAGCCCGGGCTTCCTTGGGTCGTGTCCGGGCCACAACAACCGGATTTAGTTTTTCTCAGACCTGGAAAGTATAGTAGGTGTTCGTGGGCCAGGGTGACCACGAAAGCAGAGTAGAGATTTGGGGCAGGGAGCCTCACCTAAGCTCTCTGTCTCAGGCTTAGGCCAGAGGAACTGGAACAGAAAACTCCCTCCTTTCTAATCCTCTTCCGGCCCTCGGTGCCCCTCAGGTCTGTCCTTCCCTCAGTCCAGTGTCCCCTCTCCTGAGCCAGGTTTCCAAAGACTGAATTTGCCAAAAAGTTGTTAGAGGAATCTTTAAGTAAGCATCTGATGTTTTTTAACATTTCGCTCAGGAGAATTGAATTTATGCTTAGTTTCCAAGGATCATGTCTGTTCTGAAAAGGCTTAACTGAATTCAGAAAGCAACCTTAGCACATTGTAATCAACTAGATATTGTCCCACTCTGCAGCTGGCACTGAAGTGATTTCTGATTCTAAAAAGATTCCTTAGGCTTTTTACTGAACACTTTCATTTATTAACAGACATTAAGTGACACTGATGTTACTGCATTTTAATGAGACACAGGGGCACCTCTGTGTTTACAGCCTGAAAGTCACTTAGCAAAGCCCCTGGGTTAAAGGAAGACCCACCCTGGTGTTTAAGTTCCTTTCTTGAATGGGAGGCAGGAAAGGCTCAGGGCCACTCCTCTTTGAAGCTCTGGTTTGTAAACATGCTCCCAGGGGAGTCTTGCTGTGGTGGCTTGGGAGCCCACAGGCCATTCTGCAAAGTACTTTCCAGGTGTGACTAAAGTACAACTCAACCTCATGATTATGCCTTGGACCAGAGCTCCTCTCCTAATGAACATCTCTCTCTAGTCTGTCTGATATTTAGCTATGATTAGATTAGGTATTTCAAGAAATGTCAGAAGGTCTTTAAAAGTACTGTCTTGGGGCTTTTAAAGAGGTTTACTGACCTGGGCCAGTGGGGTCCCAATGGACGACTCATGCTGAGGCTCCCACTGGGGAGTTCTTGCCAAACAAGAAAGGGAGTTCACTCCTGAATCATCTGCAGAATGTCTGTGTTGATCCACTTAATTTGAAGGCCTGAGGTCAAAGCTGTGACAAAGGACGTATCTGGATGTCTTGGGAGAAGGTGACCAAATGCTTGAGGGAAAAGCCCCTTGCAAGCACAGAAAGGAGGCGGAGGTTGGGGAATGGAGAGGGCTTCTTTTCAGGAGGATTGCAGCCCTGGAGGTGTGGGGGGCCTGGCCACAGGGGAGAGGAGCCTGAGGAAGGTGGCAGGAAGCTTGTACCTGTGAGTCTGCAGTTGGAGGAGAGAATGCTCAGAAGCAGGAGGGCACCCTTCTGGCTGCACTTGGAGGGTACAGGAGGCTGAGCTAAACGTGGGAGGCTCCTGGGGAGATGGCTCAGATGTGCACAGGAGGGTTGGCTTCTACCAGAAAACAATTCTCTGGGAACCACTGTTTGGAAGCAGAAGCTGCAGGAATGGCAGATAAAGTGTTAGGGTCCGGAAAGGTGATAAAAAGGAATCAAAGATGACAAGCTTTTTAATGGAAAGTGTAGTTAAGCAAAACAATGAAAAATTACAGTCAAAGCACTGACTGATGATTGTTGCTAATATTTTGGGATATCTCCTGTATAGGTAAAATATTAGTGCTTTCTGTGCATTATTTTCCTTCTCAATCCATATAATTTTCCATAGAATTGGTAGTTAAAGTCTATTTTATATTAAAAAGAAGAAATGAGGTGCTAACCATACTTCCCATAAGCTCACAGGTCCCTTTAGGTCTGCAGGGCTCCAAGGCCCTGTGTAATTGTAGCACTGTACTGTCCACATATTAGGATTACCTTGTGCGCGCCAGCGTGCTTTGGGAGGCACCTATTGCAAACATTCACCAGGGTACATTTGCCTTTGTATGGCAGCAGTAGGAGCCACTTGAACCTTGGAAGGCACGGCTCCCAGGGGTAGTTTGGAGGAGTGGCTGCTCTGGGGAAAGGTGGCAGGCCATTGTGCCAGTGTGTTAGGCGTTTGAGAGTTTCCAAGTGTGGAGCTGGAGGTGCAAGGGGCTGGGTATTGCTGAAGAACTGGTGGTGGCTGAGTGAGCAAATGAAATCTCAGAGGAGAGACAGGGATGCCGTGGGTGGAGCCTGGGGAGCTGGTTCCTGGGCTGAGAAGGTAGGGCTCGCGTGGCAAAGGGCTCTGACCCACGCTGGGTGACACCTTGAGCGGCTCAGAGTGGTGGTTTCTGCTCCAAGTTCCACCACTCCCTGTTGCAGCTATCTCACATCTGTGACTTCTCTATCACCGATTCCCCTGAGCCTTCCAGAAGGACCCATTTGGAAAGCTTTAAGTGTCAAATGGTTGCTGCCCTGTAACAGCAATAATGAAAAGACACTCTGGAAAATGTTTGCTGTTATTTTTACACTAGAGAATATTTTAGGTCACTTTCAACATGTCACTGGGTGAATGTCTATAAGGTGCTCTGGAGGATTTGAGGACATTTAGAGTCTCTGACACCTGGTGGTGTGCCATCTTTATGGCAATGTGGTGAAGACTCTAATAATAATGGAACTGCAAACTGCACTAGCTTTTGAAAAAGGAGAGTCTTACGAAAGGGCTGGATGTGTTCAGAGACAGACTGGACCCGCTGTCCACTGAGGTGTTTTCTTCACCTCCCCCTGCCACTGTAGTTCTTCTTCCTCTGGAACCTGACCCTTGACAATGTCCATGGTCAGTTTTGGCCATAGTTTAGGACAGGACCATGTGGACAAGACAGGATGCTGCACAGGACCAATTTGTACAAGCTGCAGAATGACATGAGGTGGCCTGGACAGCCTGGGCCAGCTGCGAGGGATGAGGACAGGAGGGGATGTTCTTAATGTGAAGCCATGTGGACAGGACAATGTGGACAGGACGGGGTAGACAGGACCATATGACAAGTCTGAGGACTGGCGTTCCCCAAAGATAGGCCCTCAGATAAGGTCATAGGAATATAATCTGAAGATTTGAGGCTCCAAAGGATTGAAAAGCTTCCCTGTGCCCCTGTACACTCGTGTCTGCTCCCTCCCCACCTGTAGGGCCCTGGACAGGCCACGCCTGGACTCACAGCCTTCCCCCTTTCTGCCACATGTCAGGGTCACAGTGCCCCCAACAGCCACAGCCCAGCCTGCATTGGTTGTGGCGGGTGTTGCTGTAGCTCTCTGGGGTCAGGTGGGCAAGGATATTTAGGGCAGGCTGGAGCAGGGAACCCTGGCCTTTCTGGGTCACGCCCACCATGCAGCAGCAGGACCAACATGAACTTCACAGACACTGACTCCCTCTGAGAAGCCATTTTCACAATCCCATGGGGGAAACTGCACATGTACACTGCAGACCTCGGGAGCAGGCAGCCAGCCCTGAGGCCGGCGGCAGAGATCTGCCCCTTTCCAGTGCCACCCTTTAGCAAGAGCCCCACCTCCATCTGCACGTTCCCGTGAAGATTGTGGGTTCCTTCCGTGCTCCATCCTGCAGATGCTCAACACTGGGATTGTCCCTGAGGTGATGCTCTGCCTCAGATGCTGGAGGCAGGAAGTCCCCAAGCCTGCCTTACTGGCTATAGCATTCACTAAGATACGTGGCCTCTTCCATTTTGGGGAGTACTGTGTTCCCTTCCTTGATTGGCCCTAAGAGCCACAGATGGCCTGTCTTGCAGGTGTGGGCATTCTGAATCTCCATTGTGTGTGTGTATTGCAGGGAAGGGCCTGGGGAGCAGGGAGGGTGCTTGTCCTCTGACCAGAGCTTCCCAGTTGAGGAGGGTGAGCTCTGGGACTGCAGAATGCCTGGCCGGTCCCTGCCAGTAGCCCATATGCCAAGGGAGAAGGTGATGGGGGAGGGGGAAGATGGGGACAGGATGACTGGAGATTAGGAAGTACAGAGAGGGGTGTCTGGCATGTTCCTGAGTGGTTGACTAGATTGATGAGACGGATGAACAAAAGTCCTCAATTTTTATTTCCGATAAGGTCAACACTGACAAGTATAACCTATATAACTACAGGAGGGTCTTTGGGACCCTCAGTTGTAGTTAGAATTGGAGGTAAAATACCCAAGTTAAACTTCAGGGGGTTTAAATCCTTTACTATCTGTACATCTGCAGTTTGTTACTGTAGCACATCATGTACCTGAAGAAGGGACTTAAGAGAATGATCACAGTGACCTGAGGGTTGAGAGATGGGCCTCACGTCCTATTGTGAAGGGCAGTTTTGTAAGACTTAGGAAACTGAGTGTATGCCCTTTAATTTCATTTCCTTTTAAAAGCCCTAAAGTGGCTTCTACTGAATAGTAAGTCAGAGTTGCAAGGGGGCTTTAAATATCGGTAACTGGGGCCTGCAGCATGATTATCTTGTCTTCCTGCTGCCTGTGGACTCCTCTACCAGCAGGGACATAAGGTTGCCCTGGGATTAAAGAGTGGTCCGGGTCCAGTGGCCTGATCAGTGGGCCTCATTCTTGCCATCATCACACATATTTTAAAGCTTCTACAGATTTGAGGCCGAGTCTGGGAGGGATCAGGAGGATGACGACATCCTTCTCCCTCCCTGCCTCCTCACAGATATCTCATTTTTCCTAATGTGTCTCACAGAGGTGGTCACATGAGTGAAGAGCAGTACTTGTAGGTTGGTGCATATTGGTGGTTTCTTTTAATAATAGTCAAGTAGTGACAGTGCTGAACAGTTGCTGAAAACACTGTGGAGACATTCTCATGTAAGGACCTAGAAACAGTGCTCACAGTGGAAGTGTGAGCTATGGGACAGGTCCCACAAGTTTGTACCTGTGGCACAGCAGCCAGAATCCAAAGTAGACACGTAGGGTGCCTTAAGGGACAGGCCTGTGGTGCTGAAGGCTGGTATCTTTTAGAACAGGGGTTTTTAGGATGTGGTCTGGGGACTCCTGGGGGTTTCTGAGGTCCTTGCAGGGGTCCATGAGTCATGGTGACAAATGTGGCTTTTTTGTTCTCATCTGAGGACATGCACTAGCACTTGGAAGATGAGTGTAATTTGGCTAATCCATTTCCACATTTTTCATGTGACTTGTGCTAGATACTTCAATGTCCACTCAGAGCGCAAGACTGGTAGTTTCAGTATAGCAGGATGGAAGTTGGTTGGAGTTCAGAGTCCCCCGCTGGCGGAGGGCAGCACAGAGCAGGCAGTTAGAGGAGGCTGTTACATGGATGCTCCTTTCTTCCCAGACACACAAACACACATATACACATATGCGGGCTCGCACACACACTGGGCCAGATTTTCTTCATTTACTTCAACCAGAACACGTGTCCCAGAGGACCAAATGCAGAAGCAGATGAGCTGGACATTAAAAAGTATTTACAAAAATGTTACTGTTCATGAAGGTTATGAACATGTGCTGGGTCTGGTAGCATGTGATGGGTTTATTATTTTTAATGGATTAATAAGTGTTTTATATGAAGACACAAATTGGTGTGAATATACTTTATATACAACCAGAGATATTAAAAATTGTTCTCTATATGTGTAATAAGAATTGTAATACATTCCGCTGTCATATATATAAATAAAAAATTAATTTAAAAAATTCAAATATTTTTCATAAAAAAAGAATTATGTTGTGTGTTAGTAACCCAGTGATTTTTTTTCATTATATATGCAGTATAATTTTTTTTGATCCCAAAGTAATCTGCCCTGTAATTGTGGCTACTACTTCTGTACTATTTGTTCTGTTCTTTAAGTAATCACCAATAATCTGCATTTTAAATTGCCAGTTTATGGTCTCCATAGATATACTTGCATTTTTTCTCTGTTAATTTTCATCTTTATCCTGTAAATTCTGGGAAAGTCTTTCAAATTGTTCCCCATATTATCTCATCAATAATTTACTTTATATTTCTGAGACCTCAATATTATTTCCTAAATGTTTTTCAGATCCATGTAATAGATCATTTTCGGAATTAATGTTTTCCTTTGAATCCTTCGTATATTGCTCAATATGCTTGATTCTGCATTATATTTTCATAAGTTCTAGGTTGTCCGTGTATTTTTTCTTTTAATATGAATTTAATTGCAAATCTCTTAAAGATAGAATATGATAATTATATCTCTATCCTTATGAGGGTGCTACCTTATCTTGAATAATGTAACTTAAAGTGAGTTTTGAAATTTGGAAAAGTGAGTCTTCCAACTTTGTTCCTCTCTGTCAAGACTTTTGTGGTTATTTTGTGTCTTTTGAATTTCTAAATGAATTTTAATGCAAGCTTTTCAATTTATACAAAAAGTTAGATGAAAATTCTATAGTAAATACACTGAATCTGCAAATCAAATAAAAAATAAGTATTTTAAAGCTTCTCTGTTTTAATTTCCATTAAGGTGAATATTGTTAGAAAATCAGGTGTAATCCACATAAATGAAAGCATTTGGGGACCCTGGATAATTTTTGAGAGTATGATGGGTTCCCAAGACCAAAACATTTGAAATCTACTTCACAATGGAGAATGGAAAAAAGCTGGTTCCTATGATTAATGAACCATTTGAGTTTTTTTTTTTTTTTGTGGTGCTGAGGATTGAATCCAGGGTCTTGTGCATGCAAGGCAAGCACTCTACCAACTGAGCTATATCCCCAGCCCCCATTTGAATTTTTAGTGCAGTGAAAATGTTTTATATTTATAATCAAAGAAAAACAAAAGAATGCACAAAGACATTTGTTAAAGAAAATGGCAGGGGCTGAAGTTGTGGCTCAGTGGTAGAGAGCTTGCCTAGGATGTGTGAGGCATGGGTTTGCTCCCCAGCACCACATAAAAAAAATAAATAAATAAACAAAGGCATAGTAAAAAAAAATGGCAGTTGCTTTTCTCTCTGTCTAGGACAGAAGGAAAGGAAGCAGGCTTATTTGTGCTGCCATTGGAGATAACAAGAGGGGCTTACGAAGATCCTGTCCTGTGTCTCTGGACGCCATCAACCTAAGTCAGCAAGCAGAAGGGCCCACAGACGGGGTAGGGGTGTGACGAACTCTGAGTTTATCCTAACCTGGGGGCTCAGTCATCCTGGCTTCTCTCTTCTGAATCACCATGGTTCTTCTCAGGCTAGTCCCACCCTGGTGGATGACATGTCCACAGGAAGTGAAGCTGACCAGAGGACGGCAGGCTGCGTTGTGGAGGCCCAGGGGAATACAGGGCCACCAGGCGTTTCTATCCAGTGTTGGTGGCCGGGTCAGTAGTCTTTCCCTGCTACGTCAACACCAGCCATGTCCTCCTCTTTGCTCTCCTTTTCTAAACAGTACATAGGTCAGCACCCTTCTGTCAACCGTCCTTTACCAGGAATCAGGTTACTGCCAGTCCTGTGGACACATATTTATATGGACACCTGGATTAGATTTTGAGCATTTGCCACATCTTTTCTAAACCATCTGTGTATGCTTTCTCATTCATCGCATTTCTAAAAGGTAATAGTAAAGGGTCTCTCATTGTAAGTTAATACCTGTAGAAAATCTAGAAAATTAAAAAAACCCAAAAGTAAAAATTGCAGTGATCCCAGCAGTTTGCTGAAGTCCTGCTAACCTTGGGGCTTCTTGCTTCGGGTCTTCCTACAAATGGACCAGGGTCCTGCAAATCTGGGGCAGCTCCTGCTCTGTTGCTGACTGGCCACAGGCCAGGGTCCATTTTACTAGAATCAGCACTGCCTCATAGGACAAGGACAAAGAAGATATATTTCTGTACAATGAAGACTTTTTTTCCTCTCCAACAAAACCTTAGCTGATTCAAAGATATGGCACATTTTCAAGGCTTTGGATAGATATGACCAGTCAGTTCTCCAGAAAGGGTTTGTAGTACGTGGTCTTGCTAGCTGTGTGCGTCCTCTGTGTGTTTTCTTCTTATTATTAGGAGTTTTAAACTCAAGAGAAGCGTGCTTGTTGGGAAAAAGGCTGAGCAGTGCAGAGGCTGTAATAGGGACAAGCGAGGCTTCTCCATCCAGTGCCACATCCCAGAAGTCCTGACATAGCTTGCACATGTGTGTACGTACATGTGAGCCCTGCACGTGTCCCTCTGTGGTGGCCTGTGGGGCTAGTTGTGCTCTTTAGCTGCACCCACAGACGGAACTCCCCCCTCTGGCATGGTGCCTTAATGTGGGTGTGTGGCTGTGCCAGCCTCTGGACCTGGCCATTGCAGAGTGGGTCAAGGAGTCATGAAGAGGGTGGGCTCCTGGTGTGACCTACTGAGACCAGCTGTCACATCACCAGTTGCTGCCGTCTCCTGGTGTGCTGGCCTCGATGGAACTCCTCCACTGTGTTGGGGAAGAAGTCTCTTGTTTGTATCTCTTAAATACAAATATAAATTGCCCCAACTTTTATTTTTAGTTTCTTTTCTAAAAGACAACTTAAAGTTTTTCATGAGTTTTAAATTTTTTTTTTTTAGTTGTAGATGGACACAATACCTTTATTTATTTTTATGTGGTGCTGAGGATCGAACCCAGTGCCTCATGTGTGCAAGGAAGGCGCTCTACTGCTGAGTCACAACTCCAACCTGAGTTTTTTTTTTTTAATCAACAAATATTTCCTTTTCCAGTTGTCATGGCCCCTTGCCTATAGTCCTAGTGACTCAGAAGGCTGAGACAGCAGGATCTCAAGTTTGGGGCCAGATTGGGCAAGTTAGCAAGACCCTACCTCAAAAAATGAAAAAAAGACTGAGGATGTGGCTAAGATGATAGAGTGTCCCCTTCTGGGTTCAATCCTGGTCCTGGAAAAAGAGAAAATAAAAATCTTCCTTTTAGAGGTCCTCTTGTCTAAACCTTGTCGCCTAGTGGCAGTGTCTCTACTGAGTCTTTCACAAGCTGGAAAGAGCCCCTGCCCCCTGTAGCCCTGGAAGTGTTCAGAGACCTGCAGGGACCCTAGCTGGGAGCCACCATCCTGCCTGAAGCTCATTCCTGCTCGAGCCTGTGCCACAGCGAGGAGGCAGGAGGCTGGCTCAGAACGGTGGGGCCTGCTCGTGGGAATTCTGTGGCTGGGGAGCCTCCTATGCACAAGGCAGCGGGGTGAAGGAGCCCCACGTGGAAGTGGAGAGAATGGCCAGGAAGGAAGCAGGAAGCCTGAACAGGAAAGAGGAAGGACGTTAGCAGCTCACAGCAGTGGATGCTAGTTGGTTGTCCCATCTTGGAGTCTGGAATTAAGGATGTATATTGCAGAGTCTGACAATTCTGTATTTTTCTTTTAATGAGCCTTTCTGAATTTCAAAGTGCATGCTTTCGGAAGAGAGCTGTATTTTCCGAATCCAGCTGTGGATGAGGGCAGTGCTTCCCCCCGCAGTAGCTAGGACTGCACCGTGTCCATGGGCTGGATTTTCCGCAAGTTCTTGCTCTGGGCTGTTTATTTCCTGTAGTTTGCTCCTGGGATGGCCCTCTCTCCCCTCTTGGGCCCCAGACCTCTGCTGGAGGAAGCTTGGCTTGGCATCTGCTGCTCAGGCAAGAGGTGTTCTTTGATGCCATGGGAACTGTGCGGGCACTCAGAGGCCTGATGCTCTCTGTAGGAGCACCTCGGGGTGCACTGGGCACAGAGGGCTTCCTCTTCAGCTGCTGCTTCTATGACTGCCTGGGGGTGTGGCCAGGGTCTCTGCACAGCCCATGGTAGGACTGGCCAACCTGAGCTCTCTATAGCCAGGTGTGCACTGAGGCACCTGGTATCTGCGTGTCCATGCTGCAAGCTCCAGGCTGGTGGCTGAGGACTCCCAGAGGGACGTGAGTCACTTCCTTAAAGCAGCTTGTCCTGTGGCAGGAGGAAGGAGACCCATCTGCACACTTGGAACATAAGGTGGAGAACCAGGAATGACCCAAGACATCCCAGGAGGAAAGGGGTGAAAACTGGCTGAGCCAGTCACTAGCAGCAGGGTGCCGCTGCTGGGCCAGGTGGTCCCAGAGGCTCTGGCCTGTGTGGAGCAGACTTCTGGGGCTAGTCTGGGCGAAGGGGCCTCAACCTGACTGGTGCATGTGGTGCAGTGGCGAGTAGGGACACAGCCGAAGAGTCATCTGACCATGATGGAACGCTGCCCAGCGAGTTCCCGCTCCCTGAGAAGATGGAGTGACCATGTTCAGCAGCCAGCAGGAGGAGGTGTCCTGACAGGAAGTCAGGGCTGTCCCTATAGCTATTTCCAAGGATTTCTGCTAAGTCAGGGAAGTCTGGGTGCCCGGAGACGTGTGCAGGGTGTGTGTGTCCTTGCTGGTGGCCCAGTGTTTGGCGCGTGGTCACCTGTGTTGCAGGTATGGGCAGGATGGACCTGTGTTCCTGGGCGGGTCACACCTTCCTTTTTAGGCCAGTGTCCCACCCATGACAGGGCAGCTTTGAGTCATCTGGTACTATGGCACCAAGAGGTCCCGGCACTGTCCTTTGCTTCCAGCTCACTGCTGCGGGCCCACTCAGGGTTCTGGGCAGACGTTGGAAAGCCTGGAACCACGCGTGTAAAGGAGGCCCGGGTCACAGGAGGGGAGAGGCAGAGCCTTCACTTTCCAAGGGGCCGTCTCGCCCTGGAGCCCAGGCTCCTGCCTCCCTCAGGCACACCAGGCACCCTGGGAGGGTGGAGGTCAGCATGCTGCTGGTGATCCTGGGTGACTCTGGTCTGCCCTGAGGTGGGAGTAGAGTCTCACACCCCCACCCCGATGGTGTCAGAGTCACTTAGTGGAAGCGAGCCTTGTCCCTAGTCTTGCTGGTGTGACTCTGGGTGGGTGTGGTGTTGCTAAAGTTCCATTGTTCCCTCACTCTAGCCCTAGAGGAGTTCAGTGCTCTGGGGCTTGCTGAATCAGGATCTGTGTGCAGGGCCTGTATCTCGAAAGGAATCTCTGAAAGCAGGAGCCAGCTTGGAGGAAGGACTCGGTGGTCAGCAGACCAGAGCATCCTGTGAAAGTAGTGGCCGTACCCGAGGTACCTGGCTTAGAGAGATGAGTTAGCTGGTCTGTTAGGTGTAAGGGTATGGACTGAACCCGGCCTCCAGGTATTTAAAGGGTAGATGGGAGAGAGCAATGGGGTCGCACCTAGCACCAGGGTGCTGGAGACAGGACCCAGCACAGCAGGGCTGATGGAGGCCTCGATTGGCTTGGAGGGTCGGCCTGTGGAGTTGGAGGCAGAACATCCAGGTCCTTTCTGACCGGGGTCTCCAGGTACCATGTTGCTGGTGATTTTCATCCTGTTTGCTACATTGACCGTGTCCTGCCCAGGGTGGCCCGGGGCACTTCTGGGTGCCTGGGCTGCTTTCCCACCCAGTGCTGCTGTCCCGCTCTGTCTGGTAGAGCTGCACACACATGGGGGTCCGCCTGCTTCATCACAGTAGGAGGGCAGGGCCGGGCACTTTGTCCACTGTTGGCAGTCGTGGCAGCCTGGGTTCTGCCCAGCGGGCAATCTTCAGTCTGCTCTTCTTCTGTTTGTGGCTTCAAATGCCATCCTGGGAGCAGCATAAATGTCAGTGGCTCAGGAAAGACAGAGGCCTTTGTGTGGAGATGCTGGTTCTTTGCTGGGATGGATATCAGTCACCAGTGAAGTTCCAAGGCAGCATCCCGCACTTCCTGACAGGTGTACATACCCAGGCTTCAGTCAGGAGGGCGACCCACTGTGTTTGACCCAGCTTTGGGTGCCCCCAGGCTTGCTATCTGCTCACCTGGGAGGCTGCCTGAGGGCAGGCTGCCACTGGGCGGAGCTGATTCTTAGGACAGTCTACCCAGGCACTGGGTCTTGTGTTACAGACCCACCGAGGGTGTGGACTTAAGCAAAGCCCCTGAGAAAGAGCTGGGCCTGAGGGAGGCTTCTCCAGGAGTTCTAGGCCCATGAGGTGCCTGAGTGACAGCAGGACAGCCTATCTGAAAGTCTAGAAGGTTGCCCTCGGGGGCTGGGCAAACCCAGCTCCTTTCTTATTTCTTTTTCTGTATGGGGTTGGACCCAGGGCCTTGGGCATGCAAGGGTAGACAAGTGCTCCAACACTGAACTGCGTCCTCTGCCCCTTTTATTTTATTCAAGATAGGATCTTGAATAAAGTCCCAGGCTGGCCTCCAACTTGCAATCCTCCTTCTGCAGTCTCCCCAGTGCTAGGATAGGTGTGCGTCCCCACAGCTACAGTGCTATGTCTGGTCTATTCAGAAGCCAGCCAGTGTTTGCCTGGTGGCTGGGAGTGATTGAAGGGTGTAAAGAATGACCTTCAGTTTAACACCCAATCTCATCCCAAGAATAGCAATTTTTAACTGGGCTCCAGCTTCCTTTATGAAAGTCAAACTCTTACCTGGAGAATCTTGTGCTGCGTAAGGAAGCCATTTTTGCATGCCATCTGCCTCTTTGTAAGCACATGTCCATATGTAAGGGTTCTTAGCATGCAGGCAGTGTCTATTAACGTGGACTGGGCTTCATATAGACCTCCCAGCAGAGTCTAAGTAGCTGGCCTGGGATTAAGAGCGGAAGCCAGGCTCCCCTGCTTTGCACATCCTCAGGGCTGTCCCCTAGGTGTGGTCAGCGACGCCCATGGCTTCCAGCAGCCCCAGCTGCTGAATGGAGCTGTGTGTTGGGCAGGGTTCCTGTGTGGTTCCTGAGCACACTGAGGATCCAAGTGTGCTGGGCTCCCCTGCATTTTCAAGAACATGAAGAGCTTCTGTCTTGGGTTGATAGAAATGGTACCTTTCCTACCCTAGCTGCCTTCCCTGGGTGGGCAGTGGGAAGGGAGGAACTTGAAGATAAATAAGTATGTGTCCCTTATTTGGTCACCACTTGTTTTGGGTTTTTTTTTTTTTTTTGGTACTGAGGATTGAATTGAACCCAGAGGTGCTTAACCACTGAGCCACATTCCCAGCCATTTTGTTTTTTTGGTGCTGGGGATTGAATCCAGGGCCTGGTGCTTGCAAGGCAAGCGCTGTACTAACTGAGCTATGGCCCCATCCCCCCAGCCCTTTTTTTAAAAAACATATTTTATTAGAGACAGGGTCTCTCTGATTTGCTGAGGCTGGCTTTGAACTCATGATCCTCCTGCCTCAGCCTCCAGAGCTGCTGGGATTCCCTGTGTGTGCTGCTGTCCCCGCCACCACTTGTTTTTGTGGCAAGTGTTTCCAGGAGAAGCTGTTAGCTGCATCTTACCAGACTGCTGCTTTAAAAAAAAAATTTATTTTCTTTTTAGATATGTGATGGTATTTTGACATACTATATATACATGGAGTATAATTTATTCTAATTAGGATCACATTCTTGTGTCTTGTGATGTACATGATGTGGAGTTACACTGGTTGTGTATTCATGTATAAACATAGGAAAGTTATGTCTAATTTTTTAAATTATATATACATATATATATATTTACATTTATGTGGTGCTGAGGATTGAACCCAGTGCCTCATGCATGAGAGGCGAACACTGTACCACTGAGCCACAACCCCAGCCCCTGTAAAATATATTTTTAATATCTTTATTTTTACTTATTTATATGTGGTGCTGAGGACCGAACCCAGGGCTTCACACATGGTAGGTGAGCGCTCTACCTCTGAGCCACAACCTCAGCCCAAGTTATATCTAATAATTCCACTGTCTTTCCTATTCCGTCCCCTCCCTTCCCTTTATTCCCCTTTGTCTAATCCAATGAACTGCTGTTCTTTACTCCCCACCTTATTCACATATCAGAGAAAACATTCAGCCTTTAGTTTTGGGGGGGATTGACTTATTTCACTAAGCATGATCGTCTCCAGATCATTCATTTACCATAAAAAGTCATAAAGTCATTCTTTTTGCCTGTGTATGTGGGGGGGAGTACCAGGATTGAACCAGGGCATAAGAAAACTGAGCCACATCCCTAGACCAATTTTGTAGTTTATTTAGAGACAGGGTCTCACTGAGTTGCTTAGTGCCTTGCTTTTTGCTGAGGCTGGCTTTGGATTCACAATCCTCCTGCCTCAGCTTCCAGAGCTGCTGGGATACAGGTGTGTACCACTGCGCCCAGCTCAAAGTCATTCTTTTTTATGGCTGAGTCATATCCCATTGTTACTGGGTTTCTTCATGGTCAGCTGGTTGCTTTGGGGAGGGATCCCACAACCATTGTCTGGAGCAGAGGGTGTTTGGCTTCCAAATGTCCTCTGGCAAACCTGGGGCTGAGCTGGTTTGGAGTTGGATGCTATGGGGTGGCTGCATTCCAACCCCTGGAGCTGTGACTGCGGCGCTCAGATCCTGACATAGTGACAGGGAAAGCAAATGAGGGTCTTCTGAGTCTGGTGGCTGGGAGGAAATGACCTGCTTGGTGTGCCTGGTTCAGCCAGCTGGAGTGCCACAGCAATCTCTGCAGGCTGGGCTCACCACCTCACAGCAGCGCTCCTCCCCAGGTTGTGGATGGGACTGACACAGGGAAGGTGTTCTCCAAACTGGAGTCCCCAGTGTCCGCGTGATGCGGCTCTATTCCTGTGTGGGAGGACTGAGCTAGCCTCGGCAGACAGCTGGCCGGTCTTGCTGACTTGTTTTGCCTCCCACCCTCCCTCAGGTTGGCCTCCGGCAGCTGGACGTATCTTTGCTCTGCCAGCTGTACAGCCTCTACGAGTCGATTCAGGAGTACAAGGGTGCGTGCCAGGCAGCCTCCAGCCCTGACTGCTCATGTGCACTGGAGAACGGCTTCTCTGATGAGGAAGAAGAGGGTTTCCAGGACCAGAGCTCCCTTCGTGAAGGCCAGGATGGAGGCCCTCCTGGGAGCCTGCCCCTGCCTGTGCCCCAACTCTCTGGCAGTGACTGGATTCTGGAGTCCATCTAAGGCCTCGGGTGGTGGTGGCTTCAAACTGGACCCACTGTCAGCATCTGCTGCTCTTCTTGCAAGAATGTGTTTAGCCTGTCCACTGTGGACAGTCCTCGGCCACGTGGGACTCGAGGGGAGTCCATTGCTGCACAGTGGTGGTCTGCTTGGGTGACCCCGAGGTACTGAGAATGCTTTGGCAGCTTGTGCTGGGTGTAGACACCCCTGCTGGAGGTTCATGGGACAAGAGGCCCTGCAAGAGGCCCTGCAAGAGGCCCTGCAAGAGGCCTGAGTCATTCCTTACAGACAGGTCACTGGCACCTCCTCCGTGAGGGTCATGCTTCCATTTGGGGATGGATGAAGCCATTCCTCTGCCCCTTCCCCAGCCTAGCCAGCAGCACTTCTTGCTGTTTAACAAGTGGTGGAGCCTCTTTGTTCAGCTTTATTTTCAGGCCGCATCACTGATGGTCCAGGTGACTCCATGGAAGCCTTTTATCGAGAAGACAAACGTTTCCGCTTCAGCCATCATGGCATTCTCACAGCCTACTAGAACTTGGTCATTTTGTCCCTCTGGTATAGGAGGAAGGAAGATAATACCAAGATACATTGAGTGGGAAAAAAACCAAACCTGGGCAGGCCAGTGTTTGCATAGTCGCTGGATGGCGACTGTGTTCATTTTAAATGACCCTGAACGTAAACTAGTATGTGGAAAGCAAACCACCCTCCCCTCCAAGCAGTGGTTACCTCAAGCCTTCATATATTTATTAAAATACTTTATGAGAACTACACTGTTAAACACAAGGATAAAATGCCCAAACTGTGTTGTGTGTTACTTTGTTTTCAATGCAGAATCCAATGCATAATCCACTTTCATGACCTGAATGCTATTCCAAACAAACATGTGTGGAAAGAAAAGCAGTGTTCCTTGCTGTTAAATGCATCTCAAAACAGCTTCCATCCTCTGTTGAGCTTCAGCAGCCCTCTTATTAGTAGCAGGCCACCATCTGTAGCAAGGTCTGGACTTTGTCCAGTCTCCTGCCTTCTTCCTTCCAGTGTGATGAGTGCTCACTGGTGCCTCCTTCAGGATGGTGCTGGGAAGTACAGCCTGACTTAGGAGCAGAGCATGCCAGGTCTCAGGAACTGGGCCACACTGGCAGAAGGCACCCTGCTCAGTTCCTCTGCTGACAGTAGTTACCGTAAGGGTGCCAGTAAGTTGCCTTCACCCTTTGACAAGATGATTCTGTGAAGACAGGAAGTCGAAAGCAGCAGGTCCGGTCACTTGTAGGATCCTATGTCTCTGAGGCTGACCCTTCTTCACCATGAGTTAGCACTTAGGTCAGCCTGACCATGTTGAGGGTCAACTGGGGAGCTTCAACAAGACTGTGCAGGCTTTGGCAGCACCCCTTGGCACCCATGGTTCCTTGGCAGGTGGTGACTGTGCATCTGTGTATCTCTGGGGACGGAGCTCCTCTGCCATCTCTGGAGGGAGCTGGAGCCTGTTCCCGGGAGGGCAGTGCTCCAGTGCAGAGGGGGGCAACCCATGAACACTCATTTATCTTAAGTGGACTGGGATCACCAACATGCCACCTTTGCTTCCAAAGTTATTTAATTCTGCTTTATAAAAAGTCACACAACACAATAAAATGCTTTTAAAAGTCAGAAGTCCTGGCTTGGAAGTCAGGACCAGAGGGGCAGGAGGGAGGGCAGGGCAGGTGAGGGAAGTTGGGGGATTCAGCACGACTGGGGGCATGCTGTAAGGAGTTCAAGGCACAGCCCAGGGACAGAAGGTAGAGGCTCACCTCTGGGCAGGTGCTTGCTTGGCATCCCTGCTGGGTTTGTCCGTGCCAGGTGTCTTCTGGGAAACTGGGAGGGGTTCAACAGCATTCTGTGGATGTTGCAAGGGAATCTTCAGAGCTGCGCCAAGTCTGCCTCTTGGCTGGTGCAGACATGTGGTCCAGGGCAGCCCAGAGGCCTGGCAGCTCCAGGAGGGCGGTGCGCTTCGTTGCAGGCTGCCTGGCAAAGGGCTCCTTGTATTGCCCTGATGTCTGCCTTCCTATCCTTTGATGAGGTCACAGATAAAGGCTGTCTCCATAGGAGTCCTGCCCAAACCTGAAAGGGGGTGTCACTGTGGGGGAGCCCCTGTTAGCCAAATGGTTTTGTGGCAGGTTGAAAACTGGTCCCCCAAAGATGCCTAGTCAAGGAGTCTCAGGAACTTGTAGACGGGACCTTATCTGGTGGAAGGGCCTTTGCAGGGTCTTCAGCAATCTTGATGTGGGGAGATTGTTCTCATTACCCACATGGGTCCTCAATGCCATCACAGGTGCTTTATGGGAAGTAGAGGGACACCTGACACACGATGGGGTGCCCTGTGGGGGTGGGAGAGGCTGGAGTGCTGCAGCGGCTAGCCGAGGGTGAGGGGGCGACAGCAGCGAGGAAGCCTAGGTTCTCCCTGAGCCTCCAGAGGAAGCTTGGCTCTGCCGACACCTTCACTGGGCCCAGTGAAACCGACTCTGAACTTCTGCCTCCAGGGGTGGGAGCATCACAGGTGGCTTTAAGACACGCAGTGTGGTCATTTGCTGTGGCAGCCAGAGCCACCAAACGCGGAGTCCTGGGCAGTAGCTCCCTGGCCTACCCGTAGGTGGCACACCTGCTGACCTGAGGCTGTTCTCTCCCCACCCTCTCAGCATTTCCTGATGGCTCCCAAGAAGCAGGTGAGCTAATCACAGGCGTCTTCAGGGCTTCTGACTAGTGCCTGGCACAAAGCAGTATACACAGTCATTAAGTAGAAATAAGGAAGCAGAATCCTGTTTGGGGCAGCCAGGTCTTTTGCTTTGGTACTGTTTTCCCTCTGTTGGCCCTTCAGGAGCCAGAAAATATTTGAGACTTAGTCTGAAGTTAAAAACTTTCCCCTTCAGAATCTGTTCCCAATTTTAGAATGACAGGTTATAGTTAGATATCAGGAAGGCATATTGTAACCTTCAAGGGTCTCAGGTGTTCCTGCAGAAATGGGGCTGTCAGAGCCTAACCCTAAGGTGTATTTAGATGTGGTTCCAGTTATTGGATTCCTCATTTTTTTAAAAACCCTTTTAGCTGGACACAGTGGCATACCCCTGTAATCCTAGGGACTCAGGAAGCTGCATTAGGAAGATCACAAATTGTAGGCCAGTCTCAGCAAATTAGTGAAACCCTGTCTCAAAAAAGTAAAAGGGCTCGAGTGCAGCTCAGTGTAGAGCACCCCTGGGTTCAGTCCCCGGCACAAAAACAGGAGGAAAGAGGTCTTTTATTCTTTACTTCCTGTACTATATTTGAAGACTGGTAAGCATTCCTTCTTCATACCAACTTTCAGAGAGCCACCATTAGACTACCAACAGGCCAACATTAGGGGCCCTGTATTAGCCTAGGCACAGACTAAAAAGGACCCAATCTGGTCACTTGTGACCTTGAGCAGATCCTTTAGCCATTCTAAGACTGGTTATAAAACTGTCTTCGGATTTCCTGATTCGTGCCTCTGTCTTGTAATAGCTGCAATATTCTTTCTTTGGCAAACATACACCATGTTGTTTTCTCCCCAGTGTGGTTCAGAGGCTCCAAACACTGCTGGAGGAAGCCTTTAACAAAAGGCCTCTGTCCGTCTCCATGGCCGTGTCAGTCTGCCGTGTGCGCCTCCTGTGCATTTCCCCTGCTGGTTCTCAGCTCTGCTGAAACTCAAGAGCAAGCAGTGGATTCCGTCCATTTGTAGGACAGCTCATCAATGGCTGCGGATGAGGCAGGACTTCCAGGTGGCTGGAGTGCTCATGGTTTTTAATAAAGGCAGGATATCTAAAAGTGACTTACTTTTGTATCTTTTTCTTTTTCTAAATACTTAAAATTTTTTTTTTTTTAGTTGTAGATGGTCAAAATACCTTTTATTTTTACGGCTGGGGATTGAACCCAGGACGTGGACATGCATGTGCTTTACTGAGCTGGAACCCCAAACTTTTTTTGTTTTTTGCAGGGTTGGGGATTGAACCCAGGGCCTCACACATACTAAGGCAAGCCCTCTACCCTACCCTAAGCTGCATCCCCAGCCCTGCATCTGACAATTTAAAAAAGTAATTTAATTACTACATTAAAAATTTTTAAAAATTCAGTTGAAAGACTTTATTAAGAGGACAGTGTTTCTGCTGTTTCAAGAACACAAAATATCATCATTTTAAGCCAGTAACCTAACATTTCAATTGAAAATACATGACCACCCCAAGGGATGAAACCTTGCCCTGTGTGGGGCTCAGGAGTGGACCTGTTGGCTGAGTGGGCTGCTGCTGGCCGGCGGGCTGCAGTGTGAGGGCTTCTACTCCACATCTCCGCCTCTTATCTTTGCTTCACTTGCTCATCAGGACAGAGCTTGGCTTCGGTCCTGCCTTCCACAGATGGCAGAGGAGGGGTCCTGGAAAGGCACGTGCAGCTGACAGTCCGGGAGGGGCTGCTGCAGGGCTTCTCCAGAGCACCCCGAGAGGGGGCAGGGCAGCAAGAGCCTGGGTGCAGGTGGGAGATGAAGTATAGCAGGACAGGGCTTCCCTAACTGTGAATCACACTGACAGTGACAAATACAAATACTTGTGAAACGGGACGAAATGCCAGCACTGGGTTGATCCAGGCAGATCCTGGGAACACAGCTGCCATGGGTGGGCAGGAACCAGTGAGCAGGAGTGCAGTTGCCCGGCGTGGCTCCTGGGGCAGCAGCGGAGCTGGAGAGCAGACCTGCAGGGGGTAGAGCGCAGAGAGGAGCCTCAGCGGGCAGTGCCAGGGTCCTGCCCCGTCCCAGAAGAAACCAAAGGTGCTCCTAGGTCAGCAGGAAGAGGTGACAGGAGACTGAGGGGCACCCCTGCCTGGTGCTCTGGGAGGACTGAGGTGGCACCAGCAGGCTGAAGGCCTTTAGGCAGGAGGCGGAATGAGACAGGAGGGGCACTGCCTGAGGAAAGCCATCAGCAAGCATTATTTTGGGGGGCACAGATCCCAGGGAGTTCAGTTTTAGGCTGGCTGACTTTAGGAAATGGAAGAAAGGCCCATCTGGTCATTACATAGGAGCAATGGACAGTGCCCAGTGACCTGGCAAGAGGAAGAGCTGGCAGGGGTGCCCTAGAAGGAACATGCACAGAGGTGCACATAAGAGACAGGAAGAGGGCCGAGGGCAGAGGAGGCACCCAGGGCAAGAGACCTGGCAGAAGGGGAAAGGGAGGTTTGCTTCAGAAGGAGCAAGACCCTGAAGAGCAGCCAGCAGCCAGCTGCCTTGGGAAATTTAAGGCCACAGAATTCCCGAGACTCTGGGAGAAAGAACCTTCTTTTATTTATTTATTTATGGTCCTGGGAATTGAATCCAGAGGCTCTTTACCACTTAGTCAAATCCTGAGCTCTTTACTTTTTGAGACAGGTTCTCTTTATATCTTGGAAGACAGCCTCAAACTTACAACAGCCCATCTTAGGCTCTGGAGTGGCTGGGGTTATAGGTGTGTCCACTGTGCCTGAGAAAGCACATTTTACACAGGAGTCATGAGCGTGGGGAAGAGGCAGGCTCAGGCCAACTGCTGGGCACAGGTAGTGGGCAGAGGAAAGATGCCCCATGGAGGAGAAGGGCAGCTGAAGCCACAGCCGCCTGCAAGAGAGGGTGAAAAGAGCAGAACAGGCGAAGATGCAGGCCACCAGATGAAGTGGGGTGTCTGGAGGGCTGCAGCACTGCTTGGCCACTGCCTACAGGCTCTAGGTACGAGCAAACAGTGGCAGAGTAGGCCAAAAGCAGAGGAGAGGTGGAAATGAAGGGACAAGGCAAGAGAGGCAGCGAAGAGCGGGTGGGGAGGCAGCGAAAAGCAGGTGGGGAGGCAGGGGACTCGCTGGGCAGGGCAAGAGAGGGCTGCAGGCAGTTGCAGAGGCTGAGCTTTAGGGCAGACCCTGCTCTGTGAGGGCAGGATCCAAGGTAATGCAAGCAG
This sequence comes from Marmota flaviventris, assembly GCF_047511675.1. Taxonomy (NCBI): domain Eukaryota; kingdom Metazoa; phylum Chordata; class Mammalia; order Rodentia; family Sciuridae; genus Marmota; species Marmota flaviventris. Next base: position 10,727,643 of record NC_092509.1, on the reverse strand, counting down.
GGACGCTGCTGTCAGGAGGAGGAATGTGGACCCGAGTGAAGGGCCCAGAGCCACGGGCTGTAGACTTGAGGTGCCCAGGTGGTGCAGGCTGCCTAGGCTGGGAAGGCCTGAGGCTGCCCGTACCTTCAGAAGTCCTGGGACTTATAGATGGCACAGTCGCTGCCAACATCCCACTCCAGCCTCTGGAAAAGGCACACCGTGGAGCTCTCCAGCAGTAAGCCACTCAGGATGGCCAGCAGGGACAGCTTCCGGTTGATGCTCAGGGCCACTGTGAAAGAAGAGGCAGCCAACACAGTCTTAGGAGTCTCAATGACACTGGAATGTGAATTCTGTGAGTGTGAGCTGTTTGGCAAAGATGTTCTTAGGACATGTACACTGTTTATATTTCTCTGCTTGCTTCCTTTTCTAGCACTTCCATCAGCAAGCCTTTGAGAGAATCAAAGCTACTGCTCTTAACAAACTGAGCTTCTCAAATCGAGAGAGAGCTGGGGATGTGGCTCAAGTGGTAGCACGCTCATCTGGCATGCGTGTGGCCCGGGTTCGATCCTCAGCACCACATACAAACAAAGATGTTGTGTCTGCCGATAACTAAAAAATAAATATTAAAATTCTCTCTCTCTCTCTTAAAAAAAAAAAAAAAAATCGAGAGACACAGTTTCATCAACATTTGGAAAAACAAAAAGCAGACTCCCGGGTTCTAAAGAGAGCAACAGAGGAGAACCATAGTCTCAAGGTCACATTTGCAAGAGGGTAAGTATGATGGTGACAGCATCAGAAAACAGTCATTAAAACGGTGACAGGAAGAATGGGAGACATGTTTCCTGGCGTGGCAGGTGCTGCCTGCTGTGGATGCCCATGCCTGGCATGCATCCTGGGGTGGCAACTGCCTGGCCTTGTTAATTCTGGCCATGCCACTCAGCCCTTGCAGTCCCGTGAATTCATTCACAAAGTAATGCAACAAAGGCCACCCACGAGTCTCACAGGACAGGGGGAGGGCAGAGGAGGGCACCTGGTCACAGTGAATGAACCCTGAGCACCCGCCTGCGCAAGGGACTACAGGCACGCCAGCCTTCTGCGGCCCCAGAAGCAAGGCTTCACCTTCCCTGTGGGTGGGAGGCAGAGGAGCAGAGCAGAAGCTTACCTCTGACCGCCTGGAAGTTTGACGTCAGCACAAACACTTTGATGAGCTTGAGGCACAGAGGAGTATAGTCATGCTCCCAGATGACAGCCGGGATCAGCAGGAGCTTCCCGTAGCTTGACAACAGCAGCGCTTTAAGCAACAAAATAAAGTGGGGCTTTCTCTTTGTTGTCCTAGGTCGTTCTGCCCACAGGAAAGTAAAAATGCCAATGAAAAAGGCAGTCTGTTCTGGGAGGAAACAGGAAATGAAAACATGTATATCTCCATCCAAACTACACCTCAGAACAAGCAACCCTCAATTCCAGACTATGACTGACCCCTGAATATCTCCATCCAAACTACACCCTCAGAACAAGCAACCCTCAATTCCAAACTACAACAGATCCCCTGACTCCCACAGGAATGTTTCCACAATACCAGACCCTCTTTCTCCCCAGCGCCCTGGCCTTTGTGTCTCACCTGGCCAACAGGAGCCAACAAATACATGTCAACATACTCTAACCAAGCCTGTCAACGTCCCCTGAAAAAAAGCAGCTCTGAGAGACAATGGTAGCCCACTCTGTGAAGGCTTCTGGGCAGAGGGAGTCAAAGGGCCAACGAAGGCTGCCAGGTCTGAGGCCTGGAGCTGTTCTGAGGCCCCTGCAGGCACTGTTTTGGTCTGTTTTCCCACTAGGCATCGACAAGACTTGGAATGTTTTGTTACCTAAACTAAAAGACTTCCCTTATTCATTTTAATAATATATCTGAGTGCAATTTCTTATACTCTAGAAAATATTCTTGAAATATGGAGTCCAGATTAGGGGAGGCAGCAGCTGCCCTGGCATCCTGGGGCCATGGGACTGCACCATCTGTCAGACCCTGCCCAACGGGGCCTCACCTGTGCGACTGCTGTGGGTAGGACTGTTAACCTTCTGCTCACCCACCCACATGCATTCTGAGTGGCCTGTCCTTAGCTCTCTTTTCCCCATGAGCTGTGTTATACCTCCAGAATCAGGCTCCTCTGGAACATGTGTCATATTAAAGCAGGTTTAGATGTGTGGTGTTGCCCAAGATCTAGGGTAAGAAATCGAGAGGTGAAATGATTGGGTTATGATAGCCTTAACCCAATCAGCACATCAATCCCCTGAAAGGGATTCACTTGGTGGTGACTGAGAGCCGGCAGGCTGTGTCACTGGGGGGCGTGCTTCTGGGGTATATGTTTTGTCCTTGTTGAGCCAAGCTCTCTGCTTCCTGGAGCCATGTTCCCAGCTGCTTTCCTTGGCCACACATATCTGCCATGATGTTCTTTCTGGCTCACCTCAAGCCCTGAGGAATGGAGCTGGCTGGCTGGGATGGAGGCCTCTGAAGTGTGAGCCCCAAAATAAACTTTTCCTCCTCTAACTGTTCTTGTCAGGTCTTTGGGTTACAGTAGTAAGCAAAAAAGCTGACCAAAATATAAGTTGGTACTGAGAAGTGTGGTGGAAGGCTTCAGGGTGCTGAGAAGGCAGAGGGTCAGGGTCTAGGATCAAGAAGGTCTAGATTAGAGACAGACACTTGGGAGTTCTGAGAAGGCAGATGAGAAGACCAAGGGAGTGATGATGAGAGAGAGGACACGCAGGCCAGAAATACGACATTGGAATGGACTGGAGACTTCATACCACTAAAATGATATTCGTTATAGCCAAAGGATTTATCTATCATTATCATTTTTAAAGTTCTTTTCTTTTTGTGGGGGTGGGACCAGGGATTGAACTCAGGGGCACTCAACCACTGAGTCATATCCCCAGCAGTATTTTGTATTTTATTTAGAAACAGGGTCTCACTGAGTTGCTTAGCACCTCATTGTTGCTGAGGCTGGCTTTGAACCTACGATCCTCCTGCCTCAGTCTCTTGAGCTGCTGGGATTACAGGCATGTGATTACAGGTGTGTGCCACCATGTCCAGCCAAAACTCTTTTTTTTAATAGGGGGTCTCACTGTGTGGCCCAGGCTGCCTTGATCTCCTGGGCTCAAGTGATCTTCTGGCCTCAGTTGTCTGAGAAGCTGGGACTCTAGTTGGTTCCTGTGCCCTTTAATTGAAGGATTTAGCAGCAGAGAACCATAGAAATTAGTATGAAAATAGCCACAGAAATCAATTTCACATAATTCTGACCCTAGAAGGACAAGTCACAAATCTGAATGCTGAAGAAAGAACTTTCCGAACATGAATGTGTTGGGTGCGGGGGTTAGCCTATTTCCCCAAGGAACAAGGCAGTTAAGTTGCAAGCTTTCCCTATTCAATATATTGCATTAGTACTAAGCAGCTGGCTAATGCATTGTCAGTCTGTTTTTTAATAAAGATGGGGTTTAATAATCTTCAAATTGGATAATCAGAAATTTAAAATTACAACTTTTATCAACATTTCAAAACATTTTATGAAACTTTCTAATATTAAATATGACTATTTCTATGCATGTTTGTTAACAAATAAAGTTTTTTGATGAAGTTTTTAGATGAACTCACCTAGCAGGGTTTTTTAGTGGTAGAGCTGAAAATTTAGTCTCAAGTGCTATATTAACTATCTCCTCTTGCCAAGGATTAAAACCATTTGTCTTAGTTTTGTTTTTTGGTACCAGGTATTGAACCTTGGGGGGCTTAACCACTGAGCCACATCCCCAGCCCTTTTTATTTTATTTTGAGACAAGGTCTCACTAAGTTGCTTAGGGACCTGTTAAGTTGCTGAGGCTGGCTTTGAACTCCTGTCTCAGCCTCCTGAGCTGTTGAGATAACAGGAATGCACCACAGTGCCAAAATAGTTAAGTACTAGGTTTATAAGAATGGAAAGGTAGGCATCTCCTTACCTAAAGAAGCAATGGCAAACATCCGATAGAAGTCCCATTCTTTGGCGTATCTGATCAAGTCATCAGGAGCAGTGTTCTGTGTTGAATCTTGAAGCTGCCACCACCTGAGGTATGCTTCGCAAAGCAAGCAAAACATGCAGAGTTTTCCATGGATCTAAAGGTCAAAGACATTGCCACTCAATCAGGTAAAGAAGCACTCAGTTATACCAAGTATCAATAGGCACAGCTGTAGGTTTGAAGACTGTCCCCTCTAGTCCATTTTCAAATTCAGAACTGCCCAATAAAGTGGCCAGTTGTATCTATTCTGAAAATCAGTGGTTCTTTTGTGATACTGGGGATTGAACCCAGGGGTGCTTTACCATTGAGCTACCCACCCCTGGCCTATTTTTTTTAAAAAGGGTCTTGCTAATTTGTTGAGGCTGGCCTCAAACTTGCAAACCTCCTGCCTCAGACTCCCAAGTCACTAGGATTATAGGTGTGTGTTACTGTGCTCAGCAAATCAGAAGTTTTTTTTTTTTAAATTTTTTTTTGTAGTTATAGACAGACAGCATGCCTTTATTTTATTTTATGTGGTGTTAAGGGTCAAACCCAGTGCCTCATATGTGCCAGGGAAACAAGCGCTCTGCCACTAGCTACAGCCCTATCCTAAATCACAGGTCCTTTTTGGGGGGTGGGGGTGCCAGGGATTGAACTCAGGGGCACTCAACCACTGAACCACATCTCCAGCCCTATTTTTTTTTGTATGTGGGGGGTATGGGGATTGAACCCAGGAGTGCTTAACCACTGAGCCACATCCCCAGCCCTTTTTTATATTTTATTTAGAGACAGAGTCTCACCAAGTTGCTAAGTGCCTTGTTAATCTGCTGAAGCTGCCTTTGAACTCACAATCCTCCTGCCTCAGCCTCCAGAGCCGCTAGGATTATAGGTGTGCGCCACTGTGCTGGGATCCAAATCAGAGGTTCCTAATCAGCAATGGCCAATGGAATCACATAGGGAGATTTTTCAAATTACGAATGTCAGGGCCACAGTCCTAAGTCAGAATCTTTGGTACTAAAACCTAGAAGTGTATATTTTATAGCAATTCCTAGGGGAACTCTAACATGTACATAAGAATCATTGCTTAAAATATTTCACCATTTGATACATTTTTGACACAAAATTTATGTGACCCACATATAGGTGCAGACAACAGTCAGAGAATACATTTAATCTAAGGTTCCAAGCATCATAGAAGGAACTGTTGGTATGAACGTGAACTAAAAAAAAAAAAAGGCCTCTGGATAGATGAATACAAATCAATACTGAAAGAAAACGGTTAAAAGGAAAACTAAGCTGGATGTCTGATGGTCAACAGGGACTACTGAGTAGTAAGAGCTGCCCCGTCCCAGCTCCTCCTAGGAATCGAGCCTCTGCCCCTACGCCAACCAGCGTGACCCACACTAGAGTCCAGCATGCTCAGAGGCTCTCAGTGAGCACAGGGATGCTTGGAACCCCTGGGGAGCTGTGACCACGCAGATGCCAGGAGGTCTTAGCTTGGAATATTTCCCCTTCCACTGGCCAACCAGATGGTCCTAGATGTGCAGCCGAGGCTGAGAATCAATGCTCCAGTGACTCAGCTATGGGATGGGGCAGGGATAAATCAACTGTTAATATCTACCTTAGGGCAAATTTAGGGTTGCTAAATCAAGTAAATGAAAATATAGGGCACTCAGTTAAATTTAGGTTTCATATACAAACAAATAATTTGTACAAGTGTGCTCCATGCAACATTTGGTACATACCTTTCTTTGTTTTTCTGATTTTCAAAGGTTCTGGGTGTCCTGTATTTTACCCATCAATCCTACTCAACTACTCAAGCATTTACCATGCAATACACTAGATTATGTTTTGAAAACTACTTTAAAAGTTAGGACTTTCCTAACAACTCAGTGTTGTTATATTCACCTCATACATTTCCTTAGCAGCAGAGTGTGAAATGAAACAAATTATGTTTTTCATAGTTTTCTTTTAATGTTTGTCTATTTCTCTTAGGTATGATTCTTTCCCTACCCAGCTGTTTGATTTCATTCTGTTGAGAATCCATTCAATAGGTAGCCCACTGAAGAGCCATCACAACTAGTTGTTTGCATCTTGCCAGTGGCCAAAGCTCACTCCGTGCATCCACATCTGTTAATTTTAGAAATTTCCAGCCATGTTGAGAAAAGACCCATACTCCAGTCAGAATTTCTTTCACTTTAGTCTTTCAAAATACAAAAGCATCACCAAGTAACATTAAAAAACTGCCACAACTCACATTTATTTTGGTATTGAAAAGTATATGTCTGTAGGCCTGGGCTTTGCACAAAATAGCATTGATCAAGATGATAACAGGATCATACTCAATGTATTTGTCTACAGGTTTTTGGCAGGATTTCTGAAATAACACAGATAATGTTAGAACAAGCAAATTTATACATTCTGAAATCTTAGTCAATTTCAGATTGACTAAGCACCCTCCACCGTCTCTACTGTAGCAGACTTGTAGAGCAATAAGGCCACATCCATATTTAGGTATACTTCCATTCAGATAAAAATGTTCCTATATGTAAGATATGGCTTTACAAGAGACTAAATATAAGCTTCTAGGTTAGAAATATGAATTTCAACATCATATTTGGGAAGCTAAAAGATAGTCAACTTAAAGGCTAATTCCCAGAAGATTCTACTTTCAACTCTACCTTTGATCTATAGGAATTGTTAAAAGACAACCTTACAGTGTCCTTCGCTGATCGACTGTTGCCATTGGCTTCATGGCCCCAGTGTTGTGGTCCTGAAACATGACTTGGAGAAGGGCGTTCAGCCATGGTCTCACTCCAGGCTGCGCAGCACCCTCCGACGTCTCTACTGTAGCAGAGAGCCCATGTTCCTTCCTGTTCTCAGTGCTGACGAGGAATATCCAGGCTTCCCTCTGCCTGTTGGCTCAGGATTCTTGGCATGGTGTCCTGTTCTTTACTCAGCTTCTGAGAATAGGAGTGTGTGGCCTGGGCCTAGGTCACCAATCACTGCTTTCTTGGTTTCCATAGCATGTGCTGCTAAATGGCCTTCCACAAAGATCACCAGGTTCAATAGAGTTGGGTTCTCTGGACACCTGACTACAATGTACTACAGTACCAGCAGAACATGGACTTGTGGAAGCAGTGCTAATTACAAAGCTATGTCAGTGCTACAATTCACTGCAAAAAGACTGGTGGCTACAATTCAAATGAGACATTTTGAAACTCTGACTAGATAAAACAGAAATGGAAGGAGAAGCAACCAGTATACAAACACACTGGCATGGCCTTTTAGTTACACCAAAACACTAGAAGATTATTAACCCTGTGCTTCAATACGAAATTGGATTCAATTCCAATTTGAAGAGTTTCTCCACTTCATTCATGTCATTATAGGAAATAGGCTTGTTTGTCCAATCCCCAAGTAAATCAGCAAGGGAGATGTGCCACTCCTCAAACTCAAATCCAACCAATGAAACAGAGGCTGGGAAGTCATAGTGGACGAATGAATGAATGATTTTATGGGGCTGGGGACTGAACTCAGGACCTAGCACATGCTGGAGGGGGTGCCATACCACTGAGCTACAATCCTAACCCTTTTAAACATTTTACTTAGAGACAGTTTTGCTAAGTTGTCCAGGGTGGCCAGGAATTTGCATTGCTTCTGCCTCTGCCATCCCCAAGGACCTGGGATTACAGGCACAGGCCACTGTGCCTGGCAGGAGTTCATATTTCTGCGGCTCTCTTCTTGAGTAAAGAGTGTGTCAGCTTTAAACAGAAGCTAGAGTTGACAACCCCAGATTCACAGGCAAGGCTCTCTCATAGACCCCTCCTGTGCTATTCCTGCGGAGCACACGTTCTCCCTTCATGGTGGAATGCTCCTGCATTTTTAAATGGGTTCCTGCCTGTCCTTCAGAAGTTCTCTAAACCCCATCTTTATAAGTAGGCCAGCAAACACCAGCAGCAGGCGGCATAAGCTCCTGCTCCTAGTGCACCCACTCCTTCAAGCGACAGTCACTCCGCGAGCGGCTGTGCGTTCCTAGCAAGAGCTCCTTCTCAGGCACTCTGAGATCAGCCACATCCAAGACGCCGGACGGTCACCTGGGACCACTGTCTTTAGCCCCCAGGACCTTAGAGTTTGCCAAGGGAACACAAGCATGCCCCCCCCATGACAGGGGGCCCAGAAAGGGCAGCGCCCAGCGCCACCCTACTTGCGTGGCCATCCACCTCCCCATCTCAGCCGCCGACCAACGGGACTACGGAGTCAGAGCTCACTTCCCCTCGCTCGCCCTCCAGCACGGGCCTTTCCCCAAGTGCTGCCCCCCACCCGCCACTCAAGTGGAACGTCCTCCGGGTCCTCCTGGCACTGCCGCAGGCGCGCGCCGGACAGACGGAGCCTGCGTCCCCGCCCCGGGGCCCCGCCGCCGCCCGGCCGCGCTCACGCAGATGGTGATCTTCAGTACGCCGTGGCGGTAGTCCCGGTACAGCTCCCGCGCCTCCTCATTGCACTCGATGCAGCGGTACCGGCAGGGGCCCGAGACTGCGCCCCCCGCGCCCTTGGCCGGCCGCGGACCGCTGCGCCCGCCCGTTCCCATGGCCACGGGTGCCCTTCCGGTCCTGGGCGGAAGTTACGACGCCGCTCCGGAAGTCCGCAGAGTCTATGCGCATGCGCGGGCCGGGGCGCGCGGCCGTGAGTACCACTCGCGGCGGGTGAGGCCGCGGCGCCGCGCCCACCCGCCCGCCGCGCCGCGCCTGCGCCGTGCGCGAAGATGGCACCTGCCGGCCGCGGCTGCAGCTGCCGGGGCGGCTTGGGGGCCCGGGTGCCGCCGCCGCCGCTGCTGCCTCTGCTGCTGCTGTTGCTGGCGGCGTTGGGCTACGCGCGGGCTACAGAGCATTACTCGCCGCTGTCCCTGCTCAAGCAGGAGCTGCAGCACCGGCAGCAGCAGGACGCCGCGGCTGGCGGCGGCTGCCCGCAGTCGGGGGACTGGACGGACCAGTACCCGGCTGAGTGCGGTGAGTGGGCCGCGTCTCCCCGCTGCGGCGACGCCCTGGGGCTGCGGGGGTGCGGGAAGAGAGAAGGCGGGGGGCGGGAGGGAGAAGGCGGGCGGCGGCGGGCGGAGGGAGAAGGAGGGGGGAAGGGGAGAAGGCGGCCTGCGGGAGGAGAAGGCGGGCGACGGGGAGGGAGGAGGCGGGTGGAGGAGGGCCAGGAGAAGGCGGGCGACGAGGAGGGAGGAGGCGGCGGGGGGGCGAGGGCGACTCGTGGACGTGGACGCGGACACTTCCCGAGGGAGCCCGCCGGCTGCACGTCTGGTGTCAAGGTCCTCTCCCTAGAGTTCTACCTGGGAGAAGGAAGGGCAGGCCCCTAGCATCTGCGCGGACACCCGGCTCTGTGCCTGCCCGGTGGCTCCCGCCGGTAAATAACCTGGGGCCTCCGCAGGCCGCGCGTTGCCGCTGGACGGTTCATTCATTGAAGTCGGGCTGTTGGTATCTCTGGCCACAGTCTCTGGGCGTAACATGCACATGCGCATTTTTTTTTTTTTTTTTGGTTACGAATTCTGTAGTGTCTTTCGCCTTTGAGCCCTTCTTTCCCCTCCGCTGTGTGTGGGCTCCCTTGTGGCTTGCCTTGGGAAGGGCCTGGGTCTCCTAGGCTCATTAGGACCTGACTAGTTGCTTTTAAGGCTTCACAGGGTTGTTTAACAACTTGTACCTGCAAAGACAATATCTATGTTTTATTGAGGTGTCAAGATCAGATGTCTGATTTCCTTTTGGCACAATCTGACTTCCTGGAGGAATTCTCACTGAGGGCGTGTGACTTCTTTATAGTATAAATTCTGGTAACTCACAAGACCAGTGTTATATAGAAAAGGAATGTCCATTACCGGTGTCACTGTGATCTGAGTGCCCCTGTGCACACCGTGTGCACCATCACTGGAGACTGGACGCTGGGATTTGTTTTCCACAAAGGAGGAACAGCTAAGGAAGGTAGCAATGTGCAGGTGCTGTCCTTAGCTCTTGGTCTGCAGGCCTCCTGTGTTAAGTCTATCAGAAAAGCCATGGCTGCCTCATTGAATGGTAGCTTCTCGGCTCAGGTGGAGAAGCCAAGGCACAGTGGAAGTGTGAGTTCCCTGTAGTCTCACTGGTAGGAGGAGCTGCCCACTCGGCCTGATGCCTGTTTTTGTCTTGGCTGCTGGTTGGTTGTATGTAGGAAGCCACACCAGTAGTGTTCTCTAGCCTGTCAGTCACCGTTTTGCCTTTCCCCTCCCTCCTGGAGGCCCATGATACACACTAGCTGAAGGGAGTCAGTTGATGGCACTGGCTTAGATGGCTCACTTCGTCCAGCAGCATCAGGTTGTGCCTATTTAAGAATCCTTGTTTGAGCCAACTCAGACTTGTGTTAGGGTTTCCCTCCAGTTAACCATAATGTAGTTTCTACTAGGCAATTGGAGGAGCCCTTCTGTCCCTTTCCCATTTCCTCAATATGGATGACATTGTCTCATGTTCTCTGCTTCTTGGGAGGCATACTGTGAGGCTCTGAACTGGATGGGTTTAGATACTTCAGTTTTCTTTGTGGGACTTCAGACAGCTTCCCCGGCTGCCCTGAATGTGCAGGAGCTGCCAGCAGATGCAGAAGAGGCGCAGTGCCAGTTGTAGTCGCCCCTGTTCTTCCCAGTGTCAACAGCACGCTGCTTGGGGCTCTAGCCTTTACTGGTTGCCATCTGTGATAAAAACTCTGTTGTGGAGACTCCTGAAATGCCTCTTGCTTCTCCCTCCTAACCCTGGACTGTTCTGTGGAAGCTGGAGCCTTTGAAGCCTGCTCCAGTCCTGGGTCCTAAGAGGCAGGGATGCATTATTCAGGGTCTATAACTAAGCACATCCTAGCCGGAGGGGCAGCTAATGTCTGTCTCCAGAGCCCCTTATGATCAACACAGTGGTCTGCATGAGTGTCAGAATCCAACATTGATAAGCTCTTCAGATTCACAGGCCAGATCTCATCAGTGGTCATCTTCCTGTGCTATCTGTCTATCCAACCTCAAGCCTGTCCATATGAAGCCAGCACCTGTATGAAGAGCCAACCTGGCAGCACAACTGCTTCTCAACTAAGTGGAAGCTGCCCAGTCTGCATCTGCTCACCTGATGGGTGGACTGTGCACCCCAGTGATCTCAGGTGCAGGGTGACTGCCGGCGGGATCACCATCTGGAGTTGTCCTGGCAGTGACCAGCCCAGCTGGATACACCGCACTGAAGGGGCATCCTGGGCGGCTGGCCTCAGACTGCTGTCCAGTGGCCATGGGGCTGTTGTCTCAGCCTGAGCCTGACATGTCCCCAGGCTCCTCGTGACTTCTCTCCCAGCACACTCAGGTGTCTGCTTCTTTTTGTGCATGTGTGACTATTAGCTCACAATCTGCCCTCTGTGTCTTCCTGTGGAAAGAATGATCTTAGTCTTTAAAAAAAAAAATAGGTACTATCTTATACCTATTGGGGGCCAGGCTGTTGGGTCTGGTCCAGCTTCACCCCCTGCCCTGCCTGCATCCTGCATCTCACAGTGGAACAGAAAATGTAGCTGGACCCACCGCCTGGGCGCTTGAGCCACTGGTCCTATTCACCAGACAGAACCTCCTATGGCAGGGACCTTGGACATGTGAGGGTTAATGTGGGGCAGGTGTTGGGCAGCGCTGATGGCTCACAGGTACCATGGCAACCACTCATCATCCACCCACCTCTCGGCTCCCAGACCTTCAGGGTGGCCACCTTCATCTCTGAGGGTGGGGGTCCACTAAAATTTTATTTTTCTTTATTACTTCATCCTTATTTTTAATTTTTAGTAGTTAGAGGAGACAATGAGCAGGAGTTTGTTCCCAGTTCTCACCACTCTGGTTTCCAGTTACATTTTGAAAACACTCTGCACTCTCATGACACTGGGGACAAGTGAGAGTGCACCATAGGAGTAGACCCTGACTAGGCTGACCTGACCGTCCCTCATTCCTCGTGGGGTATTGTGCCTCTGTCGGGTTTGGTACGTTGTGATCTGCTGCTAATCTCCAGTGCCAGGGGTTGAGCCCAGGGCCTCATCCACTCTCGGCAAGCGCTCTGCCACACTAAACCCCACACTACTCCCCAAGTTTTTAAAAAAATATATATTTTTAGTTGTAGATAGACACAATATCTTTATTTTTATGTGGTGCTGGGGATGGAACCCAGTGCCTCTTGGTGTGAGGAAGTGCTGTACCACTGAGCCCCAGCCCCAGCCCTCCTCCTGAGTTCTATTTGTTTGTCTTCCTAAATGCCTTCTGGAGTTCTGGTCTGGCAAGAATGCGGACACCCCACTCTTGTGGTGCTGGAGTGATTGGGTCTCACTAGGAAGCTGTGTGCCCATCAGACACTGGCTGCTCAGGGTTCTGGACCACCATGGCCTGGCCAGGTCCTGTCTGGAGCCCGGGGCTGGCCTGACGGGTGCAGCAGGGCTGGGAGTAAGGGAGTGCTGCTATGACAGGTGGCCTGGGAGCTTTGGGCACAACCAGACGGAGACCCCTAATTCTGTGGGTCTGGTAAACTCAGGCCTAGACCAAGTGTGGCTTGTCATTGATTTAAGGATGCAATTTCTTCTTTCTTCCTGCCCAAGCTGAGTGGCCTGGGTTAAATGACCGGCTTTTCAGGCAGGCTGGGATGCATTTGAGTGGCTCACACAGGTGCGCTTCTAGCTGTTGCAGAGAGACTTGTGCTTCCTCTCCATTTGGCAATGTGGTAGTAATGGGAACAGGGGATCATGTGCTTTTTTAGCTGTTGGCAGACTTTGGCTGCTCATAGGTAACAGTCATATTGATGTTTTTTTATTGTAGTTGTAGATAGACAGGATGCCTTTATTTTTATGTGATGCTGAGGATCCAACCCAGTACCTCACATGTGCTAGGCAAGCTCTCTGTTGCTGAGCCTCAACCCTAGCCCATATTTGATGTTTTCATGGTAGTTTTCTAATAGCCACCTCCATCCATTGGTGATCATAGCACAGTCCATTTTTAATATTTCACTCAATATGAATGATTAATTTACATCCTTTAGTAGTTTTTTTTCTTTTCTTTTTGGTGCCAGGGATTGAACTTGGGGGCATTCTACCACTGGGCCACATCCCCAGCCCTATTTTATATTTTATTTAGAGACAGCATCTCACTGAGTTGCTTAACAGCCTTGCTTTTGCTGAGGTTGGCTTTGAACTTGTGATCCTCCTGCTTCAGCCTCCTGAGCCACAGGGATTGCAGGTATGTGCCACCATACCCAGTAGTAGTTTTCTTTAGTTTTTTGAAATGAATGACCCAGAATTGGGATTATTTGATCTTTCTGTTTCTTTGTGGAGAAAGCATGTGGTGATTGTCCACTCTGAGGTTCACTGCCAGGAAAACAAGTAGCCTGTGCCCAGCTCTGCTTTTGGACAAGAAGACGCACAGTTTGCCAATGTGCAGCCCCTTTCTTAATTGTGGAGGGGTTTGTTTGAAGACAGGAAATTGATTTTCTTGTTCACAGCACTCAGATGTTGCTGTTCCTGGAGATGGTGGAGAGTCCTTAGAAGGAAAGCTGTGTCACCAGGGCTGTTTGCTTTCTGGGTCCAGAGGAAGTTGAGACCCATGTGTAGTGTTGAGTGGCAGCCCCGGGGGCCCTTGCTGCTACTCTGTGCCCAGCCTCCCTGCCCTGACTTCCTGGGCGTGGTAGCACCTGGTTCTGTGGCGGGTCTCAGGTCTCTTCCTCAGGGCCAACCCACATCCATTTGCAGGTCAGTCACTGCTCACTGCAAGCCTAGGGCTTGGGCCCTGTGTGGAGAGGCATGGCACTGGCATCACCCTTAGGCATGGTCTTTCTGACTGGATGGCATCTTCTGAAGGCCCCTGGTTTAGTCAGACATGCCCTGGGAGCCCTCAGGTGGGCACCTGTCAAGTCTGCAGACTGGTTTGCTTTTTACTCACTTGTGTTGTCCTTAAGGATGACTTCACCAGGGCTGAGGTGCCATCAGTGACGGAGCACTTTCCCAGCATGTGTAAGGCCTGGGTTTCCTCTCTGGTGCCTAAAACACAAATGAGTGTGTCACTGTTTAGAAGGTCTGCACACCACCAAACACATGTGGTGAGGGTTGATTTTTTTTTTTTTTAAACCTCTGCGGGAGGCCAGAGGGTCATGCGGCCTGGGATTGGTTGGTTGATAATTGATTTTGTGTTGCTAGGGGTTGACCAGGTTCTAGTGCATGCTAGATAAGAGCTCTAACTCTGAGCTGCACCCAGTCTTGTCCTGGGCTCAGACCTGCACGCGCCGCAGGCATGGCTGGGGAATGGCAGAGCCCTGTGTACCTCAGGGAGCCTCTCCAGCAGAAGGCAGGTGTCTGGCTCCACCCGCAGGACACCAGGCTGGCTGGCAAGGTGTGTTCCTTTATGGTGTGCTCTCTCGAGGTTGCTGACTTGGGCTCAACTTAAATAAGTTAAATAGACTTATTAGAGTTACAGAGATTGGCTTTTTTTTTTTTTTGTACCAGGGTTTGAACCTGGGTGCACTTAACCACTAAGCCAAATTCCAGCCCTTTTTATGTTTTATTTTGAGCTAGGGTCTTGCTAAATAGATAAGGCTGGCCTTGAACTTTCGACCCTCTTGCCTCAGCCTCCCTGAGCCACTGTGCCAGCAGGTGTGAGCCACTGGAACTGCAGGTGTAAGCTACTGTTTCCAGCCAATTTGGGTACTTTTGACTTTCCAACGTCTTCCTTCTATTGTCTTTTATTTTTTACCTTTTCTTAAAATATGACATATGCAAAAAAATGCACATCACAAGTCTGTATGTGTAGCTCAGGGAATTTTCATGACGTGAACAACTTGTGTAACTAGAAATAACACAAATAATAGCTATGTATTTTAAAGCTTTTGGTGAAATCTCATTTGGATGCTTTCTCTACTGTCCTCTCTGAATCAAGGTCTAGCTTAGAGCTGCGGCTCTCTTCCCTACATTTGGGAAGCTCCCATCTGCTGACCTGCACACAAGGCCAGCGGGCTGCTCTGCCACTTTCCCACTCTCCTTGGGGTGCTCTTAGGGGCTTCCTTCCCTGTCACTTGTCACCTCTGTCACTGCCTGAAGCAGTCACAGGCTCCCAGGTGTCTGACCACAGGATTGAGTTTCTGGGAAGATCTTGCTCTTGAAAGTGTGTGCACTAAGTGGGTCTTCAGCCTCGCTTGGCATCAGCCCCTGTCTCCCTGTCCTGGACTGCACCACACAGTCTGCCTGGTGCCTTGTTCTACTCCCGGTCTACAAGTTCTTTGCATGGGTTAGTACTTGTATGTAGGCTGATGTAGCTTTGATTGGATTACATTCAAGTTTGTGGATCCTTGTTCTGAGAAATTAATTATGTGCTTACTTTGTAGTCCACAGTAGAAAGTCTTCGTCTTCGAGTTGTTTTATAGTAGCTTTGCTAGTCTCCTGATCTCAAACACATTCCTTATTGCTGAGCTGTTCTCCTGTGTGTGTGATGGGTATAACGTATATTCAGAAAATTAAGGAACAAAAGAGTTTGTGAAGCATATGAAAACTGGAAAGTGCTCTTTTGGTCTGAAAATAAGGAAAGCAGAAAGAAGAAATCGACAGAGAAAAAAATCACAAGTGGAAATTTTTATACTATGAAACTGTTTCATATACAAAATTATTTAAAATGCTTAATTAAACTACCTTCAGACTATGTGTATAAGATATCTATGAAACATAAATAAATTTCATATTTAGACCTGGTTTTCCTCCCCAAGATATCTTATTATGTATATTTAAGTATTCCAAAATTGGAAAACATCCAAAATCTGAAACACTTCCAGTCTCCAGTGATTCAGATAAGGGGCTCTCAGCCTGTGCTGGCATCGGGCATTGTGGTCCATGTCCTGGGTCCCCACAGTGGTCCTGTGTGGAGGTGTGTGGCTCTCCCTGCCCTGTAGGCGAGGGCGCCGAGGCTGAGACACTGGAGGACGCGCCCAGTCAGATGGCCAGCCAGGCACTGACTGCATCTGTGCTTGCATAGCCTCTTGCGTTCCCGTTAAGTCTCCTCTGAACTAATTAAACTGGAAGTCAGGGAAAGAATAGAATTAAATATAATAACTAGTTCTTTGAAGATACTGGTAAAATTTAGACAATTACCGAGCAAGCCTGATATAGAAAAATGACAAAAAAATAAACATCATCTTTAGGAATAACGAAGTATAATGAGATATGAAGACCATGATGAGCTTTTGGACAGTGTTATAGCCAAGAGCTAGGATATTTCAGAGAATAGCTAGTTTTTTTTTTTTTTTTTTAAGAAAGTTGCCAAGTCAGTGCCCCCGGGTGTCATCCCCCATCCTCCCTGTCCCTGTGTCCTCCCCCCCACCCCCAGCCCTTTCCTTAAGGGTGGATTTCCTGAGCCCATTCAGAGGCCATTCATATGGGCTAGTGGTTGTCCGGGCCCTGCCTGTAGCTTTTTTTTAAAAAAAATATGTTTACGTGGTGCTGAGGATCAACCCAGCACCTCTCACGTGCTAGTCGAGTGTTCTAACACTGAGCCACAGCCACAACCTCTGTCTGTAGCTTTTATTTCCTCCATGCCTGCAGATGGCTTCTGGGTGGCACTTCACAAGCACTGGCTCAGACCTGTCCCTGGACCGCTTGCCCTCTGCGGCCCCTCCCCCTCCTGCCCCTGGACTGCTCGCCCTCTGTGGCCCCTTCCTTGGCCCACACCACATCTTCCCTCCTTGCACACCCAGAGACCCGTGCCTTCCCTCTCAGCATGCCCGGCTTGTCTCCAAGCTGACCTCTCTCTACCCTGGAACCCTGCATTTCAGCCCAGATCCAGCCTCTGGCCAGATCTTCCTGTGCTCCGCTGGCCCTGCCTCCCAGCCGTCTCTCTTCCTGCCGTCATGTCCTGACTTAGCATCAAAGAAGAAAGAGAGTAAAGGCGCTGAGGTGGCTAACTTGAAAAGTGAATAGACGAAATGAGGGAAGTTGTAAGGACTAAATGGAAGAAAGCTCCAATAAATGGATTAAAACAGCAGCAGTAGAACTAACAAATTGGCCCAAGAGTTGTTTTTTTAATAGAATAAAGCATATATTTAAAATAAGTTCTGGAGAGCTGTTTTGCATCTGTGTGAGTGTACCCAGCAGTACTAGGCCACAGGCTTAATATGGTTACGGTGGTCAGTTGCTTTATGTATTTTTTTAAGCACAAGAAACACCCCAGAGTAACAAATTCTTAGGCCATTCCAAAAAGAGAGGGTAAAGTAGATGAGCCAAAGGGAGCAGGAGAGCAAGTGAACAGCGTGAACTGGTACAGCGTGAACCAGGCGAGCAGGGTGCGGAGGCCATCAGGACGTGAGGTGGTGCGGAAACCTTGCTCCTGCAGTCACATTCTGCAGCAGTAAAGAAATGTCCAGAGAAAAGTAAGATTCTGTGATGTGTTTTGAAACAATTTTTGTAGTAACCACTATTAACCTGTACAGCCAAAGAGGGGAGGAGAACGAATGCTTTTCCTCTCTAAGAAATGGGTAGTATATATGGGCTGTCATATATGTGTAGTGTGTAGAGGACACATCTTTGGGCCCAGTGTTCAGGAGCCGGAGGCAGGAGTTTAGACAGCCTGGGCAAGGTAGCAAGACCCTATCTCAAAAAGCAAACAAGTATGTAGCTGGTTGGGCTGAATTGTCTGTGATATTAAATAATTATTACATAATGTAGTTGCTACTACTAAATATATGCTTTATTCTACATAGTATATTAATATACCATAGCATGATTACGTATGATAAAACAACTAAGACTATAGGATGTTTAATTACTTGAAGATCAAAGAACAAATTTTAGCCTCCTGTTCCAAATAGCTGTGGTTTCAATAGGCTTGTTTTTTCTCTCATTGACTTTACCAAACCAGTGAAAAGCACTGATACCAAAATCTAATGCTGTTGGGAGAAAGTTACATACACATCTATAAATTAAATCCTAAATTAAATATTACTAAACTGAGCCCAGCAAGCAATGAAAAGAGCAGTCTTCTTGGGTTAGTTTATTCCAGAAGTACAAAAATGGTTCATTTTTTTAAACACTGGCTTAATCACTACAATAGGTCAACGGAAAAAAATTGCGTACTCATTCTAAAGAAATCTTCAAAAGCACTTGGTGGTAGGCAGGCAGCTTTCCTGACTCAACACTCTGGGGAGACAGGGTAGAAGAACACTTCCTTTACGTGGTGAACACACAGTCTCAGCCCAGGGCTGCAGGGCCGTGACCTTAGAGTCAGCCGCTTTTCTGCTCCTGGCCTGAAGCCATCTGTGAATGTGGTCTGTACCCTCTTGACTGAGAAAGCCCCACAAGATCATGCAGATGAGGAGGTTCACGTCTTCGTGTTCAACTGAAGAGCCCTGAAAAACTTCCCAGGCCGTCCAGGGCCAGCCTCTCCCCAAACCCACCTGAAAGGTGCCACTTTAAGGAAGCGATGTGCTGACCCTGCGGGATAGTGGCAGAGGTGTAGACAGTGGGGCTGGACACAGGTGGTGGCCCAGCAAGAGCTTAAGGGTCTGGATGTAGATTATCCAGACTGAACTCTCCAGGTGAACCAGACGCACCACTGCATGTACAGACCTCACAGTCAGAATGATCTGCAGGGCACCCCTTGCCACGTGGATGGGTCCCCACTGAGAAGGAATGGGTTGTTCCTAACCCAGAAGAGTCTGCGTGAAAGAAGACGACATCCCCAAAGAGTGAAGAAGCAGGCTTACGGCTCAGGAGTGAACTCGGCATGAAATAGATGCAGACACAGATCTAAAACAAGTCGCGGGAACTCTGGGCTCCTAGGCTCGGTGTTCATGTCAGGGATGAGAAGGGTGTCTGTTGCCACTGGTGTTATAGGCACTTTAATGGATGTTTCTCCCAACATAATAAGGTACTGAGTGAGTCTATATATCACAAGCCTTGGTGACATTACATGGAGACAATAGACCTAGCTGAATAAATGAGGACATTAGTAGACTTGTTAGGAGGTCAGAAATGTGGACAGATGAAAAACCCAGTTCCAGCCAGTTAGACACATCTTCAGAATGTGTGGCCATTTCTGCCTGGACTCCCCTGTGCCACAGCCCTCAGGCCTTTGTCACCTCAATGACTCCCATAAGCTCTACCTTCATTGTCTATGGCTCACCCAGACCTGCTGGGTGCAGTGGCCACACTGTCACCCCAGCTATTCGGGAAGCTGAGACAGGAGGATTCCAAGTTTGAGGCCAACCTGGACAACTCAGCAAGGCCCTGTCTCAAACTAAAGAGGCTGGGAAGGAAGTTCAGTGGTATAGCACCCCTGGGTTCAACCAGTACAAAAAAAAAGGAAAACCCACCAAATAAAGCAGCCACCGCTATGCCCAACAGCGATGAAACCTACTCCAGAGCCAGCCTCTGGGCTCAGGTCCCGCCCTCCCGCATTGGTGGAGCAAGGCTTCAGCTGGGTTTGTTTTCCTCTGGTCTCTGATGAGTGGGCTCAGGGAGCACCTGCGGGGGGTGGGAGGGTGATGGTATTTTAGCTGCTTCCTTTATCTGTATCCTGGGCAGACGCTGCCTCACTATGCCCTTGGTGTAGTCCTGTGCTGGCTGCTGCTGCTGCTAGCTGACTGCTGCGGGTCACCCCGGGTTGCTGACCACTGGGCGTGGGCGGGGCGGAGCCTGCCGCAGATGTGCTGAGTCAGTGGCCGCATCAGCAGTTGAAGATATATCATATAGGTCTGAGAAAAACTTTGACCAACCACATAAGTTAGATCTTGTGAAGAAATCAGGTATTCCTTTCCCCATTAATTAAAGTTTAGTATAATTCTAATAAAAATCATAGAAAGAATTTTTGTTTTGGACCTAAACAAAATGTCCTAAGGTTACTAGGAAAAAGAATGTTTATACAAATAGTAAAGAATTCTTAGAAAGAGCTTGATGGCTTTGCCTCATGATTGTGAGCCTACAGCAATCAAAACATTGACACTGAAACCAAATAGTTCCTTCCAAGGGATTGAGGAGTCTAGAGCCAACAAAGCAGGTTCAGTGAAGAAAATGGAAATCTTTATTTTAAAAACGTTAAAAATGACATGTCATTCCCAAGTTTTGAATTTAAATGCAAAAATAAATTTAATCGTGGGAAAACACGTTGTATTGTTGAAAGGGCTGGTTGCAGAAGGGCCTCGTTCAGTTCATGCAGCCCCATGGTGGTAACAGCCAGCCTGTCGTGGTCTCCTCCTGGGGGTGTGGGGGGTGTGGTGGCCCTGTGTGCTTTTCACATAATCCTTATTAGCCTCACAACTGAGAAGTGGGTGGTACTGTTGACCCCTTTTACCAGTGACACTGAGGTTTCCAAGGCCAAGAGCTGGTGAGTGCTGGCAGAGGCTGGAATTGTGCTATTCCAGACGTCTTCTGTGTTTTGTGATTTTCTCTATTTTCTTCAAAGAACATGAATTATTGCTGGGGTTTTTTTGCGGGGGGATTATAAGGGGTTGAACCCAGGGGTGCTTAACCACTAAGCCACATCCACAGCCCCTTTTATATTTCATTTTGAGACAGAGTCTTGCTCAGCCACTGAGGCTGGCTTGAATGTGGGGTTCTCCTACCTCAGCCTCCCCAGCTGCTGAGGTCACAGGTATGAGCCAGCGCAGCTGGCTGCTGCTGTACTCTTTAACAAATGTCCACATCGAGAGTGGACTGTGATCTGTCAGAGGTGACACGGGCATTGTGCTGGGCAGGGGCTGTACCATCCTGCCGTCTCCAGCCTCTTGAATAATCTTAAAGATTCCTTTGAAGGAAAAGTCTAGAATGCCCCTCTAGTGGCTGTGATGTGTTCTAAGGCTGATGAAGAAATCCATGGCCAGTGCTGCTGGGACAGCTGCGAAATCAGGTGACTGGGGATCCTTCATGGCCGAAGTCAGGGAAAGTCACTCAACTTGAAAATGAACATCAATAAATAGATCTCAAAAAATAATAAAACAAACAGGATTGGTAAAGGGTGGGGGGAGAAAATGAGCAAAGGCCATGACAAGGACCCAGAGCAGCCAAGGAGCCCCGCATGTGACGTGCTAGTACTGTTGGGACTGGGAAGGACGAGCAGGCTGATACCCAGGGAGCCAAGGGAGTGGACCAGGGAGAAAGTCCACAACTGTTGCTCAAGTGTGTGCACGTGCGTCCTGATTGGTAAATGTGCAGAATAGAGACCACGGACACCCACTGGAGCACTGGTGTGGCACGGAAAAGCAGAGGGCTCCTGGGCCTTCCCCACAGCCTGTCCTCACAGGCCTCCCTGGCCTTCCCCACGAGCCTCCCAGGCCACCCCCACGGGCCTCCATGGGTTGCCCCCATGGGCTGGGTGTGCCGTGGCGCCCCTTCCAGCAGGCCCCTCCTGCCTGCCCCCTCGCATCCCCACCTCTGCACCCGCACAGCCCACCCCGTGCCCCACCCACTTGGCTCCTCAGCCTGCCCTGTGCCGAAGCCCCTGGGGGCTGAGGCAAGCTGTCAGTTTTACTTTTGGTCAGTTCTGTCCCCCAGATGGCTCCTTGGACGCCCCTTGGTGCTCCTTAATGGATGCTCAATTAGGACATAGCTTTTTAAAATAGTTGAGGTGAGGGTCTCATAATGAAATTGACCACTTTATTTTATTATTATGTTTGTCCAAAGGACTGAACCCAGGGATGCTTAATCATTGAGCCACGTCCCTGGTCTTTTAATTTTTTTTTTATACCAGGGATTGAATGGGGGCACTCAACCACTGACCCACATCCCAGTCCCGTTTTTTTTTTCATATTTCCTTTTTAGTTGTAGACGGACACAATACCTTTATTTATTTTTATGTGTCTCTGAGGATTGAACCTAGGGCCTCGCACTTGCTAGGCGAGTGCTCTACCACTTGAGCCTTGGCCTCTAAATAAAATATTTTAAAGAATATTTTATTTCGAGACAGGGTCTTGCTGAATTGCTCAGCGTCTCACTATGCTGCTGAGGCAGGCTTTGAACCAGCAATCCTCCTGCTTCAGCCTCCTGAGCCACCAAGATTACAGGCATGCGCCTTCACTCCCTGCTGGGTTTCTGTTCTCCAGACTAAAAGGCTCAGGGGTTACTCCAGTTGAACTGGGCTAACTGGGCTGTGCAAAATAACCACACAAGAGACACAAATACCTTTTTCTTTGGGGTCGCTGTGACGGTTCTTCTGACCTTAAGGGTCTGCAGGAAGAGAGAGAGAGAGAGCATGCACTGACTTCTTTTATTGAGGAGAAGCTATTCAAATGAGGCAAGGGGCCAGGTTTCAGGGGGGTGAGTCTATCTTCATGATGTCCACTGTGAGCAGGTTGACTGACACGTGGGTAGGCACACCCAAGGGCACAGTAAGAGAAGGGGACACACACAAGGCACTTCCATGGAAGATTCTACCCTAAACAGGCAAGGAGTTATATTACAAAGGAACAGGTGAGCGTAGCTTCAACCATGGTGCCGCAGTCTGGCTGGGCACAAATAACCGAGCCACCACAAAGCCTTGTAGGTTCAAACAGCAACTACTTTATTTCAACTCTCACTGGCACTGCATGCATGCTTTCCACGAACCCACCCATGTGGCCCTTCCAGGAATACCACACACCGGAAATCCCTCCTCCAGCACTTCCCCAACCAATGGGAACTTTCCAGGAATCTCTGCAAGAACTCCAGAGTAGCAGGCAGAGGTGGACAGCAGGGGTCTAATATACAATTGAATACACAGCTTAACATAACTATCATCATCTCAATGGCTTGCTGGCATCACCTCTCAACCACTCCCTTCTGGCACAAATGCCATGCTTCATTCCAACTCAGCTGTGGCTCTCAGCATCTCCCCCCTTCTGTTTAATTAAACACCAAGCATGTGGTTAAGGGACCCTGCCTGTCTTAGGTTGTCCAATTCCACATATGGTCCTTACCCGTCATCGGATGAGCTGACCTCAAGGTGTCAGCATCCTGTCTTAGGTTGGTACCATTGCAATTGGATCATACCCATCATTGACTACTGGTTCAGCATACAGCCATACTTGTGGATAGGCCTTTGCACCAGTGGGGGGGTGAGGTTCTTTGCCTCACCTCTGTTGGCCCCCAAATTTGGCCTTTGCACCAGTGTGGGGGGTGAGGTTCTTTGCCTCACCTCTTTTGGCCCCCAAATTTGGCCTTGGTGCCAGTGGGGGGGTGAGGTTCTTTGCCTCACGTCTGTTGGCCCCCAGATTTGGCCTTGGTACCAGAAGGGGGGTGAGGTTCTTTGCCTCACCTCTGTTTGGCCCCCAAATTTTAGCTGAATGACCATCATAAGCAGAAGGGAGGAGGATACAGAAATGACACGATACCAAGCCAATTGACGGCTCCTTTGGAAAAATTGTACCACCAGTGACACCATCAGCAAAGATACTCCAGCACTACCACAATTCGCTGCACCAACAGATAGTTCACAATGCATACAAGTGATAAATAGTCCAGGCAAGTTCTGCAAGCAGTTCAAAGCAGAGGAATCTATTAATATGTTCATTTCCTCCCAAAGTAAATCGACTCCTTGATTGAGCATCACTTGTTGAGTTACATTATTCATTGATGCATCAGTTTATACAGTTTGTTGTGGTAGCTATCGCAGAAGCTGTAGTTTGGTTTTATCTTTGTCTTCACTGGCACTGGGATGAAGATAGGAATTCTCGCAATGATGGCTAAAAAAAATTACGTAACATTCCAGCAGGCACTAAATGAAAGCAATTTTCTAAACAATTTAGTATCCTGAATAGAATTAGATATAATGAAAAGGAAAGGTGAAAGTAAACAAACAGATCTGTTAACCTCCTTTTTTGTTCACATATTAAAACAATCCTCAACAGCTGTTTACCCAATTCAATTAAACCATTTAAATCACGTGAATAATAAAAATATTTGGATCCATTTTTTCATGAGCGCTCCTCATATATGATATATGGACATACGCACGTATACAGACATACAACACAAAAGACAAGTGTTCACACATAACGTACAACACATAAGACAATAGTAAAGGCCTTGTAGCTTTACACAGGTGAAATCTCCATTGCAATGTTTAAAAATTCCACAGTCAAAAAATAGAACTGAGCAGAAAAATATTAACCTAGGTCTGTATGAGCTCAATAAATAAAATGGAACTTTATGATGTGGAAAAGGGAAATAATAAAATAGATAGTGAAAAAGACATCCTGGTTACCACCTGGGTTTGACTCTTTTTTGGATATCCCATTCTTTTTCCTGTAACTTGCATAATGGGTCTGAAGGTATTCCCACAAGCAAGCCCCAAGGTTTTTTACATTTGAAATAGGCTTTAATGGTGTTCATTATTCATTAGCCTCCAGGTGTGGGAGAACCACTGTTGCAGATGTAAGAATAGCCAAGCTGGAGCTCTGGATATCAGGTGTTATGGATTTGAGTCAAATCATCTTCTTTCTGGTCTGTAGAAATCGCTTTGGTTAGTTTTTCTGGAATCCAAATTGGCTGCTGTTCTCCCTGTGGAGACACACAAACAGAACCCGACTCCAGACAGTCACTGGGTCAGGACCTTTCCATTGTCCTGTTAAAATATCCTTCCAAAGTACCTTAGGCTTATGTACATTTTTTGGATACATATGCCTTTCTGCAGCACTAAGCCCTGATGAATCCAAATTTAAAAAGTTTAGAGTAAAAAGGGTTATTTTAAGTTTATCTTTGGGAGATATATACCCCTTTCCAATTCCCTCTTTTTGCTTTAATAAGTACATTTTAATAGTTTGATGAGCTCTTTCAACTATGCCTTGTCCTTGTGGATTGTATGGGATTCCTGTTATATGAGTAATGCCAAATGATGAGCAAAATTGTTTAAAAGAGGTAAACGTATAACCAGGACCATTATCTGTTTTTAACTGTTTTGGAATGCAAAATTTTGTAAGCAATGAGCTATAATGTCTTTAGTTTTTTCTCCGGCATGAAGGGAGCCCAACAAAAATCCGGAAGAAGTATCAACAGTAACATGCAAATATTTAAATTTTTCAAATTCTGGCAAGAGTGAGACGTCCATCTGCCAAATATGGTTAGGTATCAGTCCTCTAGGATTGACTCCAAGATTAATTTGTGGTAAAAAGGTCACACAATTTTGACATTGTTTTATTATTAATAGTCTAGTTTGTTCCTTAGTTATTTTAAAACGCTTTTATAAAGTATTAGCATTGACATGGAACCTTTTATGAAAATCTGTAGCTTCTTCTATTGCAGAGAAAATATGTTTGTCATGTGTAGTTTTATCTGCTAAATCATTGCCCAAACTAAGGGCTCCAGGCAATCCTGTATGTGCCCTGATGTGTCCTATAAAGAATGGATCTTTTCTGTCCCAGATTAGACTTTGTATAGTGGAAAACAAAGAGAAAACAGTAGAGGAAGGGGAAATCCCACCAGCATCTTCAAGGGATACTATAGCATTAAATATATACTGACTATCAGAAAATAAATTAAATACAGAATCTTTAAACATCACAAAAGCTTGTAATACTGCATTAAGCTCTACCTTTTGAGCTGATTGTTTGGGTACTAAAAATGTAAAAGTTTGATCAGGGGTAACTACTGCTGCTGTACCATTATTTGACCCATCAGTGAATATATTTGGAACATTCATGATAGGTGTTTTTCTTGTCATTTTTGGAAAAACGATAGGATGAGAAGACCAAAAAGACAATAAAGGATTAGATGGTAAGTGATTATCAAATGAAACATTAGATTTACATATGATTATTGCCCAAGTATTTAACTCATGAGCTAACTCATCAATTTGATCCATAGTATATGGAGTAATAATTTTATTGGGAGAAATTCCAAACACTCCCTTTGCTGCTTTTATTCCTTTGAGTGTTAATTGTCCTACAGCCTCAGGATACCTAGTAAGAATAGTGTTAGGAGAATAAGATAAATGTATCCACAATAATGGACTTTCTTGCCAAAATACTCTTGTAGGAATATTTTTTGTTGGTATTACAATAAATAATAAAGGCAAACTGATTCTATTCTATTCAATTCTATCCAAATGCATATTTTCCATATATGTTTCAATAATTTTTAATGCCTTTCTTGCTTCAGGCATTAACATGCGGGGTGAATTTGGATCTGATGGACCTTTTAGGATATCAAATAAAGGTCCCAACTCTCCTGTTAGTATGCCTAGATAAGGCCTTATCCAATTTATGTGTCCTAATAACTTTTGAAAGTCATTAAGTGGGATTTGAGTTGATCTAATCGTATTTGAATTTTTGGTGGGCGGACCATGGTTGAGGATAATAGAACTCCTAAATAATTAATTGAAAAATTTAATTGTACTTTATCTATTGCTATCTCTAGACTATAATTTTTTAATAAGTTTGTAAGTGTGGCATAACATTCTAGCAATGTGTTTTTATCTTTGTGTGCTAACAGTACATCATCCATATAGTAAAATATTTGTAGTTCAGGATTTTGATTTCTAAGTGGCTGGATTGCTTTGTTAACATAAATTTGACACATAGTTGGGCTGTTAGCCATCCCTTGAGGGAGTACTTTCCATTCATATCTCTGATCCGGACCTTCATGATTCAGTGCAGGGATAGTAAATGCAAAACGTGGACTATCCTCAAGATGAATTGGAATTGAAAAAAAAAACAATCTTTAATATCTATAGCTAAAACATACCAGGTTTTTGGCAAAGCAGACAATTGGGGAATCCCTGATTGAGCAGGTCCCATAATAACCATCTCATTATTAATGGCTCTTAAATCTTGCAATAATCTCCATTTACCAGATTTCTTTTTGATGACAAAAATGGGAGTATTATGGGGAGATACGGAAGGTTGTATATGTCCCTCCGCTAATTGTTGTTTGACCAGGTCATGGGCTGTTTGTATCTTTTCTTTAGTCAGGGGCCACTGAGGAAACCATACTGGTCTTTCTGATTTCCAAGTAATTTTGATTGTCTCAGTGACCCCTTCTGAAAACCCAATCCATGTCTATTTATTCCTTGATCTATTTGAATTGGTGCTGCTATACCTTGTTCTTGTTCTCCTAATCTTTTTTTTCTTTCCTAAAACCTTGTCTAGCCCTAATAGTGGGCGCATTTGGATTGATGTTATTTGTTAATGTCAAACCTAATTGATCTAGTACATCTCGTACCCATAAATTTATAGGAAGATGATCCAATACATATGGCTGTATAGTTCCTTCACATCCTTCAGGATGTTTCGGCCATTCTTGACGAGATATGATGCTAAGGTCTGCACCTGTGTCTAGTAGCCCATTAAATTCATGTCCTTGAATATTTAGTTTTAGCATTGGGCGAGAATCTAAATTTAAAGACAGCATAGCCCAATCTACACCTGTGGAGCCTAATCCCCTGGAACCTCTTTCTATAATATGACTGGAAAATTTATCATGCAGGCTGGGTATTATTAATAATTGTGCTATTCTATCTCCTGGTGAAATTACTGATATACCTCTTGGAGAACTAGGTATAATTTTATTTCACCTTTATAATCGGGATCAATTACCCCAAGACTTGTCATAAGTCCTTTTAGCGTGGAAGAACTGCATCCCAATAATAAGCCTACTGTTCCTTGGGGAAGAGGTCCTTTTACTCCCGTGGGAATGATTTGTACTCCCATCTCTGGAGTTAGTACTGCTCTGGCGGAGGTGCAGATGTCCAATCCTGTGCTCCCTCTGGTTTGTCTGATGAGGGTTATAATGGATAATGTGCCCTGGGCACTACCCTGATGGTGTTGCTGGGTTCCTTTATTGCCCTGTATATTTGTGGTTGTAGGCCCTGGAGCATTGGGCCTCCCTGTCCATTTTTTGGCAATGGAGCCTGATGCTTTTCTCCACGATATCGTGGGTAAACACCTGGTCCTTGTCCATTTTTTGATAACGGAGTACCCTCTATGGTGGTTTGAGAACGGCATTCATTAGCCCAATATCTCCCTCTTTGGCATTGTGGGCAAATACCCAGTATTCTACACCTTTGATACCTAGCTTTGTTAAACCCTCCTTCTGTGGGGCAACTCCTTTTAAAATGTCCTGTTTGTTCACAATTGTAGCATGTTTTTGGCCTGGCATCTAAAGCCTGTTGTACTGCAGGTGCCAAGTCTTGCCCTTGTTCATTAATGTCTCTATATAATTTAATATATGTGTTTAAATCTCCATGTTTCCATGGTCTAATGGCCTCCTTGCACCATCTGTTTGCTTGCTCAAAGGCTAGCTGTTTAATTAATGGCATTTCTTGCTCTGTATCCCCCAAAACTCTGGTAGCTGTTTGAATAAGCCTATCTCAAATTTCACGTAAGGTTCATTAGTTCCTTGTATTACCTTAGATAATTGACCTTGTAAATCTCCATGTCCTTGTAAAGTCTTCCATGCCCTAACTGCATCTGCAGCAATTTGTGAGTAGGATCATATGCAGTTTGTTGCAGCTGACCCTCATAAGGTCCTTTTCCTAACAACATATCTAGATTTGTCTGAGGATAACCAGCTGCTGCATTTCGCCTAGCCGTCTCCGTGCAAAATTCCTCATTGGCAATCTTCCATAACAGGTATTGTCCTCCATTTAGCACAGTTTTACATATACTAGTCCAATCTGCTGGTGTCTTGTTCAAGTTGGTAATGGATTCAACCAAGCTTATAGTGAAGGGTGCTTGAGGACCATAGGTTGTTACAGCCTCTTTTAGCAGCTTCACTGTTTTGAAATGTAAAACATGGTGAATTCGCTGCCCTCCTGCCTTTTCAAATACAGGACATGCTAATCTTTGAGGTCCTGTCTCAGGATCCCATCTATCAACTACGGGGGTTGAGGGCCCCATAGGTGGAGCTGTTGGTTTGACACTCACGCCCCCCCGGTGATAGAAAGGTGTTAGTAGCAGCCTCCTGTTGTAACTTTTCCCCTGATGGCTTTTTCTGCTCTAAATTTTCTTCCCCTTTCTGACTATTTTGAGAGGCCTCCTCTTTTTCCTGATCTAATATATCTTCTACCATAATCTGAACCGAAAGCTTTGGACTAGGCAAACAAAATCGTATCATCATCCACAATGGCAATGTGCCAACTGGCAGAGTTCCTGGGTTTTTCTTTTCCCTGTCCCTTAAATCTTTACCATGATGGTCCCATTGTGATATATTCAACAACTCCTCCTTAAAAAGCCATGGGCTACATTTTTGTATTGTATAACTTATGCCCTGACTCTTTTTGGTTTTACTGGGGTGACTCCTTCCTCTAACAATTTACTTAACATTCTTTTGGTTTGTTTTTTGCTAATTTCTGACCCCATATTTCTGCTACAAGGATAATGCAACTCAACAAGATAACTCAAAACAAAACCGAAGCAAAACGAAACAAAAATGGAACAAAAAATCGTATTAATTTTCCTATTTTTTTGAAATGTATCTTCGTGGTCTATCTCTATCTCTTCCTCAGGGCCGAACAACTTCAAACCTTGAGCCAACCATTTTTCCCAGTTTGCCTGAGAAAGTTCTAGGGATAGGCAGCTTGAAACAAAAACAACAAATCAAAACAAGAACACATTGTTTTTTGAAATGGTCACCCATTCTCTCGCCTTCCCTCAGGGGCGAGCAATTTCACTTACCTTGGAGCTTCAGGCGTTCCCTCACGGGCCACCAAATGCCGCAGTCTGGCTGGGCACAAATAACCGAGCCACCACAAAGCCTTGTAGGTTCAAACAGCAACTACTTTATTTCAACTCTCACTGGCACTGCACGCGCGCTTTCTGCGAACCCACCCAGGCGGCCCTCCAGGAACACCACACACTGGAAATCCCTCCTCGGGCACTTCCCCAACCAATGGGTTCTCTCCAGGAATCCCGTGTGAACTCCAAAGTATTGGGAGAACTCCAAAGTAACAGGTGGAGGTGGACAGCAGGGGTCTAATATACAATTGAATACACAGCTTAACATAACCATCCTCATCTCAATGGCTTGCTGAGAGCCCCCTTCTGGCACAAATGCCATGTGTCATTCCGACTAGGCTGTGGCTCTGAGCACCATGGGGCTGTAGCAAGACACATCCATGCAGGAGACACTGACCCTGGAACAAAAGAAGGGCAGGGAAAGCTCTGTCACATTTCTGCAACTGAGTGCCTCAGCACCCTGCTGGGGAGTGTGACTCAGTCACGTGCAAGGTTGGTCTCCCACAACTCCTAGCCAGTCTTTTTTATTTTGAACCAAGGTCTTGCTAAGTTGCTAAGGCTGGCCTTTAACTTGTGGTTCTCCTGCCTCAAATTCCTGAGTTGCTGGGATAATAGGTGTGACTGTTTTAAAGTGAGCAGTTCCAGCTGCTCACAGCACATGCAGTTGTGGCAGGGCTCCTCAGAGCACCTCCCTCCCCAGGTCTGCCCTGCCCATGAAGCATTTTCCCATTCCCCTCCCCTGGCCACCAGCAGTCCACGCTGTCTCTTCAAACAGACCTTTTCTGGGTATTTCTTGTCAGTGGTGCTGTGTGACCTGTGACCTTTTGTCTCGGCCTCGTGTTTTGGAGGTTCTTCCACGGGGTCAGGTGCTTCAGCATCTTCGTGTGTGGCTGAGTTACAGTCCTCTGCAGACACAGTTCTGTGTGTCTCTTCATCCTTGGTGCACATGTGGCCTGTTTGAACAGAGTTGCTGTGAGCAAGTGGGCACGGCAAATGTTTGAGTCCCTATTCTCAGTTCTGTAATTGGGCCTGGAATTGCTGGGTCATGTGATGATTCCGTGCTTAACTTTTTGAGAAAATGCAAAACTGCTCTCCATAGTGTCTGTTCCATTTTACCTTCTTACCTGCAAGACCCAAAGTTCCCAGTTCTCCTATGTCCTTGTCGACAATTGTTTTCTTCTTTTTAAGTTGGCCATTATAGGGGTGTGAGGAAGTCCTCATTGTGGTTTAGTTTGCGTTTTTATAAATGATAGTGAGAATCATTTCATGTGCAGGGGACCACTTGGAGCTCTGGAGACTCCTCCTTGAGCCCTCTGCTGCTTTTCCACTTGGCCCCTGTCTTGTTGAGTGGTGGTTTACATGCTCTGGATGCTGGACTCTGCACACTATCTAGTGCTGTCTCCCTGGCTTGGCATCACTCCCTCACACACGCTCTGGGATGTGAGGCGAGAGCTCCAGGAGGACCTAGAGCCAGAGGCCCAGCTCTGGCCCTTTGTCCCGTGCTGAGCAAGCCTCCAGCAGGGCCGCCTTGCCTGCTGCTGTTAGAGAGGCTGCAGCTGCGCCGCCCTCCGTGTGCCATTAGCCGGCTTTGTGCCCTTTGAGGGTGGCCGTGGGGATGGACATGTGGGTGCTGGAAGGTCCTGGGCCTGGCGCTGGAGAGGGACATGGGACGCCTGTCACAGTGTTTCCACCCTCGTCCTCATTTTGTTCTGTGGGTTCCTGAAATTCCAGTTCACGCTAAGCTGCTGAATTCATGGCAAGAAGAATGACAGGGTGCTTGCTTTCCAGAGTCGTCCTTTCTGAACTTCCACGAGTCCGACTGCGAACCCAAAGGCTCACCACCCTGCGACTCCCTGCTTCCTCTCAACACCGAGAAGATTCTGGTATGCATCTCTGTCCTGCTTGTTGTGCTGTGTCCCGAAGCACAGGCGTCCCCGGCTCTGCATGCAGAGGGGAAAGGCGGGACACCTGGCATCTGGTCACCTTGCACTGCTAGAGGCAGGTCGGCTGGCTGGCTGTTCTCGACCTGGGACATGCACGTGGGCGTGAGCAGAGGGAGCTTTTCTGGCCTTCGCTCCAGGAGGGCCCTGCACTCCGTGTTCCCCTGCCTCGCCTGCACGGTCTTTCTCGCGTGTTTC
Organism: Marmota flaviventris; assembly: GCF_047511675.1. Lineage (NCBI taxonomy): Eukaryota > Metazoa > Chordata > Mammalia > Rodentia > Sciuridae > Marmota > Marmota flaviventris. Next base: position 10,695,827 of record NC_092509.1, on the reverse strand, counting down.
TCATCCGGACCTTCAGGGATGCCCTTGCCTGTCAGTTTTGGCATGTGTCCCCAGCCTGCCCCCACCTCAAGGAGGATGGGCCTTTTTGTGTTCACATGGGCTCTGGGGCTGAGCCGCTGAGTGCCCGGGCTCAGCCCGTTTCCACTGGCCTTTTCTTTCCGTGTTCTTAGAGGATCTGTTTAAAATTCCCCTTCCGCTAGTCTTTGTTTTCCAAAGCTGGGCCTTTTTGACAGACCCATTGAAGACAGTTAGGAATTGGGACAGGAGGGTGAGCCCCTGGTTTTCCTAAATTGCTCCCAGTTGTCAACTTGATATGTGGCAGAAACTTTGAGACTTGTCAGAAACCAGTTGGGGCGCTCTTGTAAGGTAGTGAGTTGGCCATCACTGGAAGTGTTTAACTGTGCAGGTAGGTTCCTAGAGTCAAGTCCTTCCTCAGACGGAAATCCCCACCCTTCCTCTGGCGGCACTGGAGTGCCTTCGCTGGGGCTGGGAGTGGCCCGCAGGGGAAGGCTCCCCAGTCTTGTTGGTAATGCTGCATCTGGAAGAAGGCTCACCAGTGTCCCACTGAGGAGTTCCTGCCCCATGGCAGAACCAGAGGGGCTGATGAGCTTCTCTAATCTCCAGGGCTCGACCATGAGACTGTAGAGTCACATCAGGGGACTCTCCAGATGCTTCATTCCATGGGGCTCCTGGATGAGAGGGGAGGGAGGTGTGAGCCCTGAGATGGGTGCCTCCCGCCTGTGTCTCTGACTTGGGGTCTTCAGCAGTGGCTTGTGTGTTAGCTCTGCACCTGTCCAGGCAAACCAAGGAGCTTTCTGTAGCTGACTGCTAACTGGGACTTGGAGCGTATAAGGAGCACATGAGGAAATACCTTTGGAACCCCCTTCCTTGAGTCAGTGAGGCCCAGCGGTCTGTGGCTAAGGAGTCCCAGGCAGAGGCTGAGAAGCGTATGCCTTGGCAGGGTGTCCCAGGTATGGCTGTCTGCCCAGTGTCCGCACTGGGCCCGGAGGACTCTGACTAACTGCGCTGTCCCCGGCTCTGAGCCTTTAGACTTGCCAAGGCCGCAGATCATTGGTCTCTTCTGGTCTTAGCTTTCCTGTGGATTGTGTGTTCTGACTGCCTCTGGGCGACTCTGCTGTGGAGTTACGTTTCCACGTGCACCCTGTAGGCTGGCATGTCACCACTCCTGATGGCAGATCTTCTGGCGAGGTGGCAGGTGTGTGTTTTATCAGACCCAAGTTGTCTCCAGAGCTCAGGACAGCCGTCACTTTGTGTGGTGGGCAGAGACTGCATGTGCATCCATCCCAGTGACCAGGCCACTTCCTTACCTTGCTGTCCCCTGGCTTCTGCACGTGGGTGTTGTCTGCTGGCTTCTCCCGGGCCTGTCTCCAGGCTGGGTGGGTCTGTGCTGGGCGGGATGCTGCACCCTGCTGGCTGTGCTTCCCTCCGTGGAAGTCCTGCTCTTAGATTGGATTGGTGTTTCCAGGGTTTTATGCACAGTATCTGTATTCAAGCCACATTGGAGGACTGGTTACTGGAGTGACGGGATTGAAGTCATTGACGCTCCCTGTGAAGATGGGGAGCGTCCTTGAAACAGCTGGCAAGGTTTGTTGCCACGGAAGGAAAGCAGTACTTTCTCTCAAAAACCAGTGGGGAGAGAGGAAGCACCAGCCGCACCAGATGGTGTTCTCGAAGACAATGGTTGTTAGTACTAACTGCAAATGCTTCCTGCTTCCACTTAAATAAAATATAGCTTTAATATTTTACAATAACAGAGGTTTTTCTTCATTTGTGATTAGGTAAAGTATGTGTTTCTATTTTGTTTTTTTCCAGAGCCAGGCCAGGTCTATTGCAGAACAAAAGAGGTTCCCGTTTGCTACCGACAATGACAGCACCAATGAAGAGCTAGGTAAGCCGGCTCTGGGCCTCCCTCCTGGGCCTCCCTCTACCACTGAGGCCGAGATACAGGCAGGCAGCAGAGCAGGGCTGCATCTTGCACAGTGTCTCTGGCCCCCCGGAGGTTCCGCTTGTTGGTTGTCATTTTTAAGAGAAGGTTTGTGTGCAGCCATCAGTAGGTGCCATTGCAGCCCTATGTTTGCGTAGACTTAACAGTCCTGAGCCCTGGCTGTGTAGCAGATGGTCGGTCACCTGGGTGCTTGTCATCAAGCATGAACAAAAAGAAGCGAAGGCAGGATGGAGTCTCGGGACACTTGCTTCAGTCTTAGGGTTCAAGAGTATTTTACTTCTGAGGCCAGTCCACGGTTATGAGTGTGAGGATGTAGGCGTAGAGAACGGAGTTCATTCAGATTTGCACAGAGTCGGGTGTGCATTGGGTGTGCCTCTTCACGGTCTAGTGAGCTCACCTGAGAGGGAGGGAGGGAGGGGCGTGGACAGAATGCAGCGGGGCTGTCAGGCCGTTGCCACGCCTCGCCCGCCACTGGGTCTCAGCAGCAGACAAAGTAGTGGAGTTTTTCCCATGGGCCCTGAGGAGTCTGGGGTCTTTCAAGGGACAGTGATTCTTCCTGGAGGAATGTCTTCTGTGGTATAGAGTTGCTAGGAGGTGCTGGCTAGTGGAGATTGCTGAGAATTACAGCTCTTCATTTATCTGTTATGTATTTGTTTTCCTACAACAAAACTTAGATCCTAATAGTTATTTATGTTTGTGAGTGTTTTGGATTAGGTTCTTTTTTTAAACTTTGGGTTTTTCTGTTTACTTTTAGATGGAAAGATTTAGGAATTACATTTGATGTTATTTGAGTGGAATTGAATAGCCAAGCCTTGGAAAAAAAATTTAAATATAGTCCTAAAGTACATTTCCCCCTAAACTCCTCTGCTTGTTTTTTATAATCTCTATTCATTTGTTCATTCAAGAGATACTGCTGATTTGGGTAGGTAGGTAGGTGGGTTTCAAAAAGTCTTGACATGGTGGGAAGTGACTGAGGTCTCCTGGACCATGTGGACCTGAACTGAAGCCCAGCTCTCCTTGTCCTGTCTGCAGAAGCCTGGCCCAGCAGTTCTGTCCTTGTGCCTCTGCGTTTGCAGGGCAGCCTGGCACGTGGGGTCCCCAGGACGGACCTATGCTGCTTCTGCACAGCCAGTGGTGAGGAGGTCAGCTATGCACCAGGGCCTGGTTCACTGGCCTAACTCACGGCTGCTTGGCTTCAGTCACCCCAGCTCTTCTAGTCACCCCAGCCTCATGTCCTCGTCTGTAGATTGTCCCTCCCTGCAGCTAGGGAGTGAGGAGTTGATGTGGCAAAGGGGCAGGACTGAGCCAGCTCCTGATGTCCACTTCCCCGTTGAGAAACTACCTGGTTGCTGTCCATTCTTTTCCTTCTGAACATGAGTTTGGCCTTAATCTATCTTTTCAAAACAACTAGGGTAAAAATAGCCTTCATTTTGTTTTGGAGAATGCCCCCAAAGCTCTCGTGTATTATGCTCAGTTTTTTTGAGCTATTATTTTTCTTGGGCTGTTTTAAAGATTTTTCTAAATTTCTTCGTTCATTTAGTGCATCTCTGTTAAGTGTTTGTTGCTTCTCTTTGGCAGGAAGTGTGTGTCTCAACAGCAGCAGTGAGTTGCCTGTCTGCACCCATTAGGTTCAGAATCAGATGGCTTTTATGCAAAGAATGTCATCAAAATAGTCACTGGGTTGAGTGAGGACCAAAATGTCTTTCAGGAATTGGGAGGTGGGGGAGGGTTACAGCAAATATCACAGGTGGAATGTAACCTGAATGTTGTGACTTATTCACGTGTTTTGGTCTCTGTTTTGGTTTTTGAGATGGAGTCTTGCTGTGCTGCCCAGGCTGGTTTCTGCCTTCTGGACTCAAATGGTCCTCCAGTGCTGGGGTGACGGACATACGCCACCACCCTGGCTTGTTGGCAGTTTGCTGGGTGAGAGTGGAGTCAGAATGTCACTATGACTCAGGAGGTTTCCATAGCTCTGATTTCAGAACACCACTTTCCCGACCCTTAGATCAGAACTGCCTTCCTCTGTGTGAGTCCTGCGCAGGCTGCGGCTGTGTCTTGGGTGGGGAGCCTGGCTGCCGGGTGAGTTTTCCCGCTCAGCGCTGCCAGGCGTCTTAGCTGGGGAGCGGGCAGTGGGCTCGCACCTGAGATTCCTGAGGCTGTCAGCGTTTCTCTGGATGCTCATGATGAAGTCACAGGCCCACTCTATGCGACAGTGCTTGGGCCATTCCCGTCTCCCTGGCATGTAGGCAGGAGACATCACAGAGGCATCTGGGGTTTGAGAGTGAGTGACGGTATTGCACGTATGAATATGTGACAATAGACCCTGCCATTGTGTGCAACTATAACGCACCAGTAAAGATGTGGGAAACAGAAGGCAGCCTGGAGACTTCCCAGGGGACCTCCGTCACCACAGCTGGAGGCACCGAGCCTGGCTGGCCAGTGCCGGGGTGGGAGTGGAGAGTCCAGTGGCCCTACTCACGTCTGGGTTCTCTGACTGCTCCTAGCCCTGCAGCTGCCCCTGCATGTCAGCCGAGTGTTCAGCCCTGATGCTGTCGGAGCCCTTGGTTCTGTCCTTAACATTTGTGTGTCTTACTTTACAGCAATCGCTTACGTGTTGATTGGCAGTGGTCTCTACGATGAAGCAATAAGGCATTTCTCAACAATGCTTCAGGTAATTTTTCTTCTTATTTATGTAGTTCAGGTTTACAATCATGATAAAAGCATGGGCTCCTGCGTAGCCAAATGCCATGGGATGCTCTATTGTAGGGTTCCAAGCAGCAGAGATGTCAGTGCTGACCATGCACTGCCCTGGTGCTGGGCTTTGCAGGGTTACTTTGTTTTAAAAGAGTCGAGTCCATTGAGCCAGGCAGTCTGCACAGTCTCCCAGCTGTCCGGTGGCAGAGTGGCATTCAGATGCAAGATGGAAAAGAAAGCAGCTCCAGGTTCCTCGCCTCAGCACAACACCTCCCCTGAGATAGGGACACAGGCACTCTTGACGCTCCAGCCCCTTCCTGCCTGGAGTCTGCAGGCTGACTTCATTTCCATTCACCTTAAACATGACTGAGCCGCCTCAGAGGAGCCTTTGTGGGTTGGTCACTCTGGCATCCACAGAGGAGGAAGCCTGTATGGGCCTACAGGAGCTGAGGGGGGCAAAGGGGGTCCTTCGGGAGCTGAGGGGGGCTGAAGGGGGCCTGCAGGAGCTGAGGGGGGCCTGTGGGAGCTGAGTGGGGACCTGCAGGAGCTGAGGGGGGCCTGCAGGAGCCAAGGGGGCCTGCAGGAGCGGAGGGGGGGCCTGTAGGAGCTGAGGGGAGCCTGCGGGAGCTGAGGGGGGCTGAGGGGGTCCTGCGGGAGCTGAGGGGTCCTGCAGGAGCTGAGTAGGGGCCTGCGGGAGCTGAGGGGGGCCTGCGGGAGCTGAGGGAGGCTGAGGGGGGCCTGCGGGAGCTGAGTGGGGCTGAGGGGGGCCTGCAGGAGCTGAGGGGTCCTGCAGGAGCTGAGTGGGGTCCTGCTGGAGCTGAGTCCGGGCCTGCGGGAGCTGAGGGGTCCTGCCGGAGCTGAGTCCGGGCCTGCGGGAGCTGAGGGGGGCCTGCGGGAGCTGAGGGGGCCTGCCGCAGCACCTCATCTCACAAGGTCTCACATGGTGCTTGCCTGTCCTTGCCACAGTGTGCCAGCTGTCTGCCTGGTGCGCTACAGGGAAGGAGAGGGGGTTAGCACTGAGCACTCAGTGCTGGCCCATAGTCAGGTGCTCAGTAAGCTTTAGCTACTCAGAGTGCGTTCTAGTAAATCTGTCAGTGTTGACCTCTGCAGGAGCCAGCAAAGGTCTGACCTTCTAGGACAGGATTCCAAAGTACTGGTTGTGAGGTGTCAGCTCTACTTTTGTTTTCCTTTTCAGAACCTAGGATTAAGTTGGTAATTCTCTTTTCTCAACAAATTGATGAGATATTTTTGGTTGTGACTTTGAGGCCCTTCCTTAGATGGAGCAGCTCTGTGTTTGGGGGTCACGTGGAATTGGAATGCAGAGGTAGCCTAGGCTGGAATCACCTCTCTAGTCTGCAGCATTGCAAAGGGTGGGCCCCACTTTACCCTGAGCTGCAGAATGCTGGCTTGAAAGCTGGGTTTTGCTACATCTGTCCAGAGATGTGTAACATAGTAACCACAGCTGCTTGCCGGCCCATTGTCTTTCAGACAACTCTTAGAAAATGTTATTATCTTTGTAATTGATGACAATATTGAAGAAAAAAATTTAAAATAAAAATTTCCTAATTCTGACACTCTAACATTATTTAAATGTTTTGTTCTTTGCCTTTTTTGAAGTGTGCATTTGTGTTTTATAGCCTGAGCACATACTATACACTTTGGGTGTTTTGAACTTAATTTCATAGTGTAAATGTTTTTCACTGTTCATCTGTAATCTGTGATTTCCATGGCACTGTGATGTGCCTTTGATGACCATCACACTGTACAACATACTTCCCGGTCATCAGCTTGGGGTGGAGGCTCAGAAAGATGATCACAGTTTCTTTTGTGCAAAGGAAAGACACAGCTTTTGTCACTCTGGGATAAGGTGGTGGCTCTCTCCCCAGAGGTGTGATGGGTGGATGGCGAGGTTGGATTGCCTTTCTGAGGTCAGGCGTGATGGGCAACAGTGGGCAGCTCAGTTACAAAACGGTCACCCTATGCTGTCCTGGTGGTCTCTCAGTGCTTCCAGCTGTCCCAGGTCGTCGATGTGGGGTAAGCAGGAGAGAGGCGAGGCATCCAGACAGGGTGGTGGAAATCGTCATGTTTTCTTCTTTGTATGTGATTATGATAAAGCCTAGAAAACACAAAGATTCAATATTAAATGCTTCCAGTGTTTGTTTTCTAAAAATTTTAATAAGGAACTTGATCCTGTTTTCTGGACAGAACTTTTCTACATTGGGTTTTAACTTTGAATTGATATGCAAAGTTCCTGTGGGTTTCTTGAGGTTTTCTGTAGCTACTGTCACCAAGGTGCTGTTCAACCAGGTCGTGGCAGGTGTCCAGAGAGTGGTCAGTGCTGCTTCTCCAGCCGACCAGTACTCCTCTTCTCACCCTGGATCTCAGCCTCTTCAACTGTTTTTAAATCATGGTCATTATTCAAATCTGATCATTCATCCTTTTTTTTTTTTTTTAATATTGGGGATTGAACCCAGGGGCACTTGACCACTGAGCCACATCCCCAGCCCTTTTTTGTATTTTATTTACAGACAGGGTCTTGAAGAGTTGCTTAGGGCCTCACTAAGTTGCTGAAGCTGGCTTTGAACTCTGACCTCAGCCCCCGGGCTGCTGGGATTAAGGTGTGGGCCTCCACACCGGGCTCTTTTCCTTTTAATGGGAAAATTCAGTGATGAAGTTTCTTGTACTAGTGAAGTTGACTTCCTCCTGGCAACTCGTGTCCTGCACTCAGCAGATGTGGCTGCTCTGCCTATTTCTGTCATGGGGCCGTGGTTGGGTTCAGTCCTAAGCTGATGTATTTTAACTTGTCCTTGCAGGGGCTTCCAAGTGTGCAAAATATCTGTTCTTAAGCCGGGAACGGTCCCGACAGATCTTCCCTGTGGCGACTGCACCTAGGGCTGTGGTCTCTTGAGCTCAGGAATACGTGGCAAAGCTTTTCTGTTGGACGGGCCTGGCTGCAGCACGAGACAGCAAGTATGGCTGAGTCCATCACAGTGTGCTGACCATGGGCCCCCGGGAGCTTGTATCGTAGGGGTCTGTTTGGATAAGATTGTTGCAGTGAAGTTCAGAGCTGCGACGAGGCTCCTCATTTTCCAGAATGACCTGTGGCAAGAAGCTCGCATGCCCTCCTGTTGCCTGGGCTGCACCATCGGGATGAGAGTCTGGGATGTTCAGTGATCCTGGGCATCCCCGGGGCCCACTGGAATCCGCCCTGTTGTTTGATGCTTCTGTAATGGAGAACGCACTCCTCCCGCATCCTGGCCTCTCCCTGGGCCCAGGCACCATGGAAGCTGATGGGTGGCCTTAGACCTGTGGCTCTGAAGCTCTCCCACTGTGTGGGTGGCCAGCAGTGTAGGCTCTGGGAGGGGAACCGCTTCCCACTTGCTGGGCTTCTGTCCCAGTGCAGGGCTGGCATAGGAAGTCCTGCAGCAGCCTCATGAGGCAGCTTGGATCAGGCTGCTGCTCAGGTGACCTTGAGCTTGCTGGTTCTGATCTGATTCTGGAGGAACTGATGTTGTAACAGAACTCCTCTTTACTTGGGTGGGTAGCATTTAAAAATGGTCCTCTGGTACACATGTGCCTCCCACCAGTGCTCTGGGACTGGTTTACTCATCTTGGACACAGATACTGCCTGTTGGAATCAGAGGCCACCCGTGGCATAGCGCACGTGGTGAGCCCCCAGGTCACTGTGAGGAGCAGTGGGAGGTGCCCTGCCAGGCAGGCCTAGGCTTCAAGGGTCACGCTCCACTGAAGGGCTGTCTCCTGATTTTGCAGTTGGGTAAAGTAAGTAAAATTAGAGGACTAAATACTAATTTTCATTTAACTTCTTTGGAATTCTGAAAACTTCATAATGTACAAAGTATTAGGCTCATATACTTAAAAATACTTTGAAAAACTGATACTCTCATCCTAACTTACTTTAAGGAGTATTGTTTTTGCTGAAAAACCAATAATTCACTACTACATTCCACAAATAAAAGTTTGACTTCTTAACATCTGAAACTAGTGATTGATAAAGTATTAAATAGAGTTGTATCAATTTTAGAAAGTATAAAATCTATTATATAAATTTAGGAACAATTTAGACTCTGAATAGGATAACAGCCAAAATTCTTACGCATCCTCTGTGCTGTTAGGAAAATCTAAAAAGACAGAGTAAATGAGTAGAGACACACTTCGAGGCACCTGCAGGAGCTTGTTCAGTGTGTGAGGAACAGACCTTGTGGCTCAGGAGGGCTTAACCACGGGCTGCATGTGGAGAAGGGAGGCCGGGGCTGAGTTCAGGGGTCGGCAGCGTGCACAGAGCAACTAGTGTAGACTTTCAAAAGGCCCAAATGCGCTCAGTGGAAAACTGTCAGGGCCATCACAGTGGAGGCTCAGCTTGGAGTAGAGGCTCAGCTTGGGGTAGCTCAACATGGTTGATGGAGGCTCAGCATGGTTGGTGGAGGCTCAGCTTGGTGTGAAGGCTCAGATTGGGGGTGGAGGCCCAGCTTGGGGTGGCTCAACATGGTTGGTGGAGGATCAGCATGGTTGGTGGAGGATCAGCATGGGGTAGAGGCTCAGCATTGGCCATCTCTAGTGCTCACTGGCCACACTGCCTCGTGCTGCCTGTGCTTCCCTTTCCTTCCTCACTGTACCCCACCATTTTCAGCCACCTTCCTGCAGCTTGTCCTTTAGGAAGAGCTGGCTCAGTGGGGTGGACTCTGATCTGGTGTCCCTTTAACACTCATCAGGGTTTCCTAGCTGCCTGATGCACTCTCATTGTCCTTGCTAAATGGTAACTCCACATGGCAAGGTCTGTCGTGTGCCAGGCGTCACAGAAAACAAAGAGATCATGTCAGGATGCTGCAGTCGCGGTGGCAGGTGTGACATCAGTGTGCCCCTGTGACTCTCAGGCCCACGCAGGGCTCCCTATTGCCCCCTCCTTTGGTAGTGGGTCTGTGGCTGCACTCACCCGTCTCCTGCTTCTTTTAGCCCCACACACTCTGCACCTCCTGAGGGTCTCCACAGACCACGCTGCCCTCCCTGCACTGCCACACCCAGGCCACTGTCCACTGCCAGATGACCACATGCTGGGCTTGCCTTGTCCCCCTGCACATGCTGGATATCCCCAGGTGCGTTTGGAGTGCTCAGACCCTGCTCCCGCCCTTCCTGCCCCTGCTCCCACATTATGGGCCAGCGGCTGTGCTCCCCAAGTTCCTGCATTTTTGCACAGCTGCAGGATCCCCTCACCCCCCGATCCCAGCCCAGTGGTCTCTCCCATGGGAAGTCCTTCCTAACCTTGTCTAGGTCTTGGTTTTCCAGGAGCACCATTCATTGCCTGTGTCACTGTCTCTGGTGTGGCTGTCTGGCTGTGCTCCCAGAAAGCAGGGCTCCCTCGCTTTCTCTGGGGCTTTGTTCACGGTCCTGCTCAGGGTTCTGCAGGGCAGTCTCGCACATGGACCCTGCTTCTGCAGCAGCGGCCGGAGAGAGCGTGGAGTGAGGTGCCGACATCCGTATTGCACGCAGCAGAAGTGAAAGGAAAGCCTGTTTGCCTCCCAGGGATCTAGAAGGGGTCTGGAGAGGTGCATTGGGCAGAGGCTGTGAGTGAGATGTCCCATGCACGAGTGGGGCAAGGTCTGAAGCGTGTCGTGGAGTGGGGGAGGAGGACTGGGTGGACAGCCACCAGTGGCGTCACAGGGCATCGCAGCATGGCCTTGCTGATACTTAAATCATGGGTTCTGGTGTTTTTAAATAACAGGGGCCTTCAGGATGGGAAGCATCAGACTGTACTGGTCAGAAAGCAAGGCTGCGATGGCTGAGCAGCGTGTCCTGCTGTGTGTGTGACACTATGCATGTGTGCACTGGTAGTGCAGAATGTCCTGTAGTGGGCGCTTGAAAGGTCACTGGTCAGTGTGGGTGGGGCAAGCTCAGGTCCCACCTGTGGGGATAACACAGGAACCTGTCTGGAGAACAGCCGTGTAGTCTTGGGAGGCGGGAAAGCATTGCGGCTGCCTGGCGAGACGGCTGTGGCCAGGCTCCTTGGCGGCAGGTGTTGGGGATGCAGTGCCCACAGTGGAGTGCTGTGTACGTAGACCTTCTTCTCACTGGTCTCTTGCTCCTCTGGACAAACCTGTGCTCAGGTTAATACCAGCTGAGCCAGGCTTCACTCCAGGGAGATGTCCTCCCACCGATGGGCTGTGTGAGCTCGCGTCCTGCCTGCCCTGGCGAGGTGCTGTTCTGGGCCCCGTCCGTCGTATGGCAGGAATTTCTGCTGAGAAGCAGGAGGGTAGTGTCCTCCGCGCCCTCGGGAGGCAGCCTGCATCCTGCCCGCCCTGCCCGCCGTCTCTGTACCCCATCCTCTGCCCACACTCGCAGTGCCTCCTGGGGCAGGGTCACAGGGAGCCTTTCCGTCTCTTTCTGTGTTTTTCTTCATCCTCTAGGCTTCCTGTACTGAAATACACAGATTGCTTAACACATCTTTTTTCTGATTGTGGATGAATGAATGTGTGCTTTAAATAGCTGAAAGGAATACAGCATGCTAGTGACCGCTTGCTGGAGAGTGGCAAGTGTTTGGGGAGCCTCCCTATGCGCTGCATTAGTTAGCAGTCCTGCATGCCTCTGTGGGCCTGTGGCCTGGACGTCTTTCCCCTCCACAAACAGCAAGGTTTCCTATGCGCTATCTCCCTGAACGTTATAGGGCACACGTCAGAGCTCTGCGTGTGGGAAGGAAGCTCTGTGTGGCAGTGGCAGTGGCCACATGTCAGAGCTTCCGTGTGGGGAGGAGGCTCTGTGGAGCAGTGCCAGTGGCACCAGAAGCTGACGACCGTGAAGCCCCGTCTGAAGAGGCAGCCAGTGCTTAGCTCTGGGTGGGCTGTTGGACACGGGCCTGTCTTGGCTGGGTCTACTGAGGTTCCAGAAGCCAGCACCTGGAATCGCTCGGTCGAGGTTTTGTGATGGTACATAAGCCGTATAGGCCAGTCTGCTGACGAGGTCATGGCTGTAATGTGCCGTTGGCCCCTGGTACCGATGGTCCTTGTCCTGTGTGAGTAGCCTTTTAGCGAGCTTCCCTGCATGGCAGCCCCTCCTTCTCCTTCTCCTTTGGCTTCTGGTTGAGGTTGATGTGTTCTTTCCCTCTGGTACCAGCACATCGCCCGCCTCAGGTTTGAAACCGAGCGTCCCGTGTAGCTAAGACTCTCAGCCTCAGGAGTGTGACCAGGACTTTGTAGCAAAGGCTTCAGAAGAGAGGTGTGACTTGCAGAGGCTGGCTGTGGACTGGAGGCCTGTGAGAAGGGCTCCCGGGCCGGGCGGCCCAGCAAGCAGGGAGCACTCAGGCCAGAGGAGCCCACAGGGCGCTGCACACCTGCCCTGCTGCTGCTGCCGCCTCCTCAGGAGGTTTCCCGTTGGGCAGGGAAAGAGCTTGCAGAGTTCCTCCTGTTCCCCTCACGTTGCCCTCCTGCTGAGCCTTCATCTCCTCCCCAGGACAAGCAGCTGTCAGAGTGGCTGAGAGTGAGACTCCTGTGCGAGAAACTTGGCCTTCCCTGCGGGTTTTCAGTGCAAAATTCGTATTGTATCTCATTCAAGTGAGGCTAAGACAGGCTTTTTGGGTCCGGGCTGCAGACCGAGGAGTGGGACAGCATGAAGGAGAGCGGCCACTTGAGGCAATAACGTGCTTTAAGCAGAAACTGATTTTTTCTTTTGTTTCATTTATAGTTTTTGACGTGTTTCTGTTTTGGTCTGACTAGGAGGAGCCTGATCTGGTTAGTGCAATTTATGGCCGAGGGATAGCCTATGGAAAGAAGGGCCTACATGTGAGTATGAGTAGTCACGCTTGCCCAGCCCCCGCCCGACCCCCACCAGCCTCTGCCACAGCTGCTTTCTGTCCACTGAGCTGATGGGACACATGTGAAAGGGCAGTGGGTGGTCTGCCCATGGCCAGAGGCCTTCCAAGCCCAGGAAAAGCCGGGGCCAGGTGCACCTCAGAGCACCAGCAGGAGCTGAGGAGGCCTTGTGGGGTAACAGGACTTAGAGCTGTAGCTTTCCAGGTATTTCAGGGGGTTGAATAAAAGAATGGGGGGTTGAGTGAGCAGACTCTACTTTTACTTGCTATATTTTAAAAAAATGTAATTATAGGCGGACATGATACCTTTATTTAATTAACTTGTTTATGTGGTGCTGAGGATGGAACCCAGCGCTCACACATGCTAGGCAAGCGCTCTAGGCTGAGCCGCAGCCCAGTCCTACATGCTATATTTCCATGCTTTTCACACAGTGTGGTATCTTTAGCTGCCATCAGTGATGTCCACGTTTCTCTGAGGAAAGCTACCCCATGCATATTTCATATGAGCAGCCCCAGGTGACCATCGTTGTCCGCAGACTGGAGTTCCTCGGGAGCTGGCCTGAGACTCCACTCTTGGACTCTCACTCTAGAGCACTGTGCACAAAACTTTCCCGGTTTTTTTTTTTTTTTTTTTTTTGATTACTAAAAATATTAATATGAAAATGTGTTTTGAGGGGTAAATGCCACTTTTGTAACTTTTGCATTAAAAATACTGAATCATCAACATTTTCTAGGGACGGGTACCAGGGATTGAACTCAGGAGCACTTGACTACTGAGCCACATCCCCAGCCCTATTTTGTATTTTATTTAGAAACAGGGTCTCACTGAGTTGCTTAGCACCTCGCTTTTGCTGAGGCTGGCTTTGAACTCGTGATCCTCCTGCCTCAACCTCACGAGCTGCTGAAGTTACAGGTGTGCGCCATTGCACCTGGCTGAATCATGAACATTTTAATTAAAATTTATTAAACATTAAAATTAAAAAATTAAATGGATGCTGGCTTGCTGGAGAAATTTTATGCAGCATCTGTGCACTTCTGATTCAACAGAAGTCCAGAGTGAGTTCAGGCTTGCAAACACAGATAGCAAGTCCCTGGGTTGAAGTTGCCCTGGAAGAAACTTTAGAGACAGGCTTTTTTCTGATTCTTAACTTTTAAAATTTTGCATCTTGATATGCAGCGTGCTTTTTCTTTAATGATGCTTTTTATGTGAAAGTAATATGCAGTGGTTAAAGAGAACTCCCCTGGCCTTGTTAGGTGCAGGTTCTGGGTTTGTGGCTTTGATGGGCACTTGGCCCCATTCTGTCCCCTGTGGCCACTGGTCAGCAGCACTGTAGACGGGTGCCCACATGCCCGTCCTTGAGGTCGGTTGGTTCCAGATGTAGGTAGGTTACAGTTAAGCGGAGCCTGTTGCCTGCGGGACCTGAGACAGACGGCCAGGTCAGTGGAGGAAGGGAGAGGAGTGGGCTGAGGTGCTGTCGTTACACAGAAATGAAGTGCATGTCTGTTTCTGAACAACGCCACCTGCTTTCCAGCCGCAGTCTTTCTCATACCCAGCTAATGCCTTTTCAAGGACATTAAGAACGCTGAGCTTGCTCTGTTCGAGCTGAGCCGAGTAATTGCCTTGGAACCAGACCGCCCAGAGGTGTTTGAGCAGCGAGCAGAAGTGAGTGCGGTTTCTTTTTCCCTGTCTTTATCGGGTTAGTGGAACTTGGATCTTCCCCTACTGTCTTGTCACGGTGACTGTCACACCCCTACGCCTGTGGCTTTCCTACGGAGGCTCTAGTGCCTGTAAGTGTGGCTGCTGTTGCTGGAGCAGTGAGAACTGAGCGTCCAGCAGTGACGCTTAGGGTTTAAGGGATGCGGTTACGACCTGCACTACCTCTGTCTGTGATCACTACAGACATGTTGCACATGTACTTCCGGTGTACATGATACACTTCAACAAAACGTAATGTGACAGTTTGGTCAAACTGAAATGTAAAGCCCTGTGGCTGTTACAAGAAGGACCTGCCTACCCAGATGCACAGAGCAGGTAAGGGGGACTGTGTCCTGACCTGAGGAGTCCGACTTGTTGCGGGAGTGCTGGGCACAAGGGGGCGCTGCCGGGCATGGTGTGCTGTGTTCCTCAGATAGCCATGGCCCCTGGTCGCCCTGTGATGCGTTTGCCTTGAGTGACACCTGACCTTAGGCATCTGACCTGGTGGGACTTCATAGCTGGACTAAGAAGAAAGACCTCTGCTTCCTCTTTGGGGAGAGAAAGCACAGGAGCACTGTGTACTCGGGGCTTTGGAAGCTTCCTCCTTGGGGTCCATGCTCAGTGTCTCACGGTCCCTTCTCTTGAAGTGGGTTTTGCATTTAGCCAGGGGTTTGGGTTTCAAGTGGTATCTTCCTCACCCATATGTGTGACCTGTCGTCCCCCAGCGGCTGCACTGCCTTGCAGGGGGCAGGGCTGGCCTGGGCCCTGCCTGGCGGCTGGGGTTACCCTGCACTGGTCTGATGAGTCGCGAAGTCCGTTAAGGTGCTGAGACTTGGCAGCTTCAGAGCTTCCTGCTCCTGATAGAGAACTAATTGCTTATCCAGAAACATTCCTGGCGATCATGGCCACGTAGTACTGTTCTCCTTGTACAGCACGGTTGGGCAGGAGCGGCCCAGAGTGGGTCTCACAGCCAGATCTCGGCCCCCACTGGTGTCGCTCAAGCTCCCTGAGCAGCCTCGCTGGGCAAGGCACCTCGTTGGCAGGGCACCTCCCTGGGCAGGGCACCTCACTGGGCAGGGCACCTCCCTGGAGCACTTGTCCTGTGCCCCAGGTTGCCTGGGAGGTGTGCTTCCTGGTGCCTGGGCCAGTGAGGAGGCCCGTTCCTCCTCAGTGCAGCCTGCCCACTGCTGCCCTTGAGCGCCAGGTGCCATACTGAGTGCTGGGGATGGCGCGTCCCCTGTCCCTTGTGATGCTTTGGAGAGCATGGATCAGCTGGCAGCACTGGGCTGAAGGCCCCTGCTATGTGGCTGCCGGTGCCCGTTGGTGCCCTGAGCCTCTTCAGTCACCTTTGCCCTGTGGATGCTGGCCGTCTGTGCTGTCAGCTTGCCCAACAGCGACTGGACTCCAAGTGGCATGAGAGCAGACCATGGGTGAGGGGCTGGCAGCATCTGGGCTCTGAGAGGCAGTCAGCAGCTGCCATTCCCACAGAGGACAGAGCTGAAGACCTCAGAGTGCTGTAACCTCTGCCCAATGACTTGCTTGTGCTAATGATAGAAGTTGTCATTCAGATGAGTTTTCACAACCTCATTTGTATTTGCCAAATTTTGAAAGGTTTATATAGTCCCAGCAATAAGGGTCAGATTTCAAGAAAAGTCACCGCTGGGTCCCCTGAGGGTGAGATAGTGTCAGGACTGTCACTATGGTTGCAGCTGCTCAGCCTGCCCCAACTAGACGAGGGTTCAGGCCCCTCAGCTCTCGGTCCTCGCACCCTCAGAGGACGTGGCTGAGGGAGCAGCTGGTGCGTGTGTGGTCAGGGAGACTCAGAAGCCAGCATCAGCTCAGCGCTGATCACCTTTTCTGGGTTTCCAGATTCTGTCCCCTCTGGGACGAATTAACGAAGCAGTGAGTGATCTCACCAAAGCCATTCAGCTCCAGCCGTCCGCCCGGCTGTACAGGCACCGGGGGACCCTGTACTTTATCTCCGAGGTGAGTGGCTGTGCTCGGTTTCTCGTGCTGCTGAGCGGAGCTCTCCTGCCCCCATCTGCCTGGGCTGTGAGTAAGACCCCGGTGCCACAGCACAGCCCCAGAAGCCTGGTAGACAAAGGGACATATCCAAATCACGTGTTCTCTTCTAAGCTGTTAGCAACAAAGTGTGAGCTGATAGAAAAGGTAAGAAGAGGCTGGGCACGGTGGCCACACCTGTAATCCCAGCAGCTCTGGAGGCTGAGGCAGGAGGATCATGAGTTCAAAGCCAGCCTCAGCAACCCAATGAGGCACTAAGCTACTCAGGGACACCCTGTCTCTAAATAACATAAAGAATAGGGCTAGGGATGGGGCTCAGTGGTCGAGTGCCCCTGAGTTCAATCCTGTACCTAAAAAGAAAAAGGTAAGAATAGGTGAAGTCTGGTTCAGGGTGATGCCTCTGCTCCTCTTGCAGACGCCAGCAAAGGGAAGCAGGGCGTGCAGCTGTGTGGATCTGTCTGAGCATCCTGAGGAGCCTGGCCTGAGCTCGCCTGGCTTCTCGGTACAGCTCTGCGTGAGCAGCCCAGACTGGCAGGAGCGTCCTCTGTGCACCTTGTGAGTGCCACCGCTGCTCTTGTGGGTCTGTAGTGCTTTCAATAAGAGCTTTTTGTTGAAAAGAAGATACGTGAAAAGGGCCTCAGCAGGAGCCAGGTTGGACCCACGGCCTGGTATTTCAGAAGTACCCAGAATATTATTATTTCTGTAGTTGAGATAAAAGACTTGAATTAAATCTCTGTGATAACCAACTACCAACAAATGATCTGAGTGTGGCCAAGAAGTGTTCCCTGTGGAGTCCTTGAGGACGCAGGACGAGTGGGGTTTCTCTGCTTGTCAGAGGCAGGAGGCATCCTACCATCTGACCACCCCTCGCGGTCTCCCCTCCCTCCTGCAGGACTATGCGACGGCCCACGAGGACTTCGAGCAGTCCTTGGAGCTGAACAGGAACCAGCCCACAGCCATGCTGTACAAAGGCCTGACCTTCTTCCACAGAGGGCTTCTCAAGGTGACGGTGCTCTGTAGCGCGGGTGCACTGCACTTTGCAGGGACAGGGGCTTCAGGGGAATTCAGTATGACACATGTTAAGAAGGCATCTCGGGTGTCTGATTGGTCTCTCCTAGAAAATCGTCTGATATTTATTGAGCTCCTACTGTGTGCCAGTGTGTCAGTCACCTTTGCATTGCTGTGACCCAAATACCCAGTCAAAACACCCGAGAGAAGGAAGTTTATTTGGGCTTAGGGTTTAGAGTTTCAGTCCTTGGTCAGCCAGCTCCATTGCCTGGGGCCCCAGCTGACTCAGAACATTGTGGTAGCAGAGAGCTGAGCTCCTAGCAGCCAGAAAGCAGAGAGAAGGGAAGGGCTGGGAGGAAATAAACCTCTAGGGCGTGCCCCCGTGACCTCCTTGCTCCAGAGAGGCCCTGCTCACAGTCATCCCTTCCGCCACTGGCGGATTAATTCATGGATGGGGCCAGTCCTCCTGGTCTAATCACCCCTCAAAGGCCCCACCTCTAGCATGGGAGACTGGGGCACATTCTAGTTCCAAACTGTAGCAGCGAGGTCCTTGGAGGTGCAGAAAGGGAGACGATACAAGGTGATGAGGGAGAAGTAGGACTTGCACTCTCGGAGTGCGTCGCAGAGCTGGGGGGAGACAGGGAGAAAGCCCTGGGGGCTGTGAGGGGCACAGAGCAGGCACAGGCAGGTGGGCGTCGGTGGAGGCCAGGCCTCAGCCTGGGATCTGTGCTGAGCATTCTGACTGAAGCTTGTGAACCCAGAGGAGCTATGAGTTGAAGATTTGGGGAAAATCTATAATTGGAACCAAATCTGTGATTTAGGAAGTAGATTTAGGATTGTGGCGGCCACAGTGAGGAGGGACAGAGACCGGCTAGTGGGTGTTGGTGGTGTCCCCTGTGCCTGAGGAGGCCTTGAGGAGCTGCTGAGGTGCTCTGGGAGCAGGAGGAAGGTGCTGCTGGGCTGGTGTGGCTCAAGGACCACAGGGCACTGGGGGGAGGCGGCGGAGGGCGGCAGGAAGGCTCTTGGTCTGGGGTCTGTGTTGCGACTTGGCAGCAGCACAGGGCAGGCGTGTGCTGTGGCAAACAGAACATGCCTTTTGTCACTGAAAGCAGTTCTGTTGACTTGAGAGTCCGACACACATGGCCCTCTGTATCTGTGGGTCCCACATCTGTACTTGGAGGAAGCATCGTGTGGCACTGAGCAACGTGGACCTCCTGCCGTCATCTCCTGGAGAGCACAGCAGAGCCCTGTCCCGCAGCCTGTGGAGGAGGCATCCAGGAAGAGGGGAAGCCCTGGAGAAGACCTGAAGTGCACAGAGGGCGTGGGCTGCATGCACCTGAGCTCCTGCAGGCCTCGGCAGACCTCTGTACCTGCCACACCAAGGGGCAGTTGTGCATGTGGTGGGGATGGGCAGAGTCCCCTGTGCAGAGCCATGTGTTGGTGTCAGTGTTGTGGACAGGGCCCACCATGCGGCAGGTTCTCAAAAAGGATTGGATGAATGGATTTCAAGTACAGCATTGAATCTGGCCTTGGAAAGTCTTGCTCTGAAGCTTTTAGCTGTGCTGCAGGCCACGCTCCTGAACCCTTCTACCAACCTATCCTTCCACATCTAAAGTGCAGGGACAGTCCTGTTGTCCGCCCTTGAAGTGACTGAGGACTGAGTACAGTACTGTGTGTGAAAAGTGCTCTCTGAACTCTAAATGGGAATCGGGTGTCGTTATGAATGTTTTCCCTGTGGAAGTCGAGGTTGTATAGATTCTGGAAAAATAACCTCCATCCCACAAAAACAAAACCAAGAAGGATGTTGCACATTCTGTGTCTCGCACTCACATGCCCTGGCCAGTGAGTGGAGGGTGGTTCCAGTAGAGTCGCGTCCCTCAGACAGACTGGCTTGGAGAGTTGTTGGTCAGGGTGCACTCAGGCAGCTGCCTGGAGACTCTAACCTTCGTTCTGAATCTGCCCTGTGCTCCTGCAGTTCTCACACAGCCACCTTAGATGAACAGGTCCAGACCCACAGTACTGTGCTCAGTTGAACCGTCGAGTGGCTCGTGGAGGAGGAGAAAGCTTAAAACGTAGAGAAGCCCATCCTGTTAAAGATCAGAGTGCTTTCACAGTGAACAGAGGCAGACGGCTGACTTCCCTTCACCTTGGCACTATGCAGCTGGCTTCAGGCTGTCGGGAAGTGACATTTTTAGAGAAGTGCTGTAATGGACACACTACTACAGATTGGACAAGGGCTGTGATTAGCTTATTCTGGATCAGCATGATGAGGACCCAGATACGGGGTTTTCATGTCCTGAGCATCAGAAGCCCCTCTGTGAACCAGTCCTGCCGAGGTTTTTGGTCTGTGCTCCTAGCACAAAGTCCCCAAGAGTCATAGTGGGACACTTTCTGCATTCTTGTAGACCTGCTGGGAGGTTGGCCTCACAGGAGTCCCAGCAGTATAGGAGGCATGGAAGGAGCCAGGCTGTCTCCGTTACCTAGGGGGAACCTGAGTCAGTGGTGAAACTGCAGAGTTAATGCAGGAATTGGGTCCAGATGCTTCTGTTTCTCTTGTTAACCAAAGTGATGAAAGGACCAGTGAGTTTGAGCTTTTTTTATATCCTCAAAATGGTCTGTGTAGGCCAATGACAATTTAGAAATTAATCAGGTGGGTGACTATGGGACAGTAGCTATTAGGCAATGTCATTTTACAGATTTCACAACCGCCAACTTAGCTGCTCTCAGGCATTTTGGATGTTCCTAGGGAAACTAGAGCAGAGTCTTTCTGTTGAAGTCTGTCCGATGCTATTCACTCCACTGTTTTTACCAACCTTTACTTTGAGCTGCCTGAGTGTATTCTTGGTATCAGTGAGCAACCACAGAGGGTTGGTGGCCGTCAGCCTTTGGTATTGACTCTCAGTGGTCATTACCAATGAGTTTGAGCTGTTTTTATATCCTAAAAATGGTCTGAGTAGGCCAATGACAATTTAGAAATTAATCAGGTGGGTGACTGTGGGACAGTAGTATGCCAAACAGATGAATTCAGGGCCAGTTCATGTATGTAAAGACCAACTCGTTTGAACGCAGTTCTCTGTTCCTGGTGGCTTACCATCCTGACTCTGCTGTGTCCCCTCTCTGGCAGAGTGAGGTAGCCAGCTGTGCAGTGATTAGACAGGAGCCCCGAAACCCAAGGCTCTTAGGAGCTGGAAAGACTCAGACTTGGAAGAACTGTGGCGTCCACGCATGCTGTAAGTGGAGCGGGCGGCAGGTGCCTCCTGGGCACCGCACCAGGTGTCCACACGCACTCGGACTGGACACGCCCGGCTGTCCTTCCTCCTGCACTCCTCGCGTCCGCCCAGCTCTTCAGCTTCAGGCTCCCTGCCCTCCTCTCCCTCGCCCCGTCCCCCTAGCCTCCAGACCCTGTCCCAGTGTCTGCCTTCAAACACGTCCCCTGGACCTGACCCTTCTCTCCTGTCCTCGAGCACTGTGTGAGCTTTCATTATCTCTTGCCTGGACTGCCATGGTAACCTTGCTGGGCTGCTCTGTCTGCTGCCCTCCTGTTCTGGCAGGCAGCCTTCTCCCTGGGGTGGCATCTACTGGGGCTGCACCTGCCGAGGCGCCTGGTCCTTGTGGGCAGCGTTGCCCCGCTTGCTGCCGCAGTGGGCCTTTGCCCCCTCGCCCTCCAAATGCTCTGCCCGCCCCACACACCTACCGGCAGAATACTCCTGTCTCCAAGTCCCACTGCACTCCCACTTCCTCCCAAGCCTCTCCTGGTGACCCCAGGTGCAGTTGGCCGTTCCCTTCTCCGTATTCCCAGAGACTTACCCGTCTCCATGTGGCTGCTGATTTTTACGTCTAATAACCCAGCTAGCAGTTGGCTTTCTAACTAGACTGCATTCTTTAAGGACAGAGATAATGACTTGCTCATCTTTGTGCCCCCCACCTCAGCTCTTTCTGGCACATAGTAGGCGCTCAATACATGCTTGTTGGTGAAAGTACAGTTGTAAAGATCTTAAAAATCAAGGTTCTGCCATGGCAGGAAGCCAAATTAAGAGTAGCCTCTTGCCCTCCATCCCACCAGATACAGTCAGATATAGGGCAGATAGCTCTCTGAGAAGAGTTGAGACTGGGCTGCTTTTGCTAAGCAGTTTGCAGATGTTTGCAGAGTGCCTACCATGTGCAAGGTGTCTTCAGGAGCACTCTCCCATCAGTGGCCTGAGTGTCTACAGGGAAGCCCTTTTCCTTAAAGCTACCACAGAGCAACTTTGTGGCAGTTAACTGTAGTAAGATGCTCTTCCCGGGGACAATGTGACGTGTCTTTTTGTTACAGTAGTAATGAAGTTGTGGTGACAAGTTCAGGACCAGACCTAGGGGGTCACCCTTAAGCAGAACGGAACACCATTCTGCAGGCTCTCAGGGAAGAGGAGGGTTCTGGGAGCCCTCGTCTGGGTGCTTCCTTTCCTGTTTGGCCAGGGAAATCCCCAGATGGCACTCCTGGGAGCCTTTTGTCTTTCTTTACACACATTTTTGTCTCTTATTGATGAGATTTTAAACGCTGCTAGTGTGATCATTTCAAATGCTCTCACGCAGCTTCCAGGTTACTTTTGGTCTGTTAGGCCTTTATTAATGAAGGAAATGATATTCAGATGAAGGTGCATTCTAGTGCATTTGTTACCCCTGAAATCAAACCCTCAGAGTCTGTTGCATTTCCTCTCTCAAGTCCACCTTTTTAAAAGAGACTCTTGTCAGGGACCATGCGTAATATCTGTTTAAATCCTTTAGTGATTTATATGAAACTTGATTTTAAGAGCTATGCAAATGAAATAATTTTCCACATACTTTTTCCAGGAAGCCATTGAGTCCTTCAAAGAAGCTCTGAAGCAGAAAGTTGATTTTATTGATGCATATAAAAGCCTGGGGCAGGCCTACAGGTAAGTCATGGTCATGGGGCACGGGGAGATTGAGGAAGAGGCCTGGAGCAGGATGTTATAGAAGATACGTTTCTTACCCAAGAGAGGGTCATTCTGCCTTGGGTGGGCATTTGTGTGCTGGTGGGTAGTCCCCAGGACCTAGGCAGCAGGTGGGTGGTCCCTGAGACCTAGGCAACTGTGTGTCACATCAGCATCTTGAGCACCCTGGGTATAACCTGTTGGCCAGGAAGTCCTTAGTCCTTCGAAGTCATCATTTTGAACCTGGCATTTTGAAGCTCCTGGGTTGTAGATGTTGCTGTCACTTTCAGATGGTAATATGGTCAATTTCCACATCACGTGATCTGCTTGAAGGTGAAGGGATGAGAACATCTTGGTTATAATGTGCCTCTGCCGGGCGAGAGCACTAGTGACTGGAACCTGGCACCTGGCTCCAAGCCTGGAGCTCCCTGGTAGAGCCTCTGACTACACTCTGATCCCAAGAGGAGGCGGGTGGCATGACAGTGGGGCTCATGGCTTAGACCCTGAGAGGCTAGATCCTGGCCCCCTCCACAGGTATGGACCCTGACTACCCTGAGCTCCAGGGTCTCCCTGTCAGGTCCCCCACTCAGGTGGGTCAGACTGAAGAGCTTATTTACTGGATGTGGTAGTTTGAGACACTGTCTTACACTGACTTGGAGAAAGTGCATTTGGATTTGTTTGGAGTTTAAGGGATCATATGTATCCCTCCTGTCCCACAGAATCGTTGGGAGTAGAAATTGAAAACAGACTGGAAATCACCTTGTAAAGTGCTCTATGAATGTAAGCAGATATTTTATAACAAATACTTGTTATTTATGGAAAACTGATGTATAGAGTATCTGGAAACTATTCCTATTCTTTGAAAAATGTTAGATTAGTAAGAATTATTTCATTCTGGAATGGTTAAAGTTCTATAAAGTATACTTTCATCTCAAAATTTCAAATTTAGGGCTGGGGATAGAGCTCAGTTGGTAGAGTGCTTGCTTTAAATGCGCAAGGCCCTGGGTTCAATCCCCAGCACCACCAAAAAAAAAAAAAAAAATCAAATTACATAATGATTTCCTAGATTAAGTGGAGTAATATCAGTGGACCAAGATAATAGTAATAATGATGAGAATAAAACAAATCTTAAGTCTGTGAATTTGATTCAGAACAACAAACCTATATATGATTATAATCTGCATACTTTTTTCCAAAGGGAAAAGTATGTTTTAGTATTTACTAAAATTCACTTTTTTAGGGGTGAGAGCTCATTTTGAATTGGGCAGAGGGTTTTGAGTAGTGTGTCCTTGTGGAAATCAGTACGTTAACGTCCCAGAGTTCGGGAGCTGTGTGGTTGTCCTCCTGTGGCCTGGCTAGCCTCACAGGCGGGTGGAGCGCACTGGGTCAGAGGCTCTGCCCAGGTTCAGTGGCGAGGTGGTGTCTACCCACGCCCGCTCCACAATCTGCATGTTCTTTGTGCTGTCTACACTGTGTTCATCCTGGTGTTAAATATCTAGAGAACTGGGCAATTTTGAAGCGGCCACTGAGAGCTTTCAGAAGGCTCTACTGCTCAACCAGAATCACGTGCAGACCCTCCAGCTGCGGGGCATGATGCTCTACCACCACGGCAGCTTGCAGGAAGCCCTGAAGAACTTCAAGGTGGGCCCGCACAGCAGGAGGCACTGGAGTGGGTGCTGGGTCTTTCTTTGGAGAGCTGAGTACATGACTAGGGAAGGGAGCCAAGGACAGTATGCAGTCCATGGAAGGGAAGGGGACATTCCTTGTCTTGCCCTGTAGTTTACAGAGTAGAGGTGTGTCTGAGACCCCAGATTGAAGAATGAGGAACGGCAGTTTCTTAAGCTGCGTGGGTGCTGACATGGCATTCTGTGTTTCCTCGCCCAGAGGTGTCTGCAGCTGGAGCCATATAATGAAGTGTGCCAGTACATGAAGGGGCTCAGCCACGTGGCCATGGGACAGTTTTATGAAGGGATCAAAGCACAAACCAAAGTCATGCTGAACGATCCTCTTCCAGGCCAGAAGGCTAGCCCGGAGTACCTCAAAGTGAAGTACCTCCGTGGTAAGTCAGGAAGTGCTCGGACCTTCAGAATCAGTCTCTGAGAGGCTGGGTCTCTTGCCCCCAGCCCCTCTGGCCAGCTCATGCTTTCCTACCCTTCCTGCAGTATTTATTCCTGAAGTTCAAATACATTTTACCTGAGTGAGAAACACATCATCACATGTGACGGTCTTTGGGATGCTCCCGCCTGGCCACAGCTCATCTGGGACACAGAGGGAAGGAGAGAGGCCTCTGCATGCCTGCTAGGAGTGTGGGGGTGCCACCTCCACCTGCCTCCTTCTTCCTGGAATCCTGTGTATGAGGAAGTGAATCTTAGTTACCTTCTGTTAGTCTCACCTTCTCCACAGCACGTAGAGGTGTTTCTTGCCTGGATGAGGCCTGTCTTGTTTTGTTATTGTTAGCCCTCTGTACCATCACTGCCCAACAGAAAAAAAACATTGCTCCCTATGTATGTAATTTAAAATTTGTGAGAGCCATATTAAAAATTAAAACAAGCAGGTGGAATTAATTTTAATAATATATTTTATTTAATTTGATATACCCAAAGTATTAGTTCAGCATATAATTAACATAAAACAGTATTGATTAAGTAATTTACATTATTTTTGCACTAAGTGAAATCTGGTGTATATTTTATAATTTTATTATATCTCAGTTTGAGTGGTAAATTTTTATTGGATATTTTGTCTTTTTTTTTTCCCCCTGTGACAGTAGGGATTGAACCCAGGGCCTCACTCATGCCAGGCAAGCACTCTAGCACTGAGCTACAACCCAAGCCCTTTTAAAAAATGTTATTTTGGTATAGGGTCTTTTTTGCGGGGGATGGGAAGTACCAGGGATTGAACTCAGGGGCACTCAACCACTGAGCCCCATCCCCAGACCTGTTTTGTATTATTTCATTTAGAGACAGGGTCTCACTGAGCTGCTTAGCACCTCACCATTGCTGAGGCTGGCTTTGAACTCGCGATCCTCCTGCCTCAGCCTCCTAGGCTGCTGGGATTACAGGTGTGGCCACCTTGCCCGGCTTCTACAGGGTCTTCTACAGGGTCTTCTACAGGCTTGCCTGAAACCTGGAGTCTCCTTCTGAGTAGCTGGGATGACAAGTATGCACTGCTGTGCCTACCTTTCACTGCAGAGTCCTCACCTGGATTTAGATCTCATAAAATTTACAGATGAAAAGTTAGATTCGCATATGCAGATTATTTCAAATTTCCAAGGTTTTCTAATAATTGAATCAAGCATCAGTTGTTGTTGTAGGTGGACACGATACCTTTATTTATTTATCTTGATGTGGTGCTGAGGATCCAACCCAGGGCCTCGCACGTGCTAGGTGAGTGTCCACCACTGAGTCCCAGCCCCAGCCCAAGCAACAGTTTTAAATTCAAATCAAATAAAAATACACTCCTGTCCCCTCAGGCTCATCCTACGTGTTCCTGGCAGGTGGCACAGGCTGCTCCCTCGGCAGTCCTGCTCTTCACCCTCTTCCAGGCTCAGGGAGCGTGGCCTTGTGGACCGCAGGCCGAGGATAGTCCCCTGCACCTAGTCCTCCTGCAGTGCTTCTGCAGTGACGGGCAGAGGGTATGCCGGAGAAGCTGTGTCCTCACGGATCTGCCTATCAGTTGGCAGAGTCCCAGCCTCAGCCTGGCGCTGAGCTTGGTTCTCAGGCTTTGGAATTGAAAGATGAGGTCTTCGTTGTAGTTTGTGGGAAGGTGTCTACAGTGTAACCAGAGTTGACCAGGTCAACTGCCTTGTCCTTGACCCTGGCACTTCATGTCACGGTCAGGTGGCCCTGTTACCATGTCATAATGGGGGCTATTAAAGCTTAGGGTCTCCTGTGGAGTCCTGAAACCAAACAGCAATGTGTTAGGTGCATCTGTGTGGCTGGCAGCTTAGAGAGCACGGCCCTGCCTTTGCCTCCACAGAATACTCCCGGTACCTTCACGCACACCTCGACACGCCCCTCACAGAGTACAGCGTAGACGTGGACCTGCCTGGCAGCTTCAAGGACCACTGGGCAAAGAGTCTGCCCTTCCTCATAGAAGACTACGAGGAGCAGCCAGGCCTGCAGCCCCACATAAAGTGAGTGCTGCCGGGGAACACGGTGCTCTTTGCCTTTCAGAGCCCAGCAGCAGTGCATCCTCACCCTTCTCCATCACCATATGGCTCCCTGTCCACTGCGTCCTTACCCTTCTTCATCACCACCTGACTCCTGTCCACTGCATCCTCACCCTTCTCCATCACCACGTGGCTCCCTGTCCACTGCATCCTCATCCTTCTTCATCACCACGTGGCTCCCTGTCCACTGCATCTTCATCCGTCTCCATCACCACGTGGCTCCCTGTCCACTGCATCCTCATCCTTCTCATCACCATGTGGCTCCCTGTCCACTGCATCCTCATCCTTCTCCATCACCACATGGCTCCCTGTCCACTGCATCTTCATCCGTCTCCATCACCATGTGGCTCCCTGTCCACTGCATCCTCACCCTTCTCCGTCACCACCTGACTCCTGCCCACTGCATTCTCACCCTCCTCCATCAACACGTGGCTCCCTGTCCACTGTATCCTCATCCTTCTTCATCACCACATGGCTCCCTGACCACTGCATCTTCATCTGTCTCTATCACCACGTGGCTCCCTGTCCTCTGCATCCTCACTGTTCTCCATTACCACGTGGCTCCCTGTCTACTGCATCCTCACCCTCCTCCATCACCATGTGGCTCCCTGTCCACTGCATCCTCACCCTTCTCCGTCACCACCTGACTCCTGCCCACTGCATTCTCACCCTTCTCCATCAACACATGGCTCCCTGTCCACTGCATCCTCATCCTTCTCCATCACTACATGGCTCCCTGTCCACTGCATCTTCATCCATCTCTATCACCACGTGGCTCCCTGTCCTCTGCATCCTCACCGTTCTCCATTACCACGTGGCTCCCTATCCACTGCATCCTCATCCTTCTCATCACCACGTGGCTCCCTGTCCACTGCATCCTCATCCTTCTCCATCACCACGTGGCTCCCTGTCCACTGCATCCTCACCCTCCTCCATCACCATGTGGCTCCCTGTCCACTGCATCTTCATCCTTCTCCATCACCACGTGGCTCCTTGTCCATGTTCGCATTTGATTTCTTCCTGGAGCTCATAGGACTTCAGCTGTTTTCACACAGAGTACCTTGAGGCTGTTGATGGACATCTTTCCTTCCAACCTCACTTTCCCTGCTGCTTACACTTAGGCACTTTGACATGCTTGATTCTTTTACTGTGTTACTTTCATAAGAAATTATTTAACATTTCAAAAGTTTAAAGTTACATAGTAACAACTACTGCTGTAAAGTGGCAAAATGGAAATGTTAAAGGGCTCTCATTGCGAAACAGTTGGGTCTGGAATAGAATTGGATGCCTAAGAGTCTAACGATGCCTTAAGGGAGAGAATTACTAAAGTTGGACCCTTCCATTTTCTCAAGCCAGAGTGGAGGGTGAAAAGCACCTTTCTGAGGACAGTAGTGTCCTGGGCTGAATGTAGTGGAGTAACAGGGCCCCTGGGCACAAGAAGACTGGGTTGCTGAGCACGAAGGGGCTGTAGCATCCTCGTTGGAGGCGTGGCCCAGGTCTTAACAGAAGCACGTGCAAATCCTTCCTTCCTGGTGGGAAAGCAGTACCACTTGGCCCCCAGGATCCCTGCACATCCACATCATTGGTATGAGAGCCAGGGGCCAAAGTCACCAGTGCCATATAAAGAAATGTACAGAACAATAGACCACAGCCTGAAACCTTGAGGCCTGGATATTGCAGTTGTTGAATGCAGATTGAAAATTACTCCAAGTGAAATGTTTAAGGAAATGGTGAAGAGAGAACAAGAGACTGTCACAAATAGATCTTAAATAAAAGTTTTAGGAATAGAAAATGTGATTGATGAAATAGGAATCCAACATACAAAGTAACAGCAGATCCACCGTGGTCTGCTCTTGAGGGATGGCTCACTCGTGTCTGCTGTGTAGGTTCTCACCAGGTAGTGATGTTTCTTCCAGAGACGTGCTGCATCAGAGTTTTGAGAGTTACAAGCCTGGAGTGCAGGAGCTGATCTGTGTGGCTGATCGTTTGGGATCACTGATGCAGTACGAAACGCCCGGCTTCCTGCCCAACAAGCGGATACACAGAGGTATTCTGGGAACTGGTTTGGAATGCCACTGTCTCAAGCATAAGAGCCTAGGGTCAGTCCACTTCCTGCTTTTTTTTTTAATATTTATTTTTTAGTTTTTAGATGGACACAATATCTTTATTTTATTTTTATGTGGTATTGAGGATCAAACCCAGTGCCTCATGCATGCTAGGCAAGCATGCTACCACTGAGCCACAACCCCAGCCCACTTCCTGCTTTTTAAAAAATATCCATAGTATGTGTTGAACTCACCCTTTATGCAATCCCCACAGAGACGCGTTGAGTCATTCAGGGGGAATTGTGAAAGAAACACCACTTCCTGCCCTCACAGACCCAGAACAGAGGTCCTCTCTGGTCCTCTCTGGGTCGGGCGGGTGGTCCAGGGGCACCGGTTTGGTTTGTTATAGTGTAGTGAGGAGTTCAGAGGACGGGAGCTTCCCCTGCTTTCCTGGGGGAGCTGGGAGGAGACCCCTTGGTCTTGGTTTAGGAAGACAGTGCCAGGCGCGTATGGTGCGTCCTGCTTTGTGGCCAGGACTTCTGAGTCTGGTGCCTGGTTGAAGAGGTGGTGCCCTGGTGAGCTGTCTCAGCCTTTCTCTCTTCTCGCAGCCATGGGCTTGGCGGCGCTGGAGGTCATGCAGGCTGTGCAGCGCACCTGGACCAACGGGAAGGTGCGCATGGGCGGGAGAACACGGCTGATGCAGTGGAGGGACATGTTCGACATTGCGGTGCGGTGGAGAAGGTAACCGGCCAGGGGGAGCAGGCCCTGGTCTCCTTGTGGGCAGGTGGCGCCTCTTCTGGCCCGCAGGTGTGAAGGCTGCTGTGCTTAGTAACGGTTGGCCTGTGCGTTAGGCTGCTTTCTGGAAAGGCCTCCAGAAATTGCTGGCCTCTTTTTTTCTGTGAAAAGCACCCAGCTTAGGTTGTGAAGCAGGAGCTGAGTGCTGCACGGCTCCAGACCTTTGTAAACGCCGCGTTCTTTCCCCAGTTCTGGAAGAGTCTGGAAGAGGCTCTGAGGAGCCATTTCTTACCTGTGGCTGCTTTGAATGGGTGGCAGGGCGGGTGCCTCTCTGGCCAGCCGGTATGGAGGGTCTTTGGTCCTCGTTTGCTCTGCTGGTAAACCTTTGTTGCTTCCTGCTTGACCCCCTGGGACCTCTGTTGGACTCTGCAGCTTGAGTCGCACTTTGGGACACCACAGCCTAGTGGTTCAAGGCCAGTGTGCTCTGTGTGCGTGTCTGCAAGTATCTGGGTTCCTGAGGTCTCAGCTGTCACACACTCTGCTTCACAGGGTGGCCGACCCAGACCAGCCCGTGCTGTGGCTGGATCAGATGCCGGCAAGGAGTCTCAGCAGAGGCTTCAACAACCACATCAACCTGATCAGGTACGTGTGCCTTCTGTGTCCTCTCCCTCCATGGGAGTGGACACCCCTAGGTCAGCTTTGCACCCACAGTCCCGTGGCACCCCTTTCTGCTGCCTGCCACGCTCTTTCCCCAGCTCTTCTCAATGTCGAGCATAATTGAAGGGTGGGCTGCCAGATTCAGTCTCTAAGGGGTCCTGAGACACCCATGAGATGGAGAATGCTGAGAACCTGGTGACCACTCTGCAGTAGCAGGGGGAAGCTTGCCTCTCCTTGACATGGGAGGGCCAGTGGATGGCTGAGTGCTGTGCTTTGTCCAGGAGCTCTGCAAGTTGGCCCTGGGCAGCGCTTACCACCTCCCTCCCTCCCCATCTTAACTGCCCTCTAAGTAAATGATGAACACATTAGAGTCAGTTTCAAGGAGATCTATGCAATTAGCCTTTTCTTTAATGAAATTAAGTTTAGATAAAACTTACAAATATACTATGTCACATCAAAAATGCTTCTGATTACAGAAACCTGAGTCAAGATATCCTTTTACATGACTGACATTTAGGTTGGGTGTTAATAGAAATGCCATTTTTTTTTTAAGTTCTAGAAAATAAATTTCTTTTTCTCTTGTGACTCATATCTTCCTACTTCACATGGAACCAAATTGAGACGTGTAGCTGGCCTCAGTCAACTGGCTGTGACTGAAGGCCACTGTTGCTGGGCATGTGCTGGGCAGTGTGGTGGACTGTGGGAGGTGCAGCAGGCCTGGCTTAAGGGAGACAGTGCAGCACTGAGACAGGGTGGCCACTGGTGCAGGATGCCCAGGGAACAGAGAAGGGGCTTGGTCCAGGCTGCAAGGAAGGTGGGCTGCCAGGAAGAGGAGAGGGGATGAGGGGGCATGGGTCCAGGAATGTGCTGGGCAAGGTCCCAGAAGTGGTGACCCAGTGAGCTGAGGGGCAGGGGGTGCAGAGGCTGGAAAGACAGAAGCCAGGATACAAATAGCTCTTAGTTCCCTCTGAGGAATTTTCCCTGAAGGTGGTGGTGAGCCATTCAGGAGTGGCAGCTGGGCAGCTGTGGGGGACCAGCTTGGAGAGCTGTGAACACATCAGCAGCCTTGGAGCTGCCAGGCAGTGAGTTGACGGAGGAGAAGATGTTCAGGAGGGGCAGCCAGGAGCTCTGGTGGTGGGTCAGAAGTGGTGGGGAGCCTGGCCACAGGGACGGCCCCGAGGCTGCCAGCTCAGGAGTGTTGTCATCTAGGTAGCCAGCTAACGCAGGACGGAGTCAGTGGAGCCCAAGAAGTGCTACGCAAGGCTCCATTCCTGCTATACAGTGGTGACCTTGAGGTGGGGGGCCAGGGAGGCAGCAAGGCGGGCCCTGGGACTCCAGTATGGCTGGGTGTGAATTTCTGGAAGAGGAAAAAGTGACGTGGAGCAAGGAGCATCTTTGGAGTAGGCAGAGGAAAGAAAGCTGGAGAGCAGGAGGCCCAGCAATGGCACATCAGGAGAGCTGGCGGCCACTCAGGGCATGCAGCTGCATCCAAGTCTGCACCTGCATTGCGCTCAGGGCTGTGCTGCCCCCGGGCAGAGCCAACTCTCCAGGCAGGATGGTCCCCAAGCCTGCTGAGGCAGGATGGGCCCCCAAGTCTGTTGAGGCAGGACCGCCCCCAAGCCTGCTGAGGACTTGCTTCTGCCTTCAAGACCGAGCAAGGGATCCCCAACCTTGTCTTGGCTGCGTTGTTCTCGCGACTCCTAATGTTCCTGAATTAACACAGATGTCACTCCAGGCATGTTCCTTTGTGAAAAGATTGTTAATTTCATTATTTCTTCTGCCTTTCAGGGGTCAGGTGATCAACATGAGGTATCTGGAATATTTTGAGAAAATACTTCATTTTATCAAAGATAGAATTCTTGTTTATCATGGGTAAGCCTCCAGTTTCTCCTTCATGGTGATGGACCGACTGGATAGCTTTTACGTTTGTTATGTTCACTGATTGTAGGGATGTAACACCATGCCCACTGACGGGGGCGTACAGGCTGGACCAGATGTTGTGTAGGGCCTCAGCTTGTGAGGCCTGTAGTCGGCACTCCTCCTCCTCCATGGCCAGAGTTCGGAGGGCTGAGTGCTAGCCTGGCACTTGGGCCCTCAGGGTTTCCTCCTTTCTCCAGGGAACTCAGCACTGAGTGGCCACAGAGCACTAACTCAGCCTACATTGGTGTGAACCGTGGCAGGATGCGCTCACTGAATAGCCTCAGGGTGAAAAGCGCTTGTATGGCCAGCTGCAGAATTGGGGAATTGAGGTTTTAGGGCAGAATCCACACCACACATGGGACGTGATGCTGGCTGGCTGTCCCTGTGGCCTTCCCTGCTCCGCCACTTCAATGATTCTCATCTGCAGCCTGAACTCCTTAGGATTGTGCACACCCCTGTCCCCGCACCATTTAGAACTGAGGTTTTGGCCCAGCACAAAAGTGCAGACATCCCCTGGTCTCCTCCGGGGACAGCCCCAGGACCTACGGCAGATGCCAACACCCGCAGGAAGTGCTTCTAAAAATGACAGTGTTTGCATAGGACCCCGGCACGTTAGCCCCATGCCCAGGCCACCTCTAGGTTGCCACTGTTGTTGAGCACAGCACGGTGCTGTTAATGGTTGGCTTACTGTGTTGTTTAGGAGCAATGACAGGAAGCACGCCCACACATGTCCAGTACTAAGGCTGTACTTTTATATATCCTCCGCCCCAGTTGAACCCCGGGTGCTCTAATGGAGCCATATCGCGATTTTTTTTTTTTTTTAATTTAGTTTGAGACAGGGCCTTCCTTGCCAGGTTGCCCCTGCTGGTCTTGAACCTTTGATCCTCCTGCCTGAATTTCCCAAGGCACTGAGATTACAGGTGTGCGCACTTCTCCCAGACTTTTCTGTGTATTTTTGATCCGTTGGTTGAATTTGCACATGTGGAACCTGAGGATACGGAGGCCAGCTGTACTGACTACTTGCAATTAGGAGCGACTTATTTATTTAAGATAATGCTAATTGCATGATTGGTTAATCATATTTCTGCATAACCTCAGTTGCCCTCTCCTTCCTTCCCCCTCTCTTAAAGGGCCAATAATCCTAAAGGGTTGTTGGAAGTCAGAGAAGCTTTGGAAAAGGTACACAAAGTAGAAGACCTTCTTCCGATTATGAAGGTAACTTGATCATCAGAACTGCAGAGGTGGCTTCAGGGGAAAAGCAACAGCACTTACAGCCTCATAATCTCTAAGTGCATGCTTGCTAACAGTAATTACGGGGAGTCAGTGCTGCGGTCTGCATGTCCTCCTGAGCTCACCTGCGGGAACAGTCCCTGGTGCACAGTATGGGGAGGGCACCTCTGTTGTGGTGGCCAGTGGTGATGCGGTTGGGCAGGGCTCTGGGAGCAGGCTCTGCCTCTTGCCCACCTACTCTCCCACATGAAGATGATGCCTTGCTCTTGGGCTTCCAGCCTCCATGTTGTAAGAGTGAATTTCTATTCTTATAAATTTCCCAAAATCGGGTGTTCTGTCAGAGTAGCATGAAATATGAAGAAAGGGGACCCATAACCAAGAAAAGTAGACAGAAGGTCTTGTCTGCTTCGTAAACACGTTCAGGGGCCCAGAGCAAAACAGGAACTTACTAATGGAGAACCTCAGCAGGAAAACGGGAGCTACCAGAGGAATAAAAGAAAATCCAGGGACTGAAAAGTCGCGGTCCCTGATCCAGACTGGTGATCAGCTCAGGAGCTCAGCAGCTTTGGGGCAGCTCTGTTGGGGGAGCTGGACGGCAGTAAGTCATACAACACACAGGTCTCAGGGCCCCGCAAGACTAGAACTGGCTACTTGCAACACCCCCACCTCAGATGTGCATGGCAAGATGTGGTCACAATGTGTGTTGCCGTCTACATCTCTGCTGGTCCAGAGGAGGGCTTCCAGGGACCTGTGAGTGCTCCTCAGTGAGTATATGGAAGAGGTTTAAGACCAAAGGGAAGATTTATGGCTGATCTCAGAAACACTGCTTTGGCCAACGAAGCCAGATGCAGGAGATAACGGAGCCAGGAAGGAGCCCCGGTTAGCTGGCAGGGGAGAGCCAGAGCAGGAGAGGCCTGCTTAGAAGAGCAGAAGAGGCCCAGAATGCGAGGCTGCTTTTGTGGGTGCACGTGTGCCAAGTACGTCAGCTGTACCAAGGCACTGACTACGTGACCCGACCTCAGTGAGAACACATGGGTCATTTCCTGAAAATGAGTCAGTGTCATGGGGTGAATGGATGTGTGATGGGAAAGAAATGGAGTTCTTACGAGCTGAGCAAGTCTGAGTGGCCGCCAGTTGGAAGATGGCTGAACGGCAGACACAAGCACTTCAGCTGGCCTCGCAGGACTGTGTCCAAGGAAGAGGCGCCTGCCCGGAGTCCTCCCAAGGTGGGAGGAGACGGGTGAAGAGCAGCCCTAGCTGGCAGAAGCCCAGGAGAGAAGAAAGATGGAGGCGGGGGCATAGCCAGCCAGATGATGGACGGGTCGATGTGGGCGAGGTGAGTTGGGGCCTGCGAGCCCGCAGCTCACTGTGTCCAAGAGCGGCACCCCACGCACAGGAGCACCCTGAGGCCCAAAGCTAAGTTCCTCAGGAATGAGACAGAGTCGCATAGCCCTGCGTGCACTCTGGGAACTGGAGTGGGCACTGGAGCAGATAGATGCTCCCGAGTCAGCCACATGTGCCTCAGTGACCCGTGGCCTGCCGTGAGTGGACACAGCGTGCTCTGCACACACGACAGGGACGTGCCTGGAAGACCCGCCTAGCGCAGCAGGCCAGCCCCCAGAGGGCAGCTGCCAGCTCCATTCTCCAACAGCCAGAGGCACCATGGCGGATGCACCAGGACCAGGACAGGGCAGAGCATGTGGGGCAGGGCTCTGGTTACAGAGATGGGTTCAAGACTGGGCCAGTGAAAGGGTCCTGGAAACTGGGGTGACATTGCACAGCACCGTGAAGGTGACCAGAATTGCCCCCTTTTATGCAGTTTATTGCAGTATGTTGCAACTGCTCTGTTTTTATAGTTGTGAGAGTTTACAAATTAAACTCCACCATAGGTACGTACGTAGGGCAAACAGTGTGTACGGGGTTCAGTCCTGTTCACATCTAAAGTCGGTACCTGACTTCCTGCCAGGGTGGCGGATTCTCACAGACAGTGGAGGGGATCCCTCTGAACACCCAGTCCCGTACCTGACTGTGGTGGTGTGGCAGAGGCAGTTTCAAGCATGTAGGAATTCAGGAATCCCAGTAAGCACAGATCCTCTGTCAGAATAACTCAAGAACAAAGTATTCTCAAAAAACAAATGCAAGGAAAACAAGATAGAGATGTGGTGGTGAACAGACTAAAGTCGGCTTTTGAATGCATGTTGCAAAATAGAAAGTTGCCTGAAGTCGAAATGTTTGGTCACCTCAGCGTTAAAAGTAGATGGTGGGAGTGGAAATATATGGAGGTCCTTGTTTTCTCTGGAAGAGCAGGTGACCACATAGTGACCCGTGACACACACAGTGGTTCAGGGCTGGGCATGCCGCTCAGGGCAGAGCACTTGGCCAGCATGCATCGGCCATGGGCTGGAGCCTCAGCTGCCCCCAGCATAGACACGGACCCTAGAAGAACAGAGTGGGGTGTAGACAGAGTCTGGTTTCAGGCGCAGTTTTCACTGAATCATGGACAGGTTTTCCCTCCATGTGGAAGCCCAGCAGCACAGTTGTATGTGTGACCTGAACAATGGGATGGTCCTGGTGCAATCACTGCAATAGCCTAAGTGTCCCATCAGTCCCCCAGTGTCCCCAGGGGGCAGGTCAGTGTCAGTGCTGGGACGCGTCAGAGGAAGGAACTGGAGGGTCTCAGCCTTTGCCTCTGCCCCCTGGGCATCAGGCACTGAGGCTTACTGTGGTATCAGAGCAGAAAAGCTGCTTGCAGGGTGGCTTAGACAGAAGAGCAGACTGGACAGTGAGACCGTCCCTCAGCAGGAGCCCAAGAGAGGCCAGCACACCGGTCTAGGTGTGAAGTCGCCCAGTCCTGTGGGTGGGAATGATGACGCCAGGGAATGGACATGTCATGTTTCACAAGCACTGGCGGATGTCTGCAGCAAGATGTCTGCGTTTTATCTAGGTGACAAAATGAAGCAAGCCTGCTGCCTCCAAAGGGCACGATGTGCTGTTGATGAGAAGCCACGTAGGAGCGGCCTGGAAGCCGCAGGTGGCTGGTTAGCAGGAGTGCAGGGGCCTGGGTTCATGCCACCCACCACTTCCTGCTCAGTCGCTAGGTGGATTCCCACCTGGCCCTCTGTGGGTGTGCACCTGAATAAGCGTGGTACCCCAGGCTGGGTGGCCTTCTGAGAGCTGCCTTCCTGGACAAAGGGGCTTCTATTGGGCTGCACAGCCCCTCCCACCAGGGGTCATCAGCACCACCTCTGTTACACTGTCGCTCCTCCTGGTTTCCATCAGCCTTGAGAAAACATGGACCACGGCCTGGGCTGGGGCTCAGTGACGAGCGCTCCCTGGCACGCATTAGGCACTGGGTTCAACCCTCAGCACCACATAAAATAAACAAACTAATTAAGTGAAGGTACAACTAAATATATATATAAAGAAAACATAGATCCTATAAAGGAGTCAGATTTGGGAGGCGTTTTTCTGGAACAGTGATCTCTACGGGATTTTGGGTTTGTCACAGCTGTTTAAACAGCTGGCGTCTGGAGCAGCCTCACACAGTGGCGTCTCACTGAGTGCTAGGAGTTCCCTTAGCCTCTGCAGAGGTGGCGCGAGCGTGCCTGTGGTGGGACCCACAGGTGAGAGGGGACCCCGGCGTGCCAGCGAGGTCCTCAGCTCTGAGCAGGGAGCACCTGTGTGAAAGCAGCTGTCTGTGGGGTCTGGTTGCTGCCTGCCACATGGGATGGGGGAGTCAGAGGCAGCTCCTGGAGGAGGCCCACCCTGGCTGGTCTTGGGGAGTGGACTTAGGCTTGCGGGGCTTATGTTGGGTCTGAGGACTGGAGAGGTGTGCTCGTTCCTGTGTGACAGGACAGAGCACTCTGCCTCCTACATCCGGTGACTTCCTGGACCCCGTGAACACACTCAGGCAGTCTGGGTCAGCACTGCAGAACCGCAGCTGGGGTTCTCGGTGGGGTAGACACTAGTAACGGTGATTTTCTTTTCCCCCCTGAAAGCAGTTTAATACCAAAACAAAGGATGGGTTCACTGTAAACACGAAAGTTCCCAGCCTCCGGGACCAAGGGAAGGAGCATGACGGGTTCACCATCACAGTCACCGGAGACAAGTACGTTCACTGGGGTGGGTGCACACATGCAGGGCGTGACATGGGGCTGGTCTAGGAAGGAACAGCAGCAGGGCCCAGCTTGCAGCAGCAGACTTCAGAGGCTGTCACCTGAGACCAGCAGCCTCTGGCCACCCTGTGTGAGGCCGAGTGTGTGGCGAGGGAAGGCTTTGACCAGAGAGAGAAAGCAGGCGAACGGGTGGCAGGCTGAAGTCACCGAGGGGCTTTCTTTAAGTACATAGGCTTTAGTGCATTGCAGGAGTAGTGTCTTATTGTAGAACATTCAGAAGATGCAGATAAGCAGAGTCAACAAGGTAAAAATGAGGTCAGTGTCCTTGGGATGGAGTCAGCACGCCAGGTGGGCCCGCTGCCTCTGCACTCTCACCATCCCGCTGTCGTGGCCCTTCCAGTCATTTTCTTAGAAGCTTCTGTAGCAACCATAGTGTAAGAATTTAGATGCAGTGTTTCCCCTACAGATATGTGTTTAAAGTGTTTCCCTTTATAGCTGAATAATCGCCCTGGTAAGCATTTTCATGAGCTGCATTTTACTTGTATCTGAAATCCACACCTCACCTCAGAGCTTCCAAACCCCTGGCACTGGGCAGGGGGACAGGCCTCGAGCCTCCCTCTGAGGGTCCTCCAAGGAGGCCTGTGGGAGCTTGGAGCCCTCCTGGGGTTTCTGCCCACTGGTGGCATGGCCCTGGGTGCCCCTCTGGCTCCCGTGCTTCACTTTCTCATGAGCATTTGTTCTCACACTGGCGAAGCCTCCTGGCGTTCCATGTGGGAACTAACAGGCCTTCATGAGTGAGCACTGGTTAGCAACTTCCAACTCTGTGCCTCTCTCTGTTGTTGAGGTCTTCAACTCTATGCCAAATACTTTCCCAGGAAAGATGATTCCGCCAGTGGAATTCCAGGGAATGCTGTTTGATATAAAGGCTGTTTCTTTTTCCTTCACACACTAAGGGTCTGTGTCCTGGGGTCCAGTCCCAGGCAGAAGTGGGACGACTGGACAAAGACACATGGCATCCCTTCCCCAGCTGCCTTCCACCCACTTCCTCCCTTGCCCTCGGGCTGACTTGAGGCTGGTCTCCAGATCCAGCTGCTGCTTCACCAGGGCTTCACAGCCTTTACGAAGTCCTTTCCCTGGGTGTCCCCTGCTAAGAGCCCTTCCCCACACACCCTGCCCTTGCCTTTTGCTACCAGCACCAGCTCCAGTTCCCGGCTTGTCATTGGTG
This sequence comes from Marmota flaviventris, assembly GCF_047511675.1. Classification (NCBI taxonomy): domain Eukaryota; kingdom Metazoa; phylum Chordata; class Mammalia; order Rodentia; family Sciuridae; genus Marmota; species Marmota flaviventris. The sequence goes on along the minus strand of NC_092509.1, from coordinate 10,657,596 downwards.
GCCTCAGATAGTGCTTTCGGCCCTGCGTAGACCCTGTCCTGCCAGAACCTGGCCGTCCTGCCCCGCCCCCACCACACACACTTGCCCCCACCGCACACACTTGCCCCCACCTCCTGTGTCCTCGCCTTCCTCCTGTCCAGGGCCCACGTTGAGGCCACATCTCCAGGAGACCTTCCTGGCTTTTGACCCTCTGACAGCTGTGTTTGGGCCATGAGCCTGGTCTCCTGGGATCTCCTCTCCGTCCCTTCAATAGCAGCAGCACCTGTGCTTCTCTGTGTGGGCCTGAGAAGGAGCCTGTCTGGTATGGCCTTGAGTGGCAGCTCCTCAGGTGCAGGATCTCTACTGGGCTCCGGCACTCAGGGCCCAGCGCCTGGTAAAGCTCCTGAGGAAGTCACTGCTGTCAGCCCACGCACTGTGCTGTTCTTCAGCACTGTCCTGGTGGGCCCTCAGCGGCTTAGCTCCTGGGACAGGGATGTGTGGTTGGATTAATGGGAGCCACGAGCCATGGCTTCTTTCAGTGTAAGCCAGTGTCAGACCATGGCCGGCGTCGTGAGGAGCCGCTGGGCTGAGTAGGAGCGGCTCAGCCATGGGCGGGCTTCCTTCCTCTCTTCCTTCTCTCTCGGCTTTTTTCTTTTTTTCCTTCTTTCCTTCCTTCTTCCTTCCTTTCTTTGTTTGGCTCTGTGGACTGGGTGGTAGATACATGCCTTTGACACTCCTGGTTGTGTTTTCAGAGTTGGAAATATCCTATTTTCTGTGGAAACTCAAACCACAGAAGAAAGGACCCAGCTATATCACGCTGAGATAGACGCCCTGTATAAAGACCTGACGGCAAGAGGAAAAGTGCTGATCCTCTCCTCAGAATTTGGGGTAGGTCTCTGTGCCATTTCCAGCTTTTTCACAAATGTTTAAAAACCTCCACCTTTTGTTGAGGTGGTACGTCTTGTGCTTGAACATCTACAAACATGTATAAAAACCTCTTTTTAGAGATTCCTCGAGGCAGAACCTGTCCCATGTTTAGCAGTTGCAGTAACTGGGTGGTGAATTGGCAGGTCACAGTGTGAATCTGGGCCTCCTCTTCCCTCCCGTCCCAGTACTCACAGTGAACTTGTGGATTTGAACACACGATGTGTTCTCACTGGATTAGGCAGTGAAATCACATTGAAGTTGCTCACTTCGAGCCTAGGGCCCTGTTTGGCGGGGCCTCTTCCCTTGGTTGCCTGCCCAGACTAGAGGTGGCCCTGTGCAGGTGGGACCTCGCTTGTCTGCTTGGTGAGCTACCCCCGTGCAGTGGGCACCTCTGAGCTTGAGCAGTCGCTCATTTCTCTGACATTTAACCAGTTCTTTCTTCATCCATGAAGCATTGAAGTCCAAGCACAGGACGAAGGTTTTTATCACTTGGGTTTCAATGCAAAGGAAAGAGGCAGCTCGCTAAGCACCCTTTGGAGCAGGAAGACATGTTGTTTGAGAAAGCATGTTAAGGGCTGGGCGTCGCTCAGTGCTAGCCTCGAATGCACAAAGCCCAAGTCAGAGCCCCAGCATGGCAAAGAACAAGCAAGAAAACATATGAGGTGTTGCTAAGTGCTTTTAAAATCCTAACTGTGGTATGTGTCTTGACGTTCCAAATAGCATTAAAGGAGCTGAGGTTTCTGTTTGTCACAGTCTGCTGTGGGGGCTGGGGTTGTGGCTCAGTGGTATAGTGCTTGCCTAGCATGTGTGAGGCCCTGGGTTCCATCCTCAACACCACTTAAAGATAAATAAATAAAGTTATTGTGTCCATCTACATCTAAAATATATTTTAAAAAAAATAAGGCTGCTGTGGGAGGAACACCTGGGGACCTGGTGCTCCAGGCAGAGGGTGTACGCACCTTCTTGCTGGAGGACTGAGGGCAGATCTTAGAGGAGGACCGTGGACCACCTTTCCTGATTCGGCAGCCCTCACGCCTGCGGAGTGTCGGTCGGGCTGGCCTTCAGTTCACGAGCCTGTGTCCTTTTCCAGGAGGCTGATGCTGTCTGCAACTTGATCTTATCCTTGGTTTATTACTTCTACAATTTAATGCCTCTCTCTCGGGGATCTAGGTAAGTGATGTCTGATGATTACAGCTTTCTCATTTAAAAGTGCATTCTGGCTGGCTCTTGTCCCGGACACAGGTGCAAAAGCATCTGAGAAATGCTGAGCAGCCTCCTGTTTGTTTTCTCTGAATTCACACCCACAAAAATGTCTTCCTTAATCTTCATGTCATCCAGAGCGTTGTGAAAGGGATCTAATGTGGCGTGTGTAGTCTGCCACTCTTGCTGGAGGCCCACGGCTGTGCTGTGCCCTGTGCTTCAGCTCCAGAGTTCACAGCCCCTCCCCTGCCCCTGCCTTTCCTCCGCTCTTTGGCCATTAGTGGCCCTTTAACCTTGAAGTGCTCTACTTTGGGTTGCCAGTCCTTCCTTACTGGCCCTCCGTGGGGTAGATTCTTGCCAGGTATTAGATAAGGGTGTGTCTGCAGCGCTTGCTTCCCTTCTCCTTTCCCAGGACACGGTGCCGCATGATTAGGTGGCACATTGCCCATATTTGAACTTTAGGTATTTTGGCTGAAATGCACTTGAATGTCTTTCACGTTTTGGAAAGATAGTAAGTTTTGTGATGGTATTTACAAGGCTTTGAAACAAAACAGGAGCATAAGTGTCCTGTTTTCGGGGTGACGCTTGCTGGCCCTATACACTGAGTGAGTTGGCGTTGAGCCCATGCAGACCGACTGTTGGCCACTGCAGGCTCCCTGCAGAGGACGGCACTTGTCCTCTGTCCTCCCGGCTGCTCTGCTGGCCCACGTGTGCACTGAAGGTGTGCAGCCGTGTCCCTTACTCCACCTGCCCTGCTGGAGCCCCTGGCTTCCCCTCTGACACTGCTGCTGGTGGGTCCTCAGCCTCTCCCACTAGCACCGCTCTCCCCTCCAGCATCCAGGTCTTGCAAGCTGAGTGCCTCTGGTTCTGCAGGCCTTCCAGGCGGCTCCCTCCTTCAGTTCTCTCTCTACCCCTGTGTGTCCGCCCCAGCCCTCTACCATCTTCCTCCTCCTCCTCTGTTCCTCTCCCTACCTGGGCCCAGAAGCTGCAGCTCATGTCAGCCGCCTCTATGAAGTCTTCTGGTGGACAACCGTAGGTGGGTTGGCTTTCCTGTGTCTGCCACTGGCCCAGCGTTCTGCCCCACCTGCTGGCCACTTGGCCATGCTCCCTCTGGAGCCGTTAGTCTGGGAAGAAGCACAGGACCATGGTCTCAGTGCCAAGTCTCCTCCACCCAGCACCGCAGCCACCCCATTCCTCCTGCCAAGAATGGGAGCAGGGCCACTTCCAAACACCTGCTGCCCTGGACCTGTCCAGGGAGACCAGGCGGCAGACTCTGCTCATGGGACCCGAGCAAGCAGGCAAGGGCCCCAGGGCCACGCTCAGTCTCCTGTGGCCTCCTTGTCCCCAGCAGCTCACATACCCCTGAGTTCCAGACCACTGCCTGTTAGTTGTCTGTTCTTTGGGGGCCAACATTTTTAATGCTTAAAAAATATGATTAGTGCATTTGTTTTTATAAAACTTGCTGTACATGTGTCTTAGTGCCATTTTAAACTTACTATTTCACAGCAGTAGAAAATGGGAAGAAAACCCATAAAAGTACTTTTCTCAGAAAGAACGTACTCAGTGACTTTACCCTAAAATAGCAAATCAGTCGATTTTTAGTAGTAAACGACTCAATTTTTTTAAACAAGTAAAAGCCTTGCTGTGTGACTAAGTGGTGGATGTCCTGCCTTGTGTGGTGGCAAGCGTGTGAGGCCTGGTGACGGTCCTGCCACCTGATAGTTGTTCTCCTTACAGTGTCATCGCCTACTCGGTCATTGTGGGCGCGCTCATGGCAAGTGGGAAGGAGGTGGCCGGGAAGATCCCCAAGGGGAAGGTGCGTGAGTGCCACTGGGGGCCTGCTGGGTGGGGCCTGGCTGCCACCCCGTCTCACTGCCGCCCCCCGTCTCTCCCTTTTTCAGTTGGTCGACTTTGAAGCTATGACAGCTCCTGGCTCAGAGGCCTTTAGCAGAATAGCCAAAAGCTGGATGAACTTGAAAAGGTAATTCCCTGCAGAGGGGGATGGAAGCCCAGCCCGCGTGGACACTGTGGGTCCCGGGTGCTTGTGTGGGTTCAGGGTTGTCCTGCAGGGGGGCTAGAGATGAAGGTGAGGAAGGTGGTAGGTGAGAAAAGCAGGTGGGTCAGAGTTGCACTCCCAGCCTCCGCTGCTGGGGCCACTTGCCCTGGAAAGGGGCCTGCTCACGGTCAAAGCCTGTCTCCCTGCTGGTGCTGGCACAGAGCCTGGTCGCTGCATGTGTGGCACGTCGTGGTGACATGGGCAGGAATAAGCCAGTGGTGCTTCGTGCCAGGAATCCGCAGACCCACTGCCCAGCTCTCACCCACCTCCAGGGCCCTGGGGAGGAGCCCGGGGTCAGACTCTGCTGCTTCCATGGCGAGCACAAGGAGCAGGCCTGCTTTCACGTCTTAACCAGCTACAAATTTGCCTTCATGCCCACAACAGCCCTCTGACAGCTACTGGGTGATACGTGCTCTTTAAAAGAGAGGTGTGCGGCTGGGATTGTGGCCCACCATCCCTCTGCCTGCCCCAAGTCCTTGTTTGGGGTTTGCCAACTCACACGTGGTCACAAGGCTGGCCAATTGGGGAGTTCACCTTGTAAGCCTTCTGGCAGCCCCTAAGGGGACAGTGACAGCAGGACCTAGCCCTGTGGGTCAGTGTCTGCAAGCTGGCCTTTGCTGAGGGGGAAGTTGGGCATAGAGAAGCGACCGGGGGTGTGGGGGGGTGCGGTGTCCTCAGCTTCCAGGTCCAGCTGCAGCACAGCAGGAGAGGTGCAGGCCCACGTGATCCCTTTCACTTCTGAGTTGCCAGGGTGCCTGGGGCCCCTGCAGGGAGGGGTAACTACTGCACCTCCTGCCTGCTTTTCCCAGGGGAGGGACGAGGGCCAGGTGAGCTCTGGCCTGTGTGTGAGGCGGTACAGACCCTCAGACCTCGTCTCTCTTCCAGCATCTCTCCTTCCTACAAGGCTCTTCCGTCTGTGTCAGAGACGTTCCCCACGTTGCGGTCGATGATCGAGGTGCTGAACACGGACTCCTCTCCACGCTGTCTCAAGCAGCTCTAGCTGCACCATGGGCTTTCACAGAGGGCCGGGCCTCTTGCTTCTTAAGTTATTTTTTAAAACATGAAATTATTAAGAAATTAGGTCCTTTATTACTTTTGATACCAATTTTTGATAGGAATTGAATACTTGAAATCATTTTCTTTACTTTTCCAAACCATAAAAGAAATCATGAAAACAGGTTCTTGGAGAAAAGCTACTTGACTAGGAAGGGGAAAGTGTCGGTTGGTGTCTGTGGGTCTCCAATGACAGTCATGGGACTCCTTCCTTGAGCAAAAAAAGTTCACTTCAGAAGCCAAAAATCAATGACCCGAGAACAAAGCCAAGAACACACGGGCCTGTCTTCATAGCTGTGGGGCTGGTTGCTCGCAGACCTGGCTGACCTTGTGCCAGGTGTGGTCCGGGCCTGAGCTCTCCCAGCATGGGCAGAGGAGCTGGGCCCAGGAGTGCACCACCGCTGCAGCTAGAGCGCGTCGCCGACAGTGCCAGCATCCCGGCCCCGGATCACGGAACCATTAGAAAAAGACTGAGGTGACTCTGTCAGTCACCATTTGGCCCTGGATTGCAAATGTTCTGTTTTGTGAGCTAGGTTGGCTTTTGTGCCTAAGGACACTCGGAAAGCTGCTTGTCCGTGTGCAGACAGGGCGAGTGGCAGGGAGTGAATGTCATTAAACTGTTGGCACTGCCAGTCACCCTGGCACTGGCTCCTTGACTCTGTGTTCTGCTTTTGTTAGGGTTCAAACAAGCCCCTTCCTGCTCTGGGCTGCCCAGTGTGTGTCCTGGAATGTGTGTGAGACCAGCCTGCGGAGGCCCCAGGAATCCGCCTGGGGTACCTGTGCGCCTCCGGGACGGTACCTCTGGTCCTTGCCTGCCCCCGCCCCTGCCCCTGCCCCTGCCCCTGGGAAAGACACTGCCCAGGAACTGGCTCCCAGGTGGACGCCACACACAGGTGGCTTGTGCCCTCTTCTGGCAAACCTGGAAACGGCAGTCATGTTGGTCCTCAAGTGCCTCAGTTTGTAAATAGATTTCACACCCACATATCATCTTCTTCCTGGGGCTGCGACTGTGCTCAGAAAGGTCGTCTTGCTTGGGGTGTGCCAGTTGGGGAGGTTATCAACTCACTGAGGCCCCAGGTGTGCCCTGCTTCTCCATGCTTTAGGAACCAGGGCCTCGGCTGACTGGCTCGCCTGGCGCTGCACGGGACAGAGTCCTTACCAGGCGGTCCTGAAGTCTTTGGCCTGCTGGGATGGTGCCAGGCACAGGAGATGCCACTGAGCCACACCAGCCTGGTCAGCAGTGAATATTTGGGGGACACAAGTATTCAGTCTGTAGCACCCCAGAATTAGAATTTATCCTTCTCATGACTTAGCTAACTCCAGATTCTTGCATTTCCACTTTGATGACCCATTTCTGCTCAGGCAAGAAGTGGCTCTGACTTGTGGCATCCTGGGGACATGTGGCTCAGGGACTGCTGAGGCTCTGGGGACCTGCGTCATGGCCAGGTGAAGGAGCTCTGTTGCCGGCCGAGGCGGTGCTGGTGCTCTGAGTTCCTCTTCTCAGGAAGGCTAAGGGGGTACGTGTATGTGGTGACACTGGAGGTTCTTTTGTCACACCTGCAACAGTGAGAAGGTCAACCACAGTTCCAGCTGCAAGTGGCCACTACATGAATCGCTCTCTGAAAAGTTCACATTGGTTGTACTTTTTATTTCTTTATTTTTGGTACCAGGGATTGAAACCAGGGGCACTGAACCCCTGAGCCCCATCCCCAGCCCTATTCTGTATTTTATTTAGAGACAAGGCCTCACTGAGCTGCTTAGTGCCTCACCGTTGCTGAGGCTGGCTTTGAACTCGCCATCCTCCTGCCTCAGCCTCCCCAGCTGCTGGGATAATAGGCTTGCTCCACCGCTCCTGGCTAGTGGTCCTTTTTTTTTTTTTTTTTTTTTTTAATATTTTAGTTGTAGATGGATACAATACCTTTATTTTGTTTATTTGGTTTTTTATGTGGTGCTGGGGATCGAACCCAGGGCCTCATGCAAGCTAGGCAAGCACTCTACCACTGAGCCCAGCCCTAGTTCTACTTTTTTATAGAGACCCTTCTTTTTTTCCTCTCTCATTTTTTTTTTTTTTTTAGCAATGGGGATGGAACCCAGGGGTTCTCTGCCACTGAACTACACCTCTAGCCCTTTAATTTTTTATTTTGAGACAGGGTCTTGCTAACTTGCTTAGGGCCTCACTAAGTTGCTGATGCTGACCTTGAATTTGCAGTCCTCCTGCCCCAGGAGTCCTGGGATTACAGTCCCAGGCGTGGCAACAGCGTCCAGGTTCTCCTTCTAGGAAATGCCTGCAGTGTGTCTTGATGCTTGTTTCTGCCCCCTGAGTCTGTGGAGTGGGAGGCAGGACTTGGAGGTGTCTGTGGCTCCATAGCCCCTCAGCGCCCCAGCTGTGGTGAAGACTGAGAGGGTAGCAGCCATGCTCCCTGATGGTGGGGACACAGGTCCTGTGCTCCCTGATGGTGGGGACGCAGGTTCCATGACCAGACTGCATATGAGGCCCTCATGGGGCCGTGGGCTGTGGAAGTCCTGCACAGAGCCTCCTGTATCCTGGAAGTGCCTTTTTTCCTTATGTTTTGCAGTGCTGGGGATGGAGCCCTGGGCCTCGGGCATATCAGGCCAGTGCTGGGCCCCTCCTGTGAGACCTCTGCTACCTGATACAGCATGCAAGCCACCTAGGTAGCTGACGTACTGCCTTGCTCGGGGAGGGATGACAAGAACGCATTCTACACATTCCTGAGTATTTCTAACCCCTGGTGGGTTGACTGCAGCCTGTGCTTTGGCCCTGTGGTGTGGTCTCATCACAGGAAACCCCCAGGTGGTTCCCTGGTTGTCCCTGGAGGACCTTTTCCCCCTGAGGGGTTTGAGAGGAGTATTAAAGGGCCTGGAGGGGTCAGCCCCAGGGTCCACACCACCCATCTCCTCCAGGCCATGCAGAAGGTCCTGGCTCCCTCCCGCTGCTCCCTGTTCAGACCCCACAGCTCCAGTCACCCTGAAGTGCCTGGGTCTCCTGCGCCCAGCCCCCTCGCCACTCTCCCTAGCCCCTGCTCTATGCCTCCCCACAGTGTGGAGTTCCACCAGAGGGAGGGGGCCCTGTGCCTGGGCCCTGGAGATGGGCTGTGCCCAGGAGCCGAGTTCCTCACAAAGTCCTGCTTTCAGGGTGAGCCGCTCCCAGACCCCCGTCTCAAGTCAGGCCTCTGTGTCTGAGCTGCTGTACGTCAGGGTCCCTTCCCTGTGCCGGGATGGCTCCTAGAGATCTCACTAGTTCCAGCATATTAGACACTCTGTCTCCAATGCCTAGCACACAGCTTGGCTTCTAGTGGGTGCTGGGCCGGAGGAGGTGCCATGGGGGCTGATGGAGTCCCTGGACTTTCACACACACCAGACCCAAGCCCACTCAGGGGCACATGAACCATCACTCAGGCCAGGCGCTTTGAAAGTGGCACTGTTGATGGCTACGGCAGGAGGGCTGGGTACAGTGTCACTAGTAACGTTTGTTTGCAAACATGGAACTGCAGAAATTTTATATTTATGAGAACATGGGTTGAAGAAAGAAGAGCTACCATGATCCTAACCAGAATTACAGTAGTCATGATGGCAGCGGGGCATCGAGGTGGATTTTCCTGAAGTCTGACTGAGGCCCTGGGGCAGGCTCTCGGCCAGCAAAGTACAGAAAGCTTCCAGGCCAGGCTCAGAGGTTTGCTTTCCCACTCGCCTCCCCAGGCTGCCACCAGACACCCTTTACTCTAATCCCCCTGAAACCTGGACTTTGCTTGAGTGCACAGGGACTCCCACCCTCATCTCCATTCAGACACAATGGGAGGCCGTGTTTGGCTAGCTCCTGCCCTGGCCCCACAGCCAGACCAGGCCAGGAGAGCCGCTGCTTCAAGTGCCACTTCATCAAACCCAGAGTGTAAGGAAGCGATTGAACCCCAAATAGTGGCTTCATCCCAGAACAGGAGGCTCCAGTCCACCCGAGTCTGCCTGACAGGGGGTTCCCCTGGCTTTAACCTTGCGGAAAAAGTGACCTGCGGTAACTTGGTGAGCAATTGGCTTTCTCCCTGTTTCTGTGTACCCACCTGATGAGCTCACCGTTCTGCCCCTGCCTCGCAGGGAAAAGCCAGTTAGACCTATGACCAAGCCCCTTCGGACATTCTTTTGTGTGTGTGTGGGGGGGGCAGTGCCAGGGACACTGGACCATGGAGCCACATCCTCCAGTTGCTCACTTTTTGCTGAGGCTGGCTTTGAACTCAGGATTGCCTGCCTCACCCTCCCGAGCTGCTGAGATTACAGGCAGGCACCACCCTGCCCAGCAGGACGTCCCTTGACACAGCAGTGTGGTGGGAACTGTCTTCTGGGCAGAGCGCCATCCAGTGCCTGCTGGACCTGTGTCTGCTGAGCCCTCGAGATGCCACTGGTGAGACTCAGGAACCCCACTATACGTTGTCTGATCTGGGTCAGTGCCGCAGTCTGGCTGGGCACGAATAACCGAGCCGCCACAAAGCCCTGTAGGTTCTCAACAGGTCAGTTTAAATGGCTTTGACAAAGCTGGACCTCTTCCTCTGACAGCGAGCTGTGAGGTATAATGTGGGGACCAGGAAGGGCTGGTGCGGACACCGGTTCAGTGTCACTATGATCCAAGGAAGGGAAGGGGAACCACAGCGGCTCCGTGACAGACCCTTCAGCATGCTCATGAATCTGTCACGCCTTGCTGGCCTGGGACATGTGAGGCTTCTGAGGGTGATCCTGCTCTCTTCTGGTCCACGTAAATCATGTTCCTGTCCTTCCCTATTACCAAAGGTAATTATTAGGGTTGGAGGTACGTTTCCTGTCCCTCATATTCTTTTCTCCTGCTACTAGGAGTGAACCCAGGGGTGCTCTACCACTGAGCAACATCCCCAGCCCATTTTATTTTTAAGACAGGGTCTTGCTAAGTTATTTATGGCTTCATTAAATTGCTGAGGCTAGCCTCAAACTTGCGATCCTCCTGCCTCAGCCTCTGGGGTCTGAGATTACAGGTGTGTGACAGCACGCCTGGTCCCTTATATACTTTCTACACCAAAATAGTACACACTAAATTCCTAGTTTACTAACAAATTTTGGTCCAGATTTTTTTCTAAGTTTGAACATTCTGATTCACAGAAGCAACTGCACAAAAAAACTGTAATGTAAGTAACATATATATTTAGTCTCTGTCCCCAGCTTCCGGTACATAGCTCCTAAGCCCTTGGAATTTCCTGAGTGGTGGGGTGAGAGGGCCACCTTCTGTTGCACACAGTAAGCTTCTTTTGATGTCACGGGGTGTGGTTCATGAGGGGCCTTGGGACACAGGGCTGGGTGCTGGGTGCGGGCATGTGATCAGAGGTGGAAATTTCAGGCACTCCTGGACCCGTCCAAAGTGGGAGGCAGAGTACAGATCCCACTCCGCCTTGTGACCTGGACCCTGTGAAGCACATCACAAAGCGGACAAGAGACACCATTTTGCACAAAGAATGTTTAGGTACTACAGCCTTCCTCCATCTCTCAGGGTCTTTACAATTCACGGACAAGGAGCAGCACAGGACATACACTTACTGATATATGTGGAGAAAGACCAGAGTGTATAAAGTAGAATGTTCACATAGTTGTATATTGTGTTTATTTTCCAAATTTTTTGTTAGTTATTATTTTTAGATGGTTATTTTTAAAAATTAACCAACAAGGGTCTGGGAATGTGGCTCAGGGGTAGAGCACTTGCCTAGCATGCAAGAGGCCCTGGGTTTGAGCCCCAGCACTGTGGGGGGGGGGGAGTTAACTGAGTCAGGAATGTAAAAAAATCTAATTTATATTCTGAATCAGAAATCATTTCTAATGTTGGCATATACAAATAAATGCACTACAATTTCCTAAAAAGAGTTAGTAGTCTTTTTAGTACTTGGAGGACCCATTTCAGTGTTTTTTCTTTAGGTTTTATTGTTTTCTAGTTAATGGTCCCTGCAAAGCCAAGACCTCCAGAAGGTCCCAGCCTGGAAGTGTTGCAGAAAACAGGTTCCAAAACATCTTTAAAAGCCGACTCCGTGTATTCAGTGCAGAATGTATGCAGTTTAGGAATAGCAAACCAAACAGTGGATGTGGTGAGGGGTCCCAGGATCTCGCAGGAAAGGGAGGGCCCCGGGAGGGAGCCGGGCCTCCAGGGAGCCTGCTGCAAGAGGGTCCCTGGAGTCCTGGAGATGGGCCAAATACGGGAAAGGCAGGAGAAACTAGAAAAGCAGGTCACGGTCTCTGGGGAGGTCAGTGCAGGGCCCGGAGAGCTGTCCCTCCTGCCTGCTGCCTCAGTGGAGCTCCCGCCTGCTTGCTGCCCTTCCCCAGCTCTGCAGCTGGGCAGCTCCTCCAGTAGGCTTACCCCCGTGACCTCCCAGAGACACCCTCCTCCTATGCTGTCCAGGACCAGCCTGGTCTCTCTGCTGCCTGCCTTGGCTTTCTTGTTGGTTCTCCGACTCGCTTCCCTGGTCTGGATTGCTTGGTCTTAGGCTGGATCCAAAGAGAAGACACAAACAGTGACAAAGTGGTGCACGTGCTGCGAGGACAGAGGGGCCAACAGCTCTGCCCTCCTCCCTGGGCCGCTGGGCAAGGCTGCACAGAGCGGGGAGTCCTGGGGCTTGGGGGTGAGACATGTGCCAGATGGAGAGAACCCTCCCAGCAGAGGCCAGAGGGGTGCGGGACACAGTTGCTCAGAGGGCAAGTGCCTGGTGCGTGGCTTGTGGGTGGGGCAGAGGGAGAGGTCTTGTGGTCAGACCTGGAAATGTGGATCTCACCTTCTGTGGGCAGATTCTGAAGCATGGGAATGAACTGATTAGACTTGAGAAGACGATTTGGCCTCAGTAGCAAGGATGGGTGAAGCTTTGCTCTGAAGGGTATGCTTTGCTCTGTGCCACTTTGACTGGGCCCACACTCTGCCCCAGGTTCCTGTGTGCCCTGCTCGCACGGACCCTGCCTGTCCTCACCAGCATCTCTGTGTACTTCCTGGCGTGGACCTCACATTCCCAGCTGGCAGCTCCCCTCTGTCCCTGTGCTCCTCTCTCAAACTCCAGCCCTGCCATACTCCTCAGAAACCCCTCTCCCTGCAGACCTTCACCTCCATTCTTCACTCCACCACCATCCCAGTGATCTGAGCATAAACCCCGCCATCATTGTCCTGCACATGACCAACCCATGTCCAAGTGCTGCTGTGTGATGTCTGTGCCAGGGAGGGGTCGGGGAGGCCTGATCCTGTACCCCAGGTCAGGTGGAACCCAGGGATTCTGAAAAGTCTAAGTTCAAGCCTGGCCCTCAGGACCTTCTGCGGGTGCAGTTTTCAAAATAAAAGGGTGTGATATGTATCCTGAGAGTTTGCTCCCTTGGGTGCATGAGACTCGATATGCTGCCCTCCAGCCCTGCCCTTGCTGGGCTGCACAGGTGAGGTGACCAGCAGGGCCTGCAGTCCAGTTCCCAAATGCAGAGGAAAGCAGCAAGGGCTTCATGCATAAGCGGTAGGCCCCAGAGCACCATCACCGTTGAAGTGCGGCCTTCTCCTGTGACCGGCCTTCCACCCACCCCCCCACAGCCTCCTGCTCTCAGAAGGCCTTGACCTACAAGTAAACCCCAAGTGCTCCTTTATGAGGCAGATAATTTAGGTTTTGGAGTGGCACTCTGCTCTCTAGACCTCCATGCTCAGAGTGGCTCGTGGCTGTGGCAGGGCATGTCCTCTCTGTGAAGCCCTGGAGAGGGAAGGCTGCAGGTGGTCCGGAGGCCCAGGAGCTGTAGAAAGGAAGGCCGGGCACTGGGTCTTGGGGGAGAGCAAGGAAACATAGAAGGAATGGAGGGGGAAGCAGAAACAACTCAGGTCAGTGAGAAAGCCTGAGGGAAGAGCTTCCTATGGGGACAGAACCGCCACAGCCCACTGTCCTGAAGGAAGGTGCTAAGGGTGGAGTCTCACCTCAGGATGCTGAGGTGACCTTGGCTCAGTGGGGCAGAGGGAGGGCAGAGATGGCGGGATGCAATCGGTGCTAAGGAAAAGAACAGTCCAGGCTTGGGAGAGAGGAAGAAGGCCAAGTCCTGACAGGCCCAAATGACAGAGGGACAGCAAGGCTCTTCAGCCATGCAGCCTCAGAGCCTCTGAGGGTGCAGGGAGGAGCCCGGGCAGAAGGAGAGAAAGCAGCTTTGGTCTGTCCCAGGGAGCAACTCCTGGCCCTCCCAGAACTTCAGTGTCCAGGGCTGGCCAGCTCCTGTTCTTACAGAGGGGCCTTCAGCTAAGCCCTAGGCAGCCCCAGAGGGCCCACCGCCTCTCTCAGCCTTCCTGGGCTAAGGAAGGACATTTCTGGTCACACCAATGAGCAGGAACAGGTGGACAGAACCTGGGGAGCCCAGCCACATGGGCTGAGGAGAGCCACACAAAGGCAGGGCCTGCCCTTGGGTGAACTAAAGTCCAGGTGAGGGACAGGTGAGGGCCAGCCGAGGCCAAAGATGGCTGAGGCCTCAAGTGATGGCAAGAGGGAGACCCCCAGCGAGGTATGTGGAGGAGGAGACTGGAGGGAAGTGGGAATGTAAGGAAGCACCAGGTGGGAGGCCATCAGCCCCCAGTAGTCCCAGTGGCAGGACCTGGATTGTGGGTGGCCATGGACAGCTAAGGGAAGAGTATATGGCTGGGTTACACCATCGTATCTGGGGGCTGGGTTACCTCTCTCTCTCTTTTTCTTTCATGGTACTGGAGATTGAATCTAGAGGTGCTCTACCACTGAGCTACATCCCCAGTCCTTTTTTTTTTTTTTTTTTTTTTTGAGACGGGGTCTTGCTAAGTTGCCCAGACTGACTGACCTCAAACTTAAGATCCTCCTGCCTCAGCCTCCCGAGTGGCTGCCATGGCAAGTGTACATAATTACTCATTTCAAAACTGTCTGTTGAGGGCTGGCCTAGGCACTGGTAGTGGCTTTCTCTCACTGGAGGGCAGGAGCTGCTCCCCCTCACCTCCTGGCACGCAGACCCTCACTTCTCCATCAGCACGGCAAGTCTTCACGTCCTCTTGGTATGCTGATGGTATTTCAAGTGAATGGACCCAAGGACATAAATCTTTAAGGTCCAATCACCCTCTAATGTGACTCTCAGAGCAGGGGCCAGATGTTAATTAAATTTCACGAGTACATTTTTAAACACCCCTCGCCTTAGTAAACAGGGATTAGAGGGATAAATTACAGATCCAGTCAGTCAACTCTGCCTATATAGCTTCAACTCAAATGAGAATAATAATACCACGAAGTAGGCTTGCAGGCTTATGGCTTTGTAAATAAGCCTGTACATACAGGCCATTTGGCTCTCACTTGGGGCACTTGCTTTTCCCATTGCTTGTACATATTATGCTGGTAATAGTCTTGATACAAATATCTTTTATTGCCATCCTGCCACTTTTGTGACATTCCAAAAAAAAATCTTAGGATTCTAGTGGGAAGATGGGGTGTCTCATGTTTGGAACAGAGCTTTGCATTCACATTTGGATTTTTTTAAAATTTTAATTGTAGATGGACACAATACCTTTATTTTATTATTTATTTATATGCGGTGCTGAGGATTGAACCCAGTGCCTTACACCTGCTAGGCAAGCACTCTACCACTGAGCTACAACCACAATCCCTCATGTTTGGAATTTTCCAAGTGCTACTTCAGAGGCAAAGTCCCTAGGCATGGGTTGACTGGAGTTCTTTTAAGGACACTCACTTCTCACCTGAGACTTTTAAGTCTTGCTAAAATCAGTCCAGGTCAGGCAGACTTGGTGGGTGGGTGGAGTGGTGTTGTGTAATTTAAAATTTTTTGGTCTGAAAGGAAGATATTACCGAATGACAGGCCAGTTCCCCTGTAGGGATGTTGCTTCTCTGTATGAAAACTTTCCTCCCTCTTGTTTGCAAACAGGGAGCTGCACGGGTTCTTGTGATTTCTGAGACCCAGGAAACTGACTTCCATTTGTGTCTGGGATTTTCTTTTTTTTTGGTGGTGTTATTCTCCATTTAAATTGATGCTGTATAGCCTCAGTACACTGATCCACTTATTTTCCCCCTTTAATCCCTGTTTCATAACATTGGTGATGTTTTAAGATGCACTCTTGAAATTCATTAATGAACATCTGGGAGCTTGCTTTGGAATGACAAGAGTCAGAGAAGGCAAGGGCTGAGCCGGTGTGGGGAAAGCCCCTGTGGTCCACGCGTGGGGCACTGGTCCAAGAGTCAGGCACTGCGCTGGTGGACTGGGCAGCTCAGCTCAGAGAGGGGAAAGGCCTGGCCTCCTGCGCTTCCTTTACTCTCCAAGCCACTAGCAGGGCCCACTCCACTTTCCTTAGGGCTGCGCCTCCCAGGTGGCCCCTCGGCGGCCTCGAGGCCCGGGGCCCAATCTCGCTAGGGACGTGAAGAAGTTTCCTTTGTCAGTGGCGACCATTTGGCGCCATGGCGACCGCCGCGAAGTAAGGAGCAGCCTGCCCACCACCGGGCGCAGGCTCGGATTTACGCCGGCCCCGCCAAAGCCGGCCCGGGAAAAGCCGGCGGCGCGGAACAGCGAAGGGCGGCATCTCAGACCGGCCGGGCGGGGGGTGCGGGCGGCACCCAGGGCGGAGGGCGGGTCTGGAGTGCCCGGCTGGGACCGCGCTCCGGGCGGAGACTGAGTGCTGGCCCCGGGGGCGGCGCTCCGGGCGGGGCGGGGACTCTGCGCGGGCTCAGGGGGCGGTGCTCCGGGCAGGGCGGGGACCCAGCGCGGGCCCAGAAGGCGGTGCTCCGGAGGGGCGGGTCCCCGAGCGGGCCCAGGGGGCGGTGATCCGGCGGGGCGGGGACCCAGCGCGGGTCCAGGGGGCGGCGTTCCGGCGGGACGGGGGCGGCCGGCGCTGGGCGGCGCTCCGGGCGGGGCGCGGCGCGGCGGGCCGGGCATGGCGTCCATGGCGGCAGCGATCGCGGCCTCGCGCTCCGTGGTCATGAGCGGGAACCGGCCGCTGGACGAGCGGGAGCGGAAACGCTTCACCTATTTCTCGTCGCTGAGCCCCATGGCCAGGAAGATCATGCAGGACAAAGAGAAGATCCGCGAGAAGTATGGGCCCGAGTGGGCGCGGCTGCCGCCCGCGCAGCAGGACGCGATCATCGACCGCTGCTTGGTGGGGCCGCGCGCCCCGGCGCCCGCCGACCCGGGGTACCCCGGCGACCCCGAAGACGCCGCGCGCTTCCCCGGCCTGCGCGGGCCCACGGGCCAGAAGGTGGTGCGCTTCGGCGATGAGGTGGGGCTCCGGACACGCCCCGCGCGAGGGGGAATGGGCGGCGAGAGGGGCCCAGCGGAGACGGGGGCTCCAAGACCCCCGCCCCGTGCGAGGGACGTGGGCGGCGCCGGGGCTGGGGGCGCCTCGGGGAGAAGGGAAGGGGGGCTTTAAAGGCCACTTACTGAGCAAAGCGGACCAAAGTGGCGACAGCGGGAATTCTAAGGCCGGCTGACCTGGGTTCTGCCCCAGCTCTGTCCTTTGGCAGCTGTGTGGCCCAGGGAGAGTCTTAGAGCCTCAGTTTCCTCGAGTGAAACGGGGATGGCGCCCACCCGCGAGGCACTCAGCTCGCGGTGTCAGTTAGTACTTGTGCCGGGCCGTGAGCTCCGTGGGGAATGAGGCTTGAGAGGCGGGTCTCGGGGAGGAGGAGGCGCCTTCCAAGACAGGGACCCACCGTCCCGAGCCCACCGTCCCGAGGTGCGACTGGGGGGCACGATGCGCTTTGTGCGGCGAGCGTGGCGACCCTGTTTTTCTACGGAAAGATCCTGGGAGAGGAGTTTAGATGCGCTCCACAGCCTCGCCCCTTCGGAGGGGAGGGCAGGCTCAGCCGCAAGTCTACCCCTGCTACGCGCAGGGAGTTCGGGGTTGGGAGGCCCGGGATCTGTGCGCTAGGAAGCTTGGTGCGCTTGGGAGTGAGTGTCCCTGAAGCCTTCCGTGCCCTGGGACCTCGCTTGGCGGTTGGTCTGACTTCTGCCTGGAGTGGCGAAGTGAGAAGGAGCAGCAGTGGGGTCCACTCCGCTGAGGCTGCTGCTCAGGCTGCTGAGGGGAGGGGCCGGGGGAGGTTTTCCCGGGAAGTTGGGGACTGTGAAGGGACTCAAGTTCAGAATGAGGCTTAGAGCAAACTTTCAGGCTTGGATATGTGGAAACGTTCGTTAATGCAGAATGTCTGTGGCCATAAATTCACTCTGACGTCAGGTCGGGAAGTGTGAAGTATAGGACTGTGTTGCCAGCAGCGCCCGGATTCTCATGGAATTAATAGAAAACTCCCCCTTGGACTTTCAACTGGAAGGCTTGCCAGGAAAAACAAGGGCGTGGTAAGCTGGGGAAAGGAAAATATAGGTTTTAAAATGTCTTCCAGAGCCGAAACAGCCCAGGGGGAAGATGTGCACTTCTGTAGATGTGCAGGTTTGGGTGTGAGAAGTCAGGCGGCCCTTGGAAGGCATAAGTAAATAAACCTGAGGGCAGTAAGCCTGTAATTTCCTTGCAGATGTTGGAGAGTGGCTGGCCCTAGCCCTGGCTCTGGGTTTGTCCAGCTGAGAGCAGTGGCATGACTGCTTGTCATCAAAAAGCCAGGCCACGTTGCAGCTCAGGATCGCTGGCAGGGACAGCCTTCCACCAGGCTGAAGTTCTACTCTGGGTCCCTATCTGGAGCTAGACTGATCTCTTTCTGGACTTGCAGACCCAGTGTGACATAAAAACAAGGGAACCGCTGCGGCCACCTGGGAGCTTCCCAGAGCCACCAGCCCTGTCTTTCAGAATTGAATCCCAGCTTCTCACACATGTTGAGAGCTTGCCCATACCCTGGCTTACCCCTGACAACCTCAGCACAGGTGGCCACCACAGGCACAGCCTTGGTTTTAGGAGAAGTCTGCAGGAACATTGCCAGGGTGGCTGGGTAGTTTAAATGCCATCAGACGAGGCAAGGGGTTGGCACTGAAGTGGAGTTTGCATTCTCGTCGTTGCTCACGGGAGATCACTTGTGGAGGAGGGCAAGCTCCTGGGCATAAGGGATGATGGATAGGACAAAATGGGAGATGACCCCCAGCTGGGTGGCCCCAGATTTGAGCAAAGGACTAGCTTGAGTAGGGCTGTCCCTTCCCACTTGATCTGTCTTCTCCTGTGGTCACAGGGGTCCCCATGCCCTGTCAGCTGCCCTGAAGGGTGCTGCCTACTTCTTTGAATACTCCCTCATTGCCAGTGACATTTTTGTGTCCCACATAGCAATATCCTAAGTCAGTGAATGCAGACATAATGACCATCATCTAGTTATTTGTATGTGTTACTGGAATAAATAGAAGTCTGATTACATGATGGTGACCACAGATCTCAGTGGCTCTGGGTGTGGTCAGGGGCTCAGTTCATGCACTGAAGTTGCCTGTGTGCAGGACAGGTGCAGCAGTGTGTGTGTGTGTGTGTGTGTGTGTGTAGTTTCCATGCCTGGTGAGGTGGAAAACTTGGGCTGGCTCAGGTCCCCATGCTCTGATGATTTAATCTGGCCCCTTGCAGAGAAGAAGGTGGCTGTCCTTGTTGAGGCCTTGAGGTACTTGCCAGGTTTTACATTCTTTCTTCGTAATCAATTGAGCAAGTATTCCTCACGTCCTATTGTATTAGGAAGTAACGGCATCTTAGCTTAGTCTTCACCAGCTCCTTTAAAAATCTGGCTTGTGACCTCAGTAAATATCTACAGAGTGGAATGTTGCCCAGAGTGCCAGCCTTCCTGCCTCCCCGAGGCCCCAGGCCCTCCTGTGTGGTAAACCTCGGCTGGTGCTGGAGGAAAGCTCAACACAAAGGTGGGGCCCCCACATCTGGGACCCAGGTCCTCACCGCAGTCAGCAGCAGGTATTGCCTCCTGCGGGCCCTTGGCCCCCTGGAGTCGGCCTGGCTTGGAGCAGGCGCACACAGCATGCTCCCTCCTGGTGGAGGATCTCGGTGAGGATGGCAAGGCCTGTCTGCAGGTGGAGGCTCTTTACGGGTCTGGCTTGTCCGCCCTCCTGATGGCTGTGAGTGCTGGGAATGGCTGACCTGGGGAGAGGAAAGGTTCTTGCTTTCTAAGGGTTTAGGGAACACCCTGCATGCTTCTTCTGCTTCCTGTTATCGATAGAAAATTGAACTCTTGGGTTTGTGTTGCCTTCTGCTTCCTGTCCCCACCCCCAAACTCCGTGCCACCCATCCAGCAAGATCTGAGTAGGTGCGGGAGGCTGCAGAGTTGCTCACCCGGTGCCGCCCTCTTGGCTACAACAGGCCAGCAGATGACTGGGAGGCCTGAGCCCGGGCAGCTCCTTTGTGTGGATCTGCTTGCTGCATCTACCTCTCCATGAAGCAGGTGGGGCTGGGCAGGAGTGGCGTTTCCTCACACCCATCCTCAGAACCCTGATCTGGGTTTTGCATGGGGAGTGCCCCCCACCCCCAGCACTGCGAATTGAAACCAGGGTGCTCTACCACTGAGCTACACCACCACTCCTTTTTACTTTATTTTGGGACAGGGTCTAAGTTACCAAGGCAGGACGGAACTTGTTTTCTTTCTGCCTCTGCCTCCTGAGTGGCTGGGATTCAGACCTGCAGTGTTGCTCCCGGCCATACCTGAGTTTTAAGACCCTAGGACCAGTTAGTTCCGCCCTTTCCTCAGCAGCTGAGCATGATGGCTGCTATCCTTGGACCCATATCCCTCTCCTGCTGCGGGAACCTAGGGCTTTGCTGGCCACTCTCTCACGCCTCATGGCTTTACCTCCTTTTCTGAGGCTGAGTCTTGGTCTCCGGGCTCCCAGACATCTCCTGCACTGTCCTAGGCCCTTTAAGGCCTGGTGGCTTTCCTAGTCCACAGCGGGAGGACCTGTAGGTGTCGTAGGGGTGGAGTATCTGTCAGCGGCCGTCCTCCAGGGGCTGCCTGCCCAGGACCTGCCTTGCCCGCTTTTGAGGGTCCAGGTTCTGGAGGGCCTGTGGGCCTGAGTCCTGCACAGCCTAGATATTTGGTCAAGTAAACAGATTTATTATAACAAGTTGCATACATCAGTATGGTAGTTGTCTCAAGCCCCGCAGAAGCAGCCTTTGCTGGGGAGAGCAGGCAGCTGCAGGACCTGCGGCTCCTGAAGTCTCCCTTCTCACTTACTTTGACACTTTGGCCTTTTATTTTTTTTCATATTTTGTTAAAATTAAAAAGAAGGTAGTTTGGGAGTTGCTGTCTCAGTATTTTGGACTTGCTTTTTCAGGAGGTGGAATGTGTGGATTGATCCCCCCTCTGTGTGGTGCACCCGTGCATGATCTAGAAAAGATGACAGAGTGGGTGTGGCTTTTTGTGTCTCTGGCTGGGGCTCTGTATGGCCACTGGGCAGGCATTGAGAAATGGCCAGAGCCAGTTCTGAAGTCTCTGCTAGGCGCAGACCGTGGGCTGCCTGAAAGCTTCCCTGGCATGTTGAGGGTTCTCCACCCTGATCAGCACCTGGCTGCGTGCCCTGGTTGCACAGGCAGAGTGGCCTCCCTGCCTAGGTGCCTTTGCCTGCTGGCTCCAGTGGCACCCGGGTACAGGTTTTACAAAGAAATGAAATGACTTGTTCACAGTCACGCAGGAAGCAGGCAGGTAACTAGGAATCGCTCACACCCTGACCAAGACATTCCCATAGTACTGAAAAAAATATTTTCTTCAAAATAAATAAATAAGGAGTGGGTGAGTGCAGGCTAGACCTGTCTCCTTAGACTCCTGCCCACGTTCTGTTCTTTCCTTGAAGCATGCTCCACCCATTCTGCACTCTGCCTGTCACCATGGTGGAGGCACTCGGTTCTGTTTCTGCTGTGTGGAGCTGAGTCTCTGGATCCGCGTGCACAGTGGACGCACCCAGGACTGCATCACAGCTGCTTTCTGTCTTCGGAGCTGCACTCATATCTCCAGTTATGGAAAGGCCCATCTCAGCAGAGTTAAATATATTCCAGTTAAAGGAAACAAACAGCCAGATACCATAAGTGTGTACAGTTGCTGTGAATAGGCAATAGGTAAAAAGCATATTTTTATCATTCTTTACTCCTCCCCTTTTTAATAGATTTAATTTTTTAGAGCAGTTTTAGATTTACAGCAAAACTGAGTGGAAAGTTCAGAGTTCCCACCTACCCTTGGTTCGCAGGCAGCCTCGCTCACCTAGTGCACCCCCATGGGCAGGCAGTCTATGGTCATGGTGGTCCGTGGTCACGGCCCTGTGCTGATGTCTCATCACCCTAGGTCAGAGTTCGTGTTCGGGTTCACCATGGCTGATGCACTGTCTGTGGACCTCGCCCAGCGTGCAAAGACAGGATCCACCACAATGCATCACACAGACCAGGTTCACTGCTTGAGAACCAACCCCCTGCCAACCCCATTACTCACCCCTCTCTGCCTCTCCCCAGCTCTGCCTTTCCCAGGGTGTCACAGCCGGGGTCGCTCAGGCTGCGGCCTCTTCAGAGGGGCTTCTTGCATTGGTGCTGTGTGTGAGGTCCCTCTGTGCCTCTCCTGACTCAGTGCCAGGATGGGCCATAGCTTGTCCACTCGCCTGCTGAGGATGTTTCGATGGCCTCCACTATTTGGCCATTATGAGTAAAGCTGCTGTAGACGTCCTGATGCAAGTCTTTGTGCGGAGGTAGGTTTTTAACTTCCAACACCAAGAATCAAGATTGCCTTAAAGATCTCGTTCTTTAGCAGGAGAAGTCAACACAAGTGTAGATGGATTTGCCTTGAGCTGTGTGTTTTCAGTTGACTGACAGGCCCAGGGTGCTGTGCCGTTCAGTGGAGTCCACAGAAGGATTCTTCTGTCCCTGCAGCTCGGACGACTCACCTGCATCCTTGTGCTTTGCCTGGTTGGGCCGAGAAGCTCCTGGCCACCTGATATCACCAGCCATGCGTGGGGCCTGTCTTTCCCTTTCCTGCAGGCTCTGCTCTCTGAGTCTCATCTCTCTAACTTATAGCATTTCCCAGCTTAAGCAAGATGCCATTGTGTACTTGCCAGAAACTCAGAAGCTCCTCTAATGTGAAAACTTGGGGAGGAAAGTGGCCATTCCTGGTCCCGTGATCTCCTTGCAGCCTTTTGGATGCTGTTTCTGAATCTCCCAAGAAACCTGAGTCTGTGTGGGGCATTGGAAGTTGGGATTCTTATTCTTAGGAAGTTGGCACTCCTGGTAAGAGGTGGTGGTTGATAGTCTGTGCTGTTCCGCTTCTGGGCGAGCAGATAGTGAAACATTGTTGTTAAACGGGTACTTGCAGTTCTTTGTATGGAGTCTGCAAACGCCAGTTGGAACAGAAGCCTTTAGGAGGTGGCCTGAGTCCTGCGGCTCCTTGGGCGCGGGTATGCTGCCCTGGTTGGTTATTAGGATGTACAGCTGTAATTCTGCCTTGGGGGGTGGTCAGGCCTGGCCTGGACCCACATGAACCAGGGGTTTCAAGGGAGTCCACTGGAAGATTGTGAGAGCCTTGTGCATGCTGTGGCTAGTTTAGCTGGCCAGACAGATGTGGCCTCTGGGCACCAGCAGCTGTGCCGCGGCATGGCCAGGAGCTCCTGAGCTCCTGGGGCGAAGAGCGTGCTCAGGGTCCATGGGTCCTGTGAGTGACTGAACCAGAGGGCTGCCTGGGGAGGAGCTGCACCAGAAACAGTTTCCTAGGGAGCTTCGTTTTCCAAGTGGTGCTGGGGATAGAACCCAGGGCCTTGCTCGTGCTAAGCGTGTGCTCTACTTCTACCAGGCGACCAGCACACTGGTTTCATTAAAGAGGTTCGTGGCATAAAAGTTAACTAGTGAGATCAAAATAAAACACACAGACTCAATTACCTTTTTCTATGACCAGGTCCGAGACGGCTCTCACCTCTCTGGCTCACACCTCGAACCACCCGGTAGGGCAGCAAGGCTTACTCAGGGCTAGCAGGAGAGAGAGAGAGAGCATGCCAGGGAGTGGCCTTTTATTGGGGAACAAGAAATTCAGGGGAAAATTCCATCCAGTGAAGGTCGAGGGGGGCAGCATTCCAAGGTCAGGGTCAGTGATTGGCCTCAGGGTCAGTGGTCAGTCACACCCCCACACTGACAGGCTCTCGCACCTGGAGAGGGTGGGGAAAGCTCCGACACAGTTTAGCCAGAGCGCCTCACACCCAATCCGGGAGGTGCCCAATCACGTGCGAGAATGGCTTCCCACACTCTACCACTGAGCTCCTTCCCCAGCCCCTGTTGTTGATGTGACTGAGTTGAGTGGAATACACAGATTCTGCTTTTGAAAACGGCACCCTTGGTGGCTCTGATTTGTAGCCAAATCTGGGAACTGTGGGGCTAGGGCTCTCAGAGTCTTGAGTTCAGTGGCTACCTAGGGCCCTGGGGTCCTGGGGGTCATTCCTACTGGATCCCATGAGAGGTGGCTGGCTGCTGGCTGCTGGTTGCCGGGCCATGTGCAGAGGCCGCCAAGGAAGCCCCTTGCTCCTGCCCTGCTGCCTTTCTTGGAGCAGCTTGAGCAGGGCCTGGGGGACCTGTCCATTTTACAAGTTGGAAGCCCAGACATACTGGTCCTAAAATCAGAGAGAACGTTACCAAAGACTAAATGCATAATGGTTTCTCATCAACTTCAATTAGAGGAAATGTTAATATTTATAAAATTTCACCACATTTGAAATGAATTTGAAGTCTAGAGTTCCCCATTCTAGAATAATTTTGCAACAGTCATGACTTTTACAGAGAAATCACAACCAACTATAATTGAGTGAGCTAGATAATCTCAAAAGCGATATTACCGGAATCATTTTCAATTTTAATAGCAGAAATCACATTCACCATAGCCTGTGATGGACTTCAGTCCATTTGCTGCTGGGTGCGGCTGTGGTGTGCTGGTAGATGTTTGACACCTGGCTCCGAGAGAGGCAGGGCCAACCTTGGTATCTGGCACAGGCCCTTTGCACGGCATCAGCTGTGGCAGAGTCTGTGCAGCAGTACTGTAAGGCAGCTTGCAGGAGCCAGAGGCGCAGCAGGCTCAGGAGCAGATGGTGGCACCGTGTGCTGACGTACCTGGGAAGCAAGAGCCTGAGCATAGCCCTTTTTAGAGGAGAAACACCTTTAAAAGTTAGACTGTTTTTCAGTCCAGTTTTAGTTTCCCAGCAGAAATGAGCACACAGCCTTCCGCCCAGACTCGCTGGAGCAGACGTGCCTTCTCCATCATTAGCCTCCCCAATCAGCCTGCCACACTCATCAGAGAACCTGCAGGATGTGGTCAGCGTCTCCCCACGTCCCGCTCACCACAGGGCCATGTTTTAGGGTCATGTGTGCTGGACTTGCTGTCCCAGGTCCTCTGCACCCGCCTGTCCACGCCTCCTCTTCCCAGCCCCCACAGCTGCTGAGCTTTCTCCCCCCCACCCTGCTGTCTCCCCAGGATGTGGTTGGCAGAGCCAGGCAGGCTTTCAGAGGGCTCCTCTCCCGTGGCCACTGGTTCTTAAGATCCCTTCAGGTCTTCCGTGGCCTTATTCTGACGAAGCACACAACCTTCAGCTGTGACTTTAACCATTCTTAGGTGTGCAGGGGCCTGTGTGCTCAGTGCCCGTGGCCATCACCGCCACCCATTTCCAGAGGTTGCCATTTTATGATGGAACTCTGCGCCCTGTAAGGAACAAAGCCCTGAGCGCCTTAGGCAGCAAGTGCCCGTCCCCTGCCCCTGAAAGCCAGCTCTGCCTCTGCGTCTGCTTTCCTGCTGCTGTCTCGTGGAAGTGGTGCTGCAGTGTCCGCCTCTTGCCTAGCTCTCCTCTGGGCTCAGTGTCCTCAGGATCCAACCACCTTGGAGTGTGCACCAGTGTTTCCTCCCTTCCTCAAACTGAACACTGCGCTGCTGCACCGAGGGACTGCACCGGTCAATCCTGCAGCTGTGACTGTGGTGTGGAACTGCCCGTGTGAGCCCCTGCTTTCAACTCTTTGGGGCACACACCTTGGGATGGAATTGCTGGGTGAATTGCTCACTCTGTGTCCCATGGGGTCCATGTTGCTGGTCAACACAGATGTGTTGAGATAGGCTGATGTTGTCCTCCAGAGGTTAGGTGGTGATTACAACGTGATTATTGCATCGTTCCACATCATACACTGTATTTAAGTTTTGTGGTGGGCCACCTCTGGGACAGTGGGACAGAAGAGTCACCTCCTGCAGGACGCTACCCTGTTCTCCCCAGGGTGCTGTTCCTCTGCCCCGGCAGAGCCCCGGGCTCCGTGGGCCTGCTGGGGTTCACTGTTTTCCGTTTTGTGATGGTGGCCACCCTCATGGATGTGGAGCATCTCACCTCTGTCCTAATGTGTTCAGCTGTGAGATTGCATGGCTCAGCCTTTAATGATGGCTGTGCGGAATTACAGGAAGGGGAAGTGCCTCATAGTCAGCTCTTGCAGGATGGGTGAACGTGTGGCTGTTGTTTGTTTTCTCCCTTGGAGTTTGGTGACCTGAGCGTGCTTCTGGGCTGAGTTGGCCTGTGGAGTGGACGTCTCTCACGGAGAGGAATTGGACTCTGAGGGTGGTGCTCTCCAGGGCGAAGCCCACTGGTCTTGTCCATGGTCTGAGTAGCAGGTGTCCCTCCGTGCAGTGTCAGCCCTGGGGCCCAGAGCAGCCCGAGGGGCATGTGGATGGCAGGTCACTATTGTTAGGTATCCATTGGAAGTAGGAACGTGAGGAGCACAGGACAAGGGACAGCATTGTGCTGTGGTGTGTGTCGGAGTGTGTGTCAGGGCACCCATATGTGCGAGTGAGGGTGGGCGTGTGATGGGTGCTGTTCCTTTGGGAGTCGGCACCATGTTCACGCGAAGCCTGGGAGCCCGTTCCTCCCACCAGCACTCCTGCGGTTGGAGTGTGCAGCTGGTGGCTGACGTCACAGCCCCTGTCACATTTTTGTTTGGTGAGTTTATTTTTGTTAAGTACTTTACTGTTTTCTTTTATGGACTCAGAATTGCAGAAATCCAAGGAATCTGCCCCTTGACTTAGTTTCTTGCTGGAGCAAACAAAATACTACTGACACGAAGCTGGGGAAAAAATCTCAGCGTGACATGTCTCCGTCTGTGATCCCCATGGAATTTCACCTGGCCTGGTCTGCGACCACTGGGACCTGGCCTCCCGAGCTCTGGCTGACCCTGTGCTCCCCAGGGATCAGTCACATTCCAGAACCAAAAGCCTTCCTGGTCTAATCTTTCTAAGTCTCAAGGGACTCGAGTTATGTACGTGACTTGTGAGAGTCTAGCTCCCATGTGCCCCATCCTGTGCTGGTGGTCCCGTGTTGCCTCCACTCTGTAGACCCCACACACTTCCATCCTTGGAGGCAGTGAGGCTGGCAGCCCAGTGCAGAGGGTTTTGTTCAGATGGCTCCTGTGCCGTCCCCACGGTGACATCCAAAAGGCAAGGCATCAGGGCTCTCTGTCTCCCCCTAAGAACAAAGATCTTGTTGTGCTGTTACTTCTAAGAGGATTGCAGGGTCCCAACAGCACAGAATTTCAGAGACTTCCAGGTCATTTCACGCACGGTCCCCTCCCTCAACAGGCACCCAGAGACGTGGATGGGCCTCAATAGCAGGCTGACCCTGGCTCCGCCTGGAACCTCTGCTCCAGGGCGTGGTAGTGCACATCCTTCCAGAAAAAGTTGGGGTTGAACTGAAATTAAAAAGGGGATGGCAGTGACCCCGTCCTTCTCATCTTGAAAGTCCTGGCTGGTGGCCAGGAGGCAAATAGACAGCACAAGCCAGCTCTGAAGCTAGGACCACCCCTGAATGCTGCTACGTGTGGTGACACTCCACTGCGGGGGACCTGCCCTGGGCTCTGATGGGGTAGGCCCCAGGTGCCCTCCCGCTGCTGGGGCCTGGTTCTCACGGCTCGCGCCTGGGCCAGGGCTTGTGCTCATGGCTGTGCCATCCTTGTCCTGGCACACTTGTGGTCAGCTAAAGGCCTGAACATGGGTCTCCCCATAGCTCCTCCTTGCCCTTGTCCTCAGGGTCCACAGAGGGGCCTAGTGCAGGGGACATGTCACTCCTGGGCCAGAGGCGAGAAGAGCTGGGCTCTGTGTCCCACGTTAGGGTGAGATGTGGGAGGGTATGGCTTGACCAGAGCCAGGGCATCACTGGGTGTGGACCCCGATGGGCAGGCATTGGGGCTGGGGGAGGAACAGCCTTTGTGGTCCTGGGAGGCCCAGTGCTAGCCATAGGTGGGGCCTGTGGACCATCACGGCTCCCCCCTCCTGCATCTGGGGGAGCAGGCCTTCCACTGCCCGGGCCCAGCATGGCCTTCATCATTACAGTTCAGCAGTGGACCCCGTGCTGTTCATCTCAGAGAAGGCTGGCTGCGGGGACCCAGCTGGGCCTGGCAGAGCGGCTGTGTTGAAGGCTCTGCCTGCGGGCCCTGGGGTTTTCCCCAGTCCCTGCCATGCTGGATGCCAGGCTGGGGTGCAGTGGGCTCTGCTGGAAGCTGAGTGGAGGGCCCTGGCAGGACCATGGAGGTGGGGCAGGTCCCTGACGGCAGCGCAGGACTGCTCTGTGTGGAAGACAGAATGCACTGGGTTCTTCATGGAAATACATAGTTACTTGGGTTTTATTGGTGGGTGGTGAGATCTGGATATAATTTTAATACCAGTTTCAGTTAAAATTCTTTATCCTATTTTCAGTCTGTGTCAACCGTGGTGACCCACATTGGTCCAGAACCTGGGTCCCTAAATAGCAGGGTGCAGATAAGGTCTTTGTTAGCTCAGGAATGCTGCAGGGAGCAGAGGGGAGCCCAGGAGGCCCCCCTAGCCGTGGATTTAGGCCAGTGGACAAAACCTGCAGGTCCAAGGTCAGATCCCAAAGATCTGCCCTGCCCCCCCCCCACCCCTGGCCCCAAGGCCAAATCCCAGGGACTGTCCCGGGACTCTTCCTGCTTGGTGAGGCCTGGGAGTGGTGCCAGAGACCTTGGAAGGAGGCCCTGCGTCTCAGGGCGTTCTCCACTGTCCTGCTGACCCAGGCCTGCCTTCTCTGCTGGCCCTCGGGGAGAAGGAAGCCCCACTGTGGCTGGTGCTGCTGGTAGATTGTGCCTGGCATGCTTTTCGTAGGTCGGCTAACGGGGGTGCGATTCTCCCTTCACTGGAGGAAACTGAGGCTGGGCAGTCTAAGGCATGGTCCACGAGCAGGCAGCTCTGTGCTGGTAGCTGAGACTGCTGGGCCAGCTCCTTTCCCATGCAGCTTCCCTGCCGGACTGGCCTCCATCCCCTGGAAGTGGCTCAGCGTCTAGAGGGGTGGCAGCCCCAGTGGGAAAGGTGAGGGAGGAGCCCCAGGGAAGGGCTTCAACCTCCAGGGCAGGCTGGAGACCTGGGCTGCTTAGCGTAGTCGGGCTGTGCCTGGGTTGTGCCTGTCCCTGCTCCCACGGTCCTGGGTGGCGTTTGCACGGGGATGGCCCAGGTCTGGATTCATTCTTGAATTTCTGTTCCAGGACATCACCTGGCAGGATGAGCACTCTGCTCCTTTCTCCTGGGAAACTCGGGTAAGTTGGCTAAACTTAGATCCGTCCCTTGAAGCAGAATTGAGTAGTTCACCCTTTTCTGCAGCATTGGATGGACATGGGGAGCGGGGCCCACACCGGCTGCAGGCAGCAGGCAGCCCATTGTGGTAGGGAGGAGAGGTTGTGAAAAGCCGGACACGTGTGCAGTGGCAGAGTGGTAGTCGGTCTGATAGCCTGGGCCCATAAGGCCCTGTGACACCCCTGATGCCCAGGCTTGGGCTGCCCTGTGGGGGCCCTTCTCTGCCCATCCCTCTGCCCACCAGCACTTGGCACCACAGTGGGGGGCTGGTGACACAGCTTTGAACCTGTGGTGGGGTGAACTTAGCTAGTTGGTTCGTGGCTGATAGAACCCAGTGTGGGCGGGGGCCTGGCCTCCAGGCACCGGGGTCTCCATTGCCAGAGTGGCTCAGGAGCAGGGGTCCAGATGGTCTCTGTGCCTTGCCTTCAGCCGTCTTGCTGCCCCAGAGGGACAGGGGCCCAGTGACTATAGGAGCTGCCTCTCACACCAGGAAAAGAAGCGGCAGACAGGCTGTGTGCTGGTGGGTAGTGGCCATAGCAGCGTGTGCGAGCAGAGGTGGCTGTGCCTGGGCGGGTCCCAGCTCACACTGGGGTTTTCAAGTGCTGCTACTTCAAGGGGCCTGTGTCACTTGTCCCCACAGCTTCTGATCAGAGCCCTGCCCTGGCATCCAGGAACAGCTGGGAGAATAGGTGGGGAGAAAGGAATGAGGAGTCCTTGAGCAGACTGTGAGGCTTCCGCTGGGAACTGTCCTGAAATGAACCATTTCCCCAGGTGCTGGGCAGCTGGCAGTACACTGTTCAGTGTTTAGTGAGCAGCTGCTAACTGCTACAAATGCTGGCTGACCAGACCATGCAAACTGGGTGCAGCTGAGGTATGTTTGCACTGAATCACATCCCCAGCCCTTTACTTCTAAGTTGCTGAGGCTGGCCTCAAACTTGGGATCCTCCTGCCTCAGCCTCCTGAGTTGCTGGGATTATAGGTGTGTGCCATGGTGTCCTGGAGATTATTTTTAAACCTTAGAGATAGGTTTGGGGGTTGTATGACATGCGCTCACTGGAGCATGTTCATTTGGAAAGTGTAGGTTCCCTTTGCCATTGACACTACCGCACCAGGCCCCAAGCATCCTAAAGATGCTGGCATCTACACCCTGCACATCTTTTTCAAAATTTCATTGTAGATTAGTGCAGAACGCAGGTCCGTGCAGAGGGTAGGGAGTGGGAGTGGTCTGATGGGAGCCAGAGCCTGCATAGGGACTGGCACTGGTGGAGGGTGACCAGGGTTGGGCTGGGTGTCGGGGAGCAGCCTGGAATGACAGTAGCTGCCACCCACATGGACCTGTCTCCCGAGGCCACAGAGCAGGCTGGGTGGCCAGGCAGCCCTTCCGCACCCTGGTGCTCAGCCAGGCCCTCTTCTTCCTCTTCTGTGGCCACAAGAGTGGCAGGAGCATCTGCAGGGGAAGCTGTGGAGGGAGGAGCAGGGGCTCTGTCAGGAGTGCCAGCCTCGGGCATGGTGGCCTTCCTTGTCCTGTTCTGGGCCCTTGGTCTGGTGACACGACAGGGTGAGGCAGACGAGGCCAGGCATCCAGAGGTGCTGGCCGAGGTCTCATGGGCCCGTGGAGCCCCCCACTGTGTGTCCTGGAGCCGTCCAGGGGACAATCACCTTCATTGCCCAGTGTGATGGGCGTCCTGGGGCACAGCGGCCACTGACCTGGGCTATGCAGAGCTCTCCCCAGCCGTCAGCGTGTTAGGTGAGCAGCCCACATCCTGTAGCCACCCCGCCGTCCACCTCCAGGATGCCTTATTGTAAACTGCATGTGTTGTGGGGTGCAGCGTGGGGTCTTGTGCGTTGTGGGGTGAGTTGAGCTAGTGACGTCCCCAGAGCTCTCCACCTTGCACAGCCGACGCTGCCCTTTAAACAGCAAGTCCCCAGCCCCTCTTATTCCCACAGCCCCCTGGAAGGGTCATCTTTTCCTCCCGTCCTTCGGCCTGGCGGAGAGCCGGGGAGGGGTGGTACCCCACCCGCTGCATTCTTCTCTCATGCTACTGAAGTTTCAAGAGGAAAAACCAGCGCCCAGTGCTCCTGGAGGAGGCCGGAGTGCAGAGGATTCCTTGCATTCCCTGGCCGCCTGGGCTGGAGGGTCTGGAGATGCCTGGGGGGGCTGGGCAGGCAGAGCTGGCCCCAGGACCCTCAGCCTGCCCAGGCTGCCTGGCTTATTTGTGTCTGCCCGGGTGTTCAGCTCTCTTTCTGGGGCTGGTAAGCGAGCTGGGTGGGGATCCGTTCCTTCATTCTGAGGGCCACTTAGGGCATCCAGAGTAGGGAAGCCTTCCAGGGCCTCCGTGGGGCTGCAGGCTCATGTCCTCCGTGGTGTGTCCCAGTACAGGGTTGTGCAGGCTGGGTTCAGTCGCCCGTTCCTTCCGTTGGTCAGCACGCCACAGTTCAGGGGAGGCAGTCAGGGTGGATGAAGAGAAGGGAGCCTGGGTCTGTCTGAGGCTTGCACCATCTGCTGCTGGCGGGGAAGGGGCCTTCCCTCCAGGTAGTGGGTTCCTTTGCTTCCAGGGGTCAGGAATACCCAGGTACCACACATGCTCAGAAGTTGTACTTCTGCAGAAGATGTCCCCAAAGGGAACCTGTGAGCAGGCACACCTGGGCAGGCAGTTCCCCAGGGTTTGTCCCTAACGAGCCTCTGCCCCTTGCTCTGACAGGAAGGGCTCGGGGATGGTCTACACAGTTAGCTGATTTAAAGTCAGGGTGGGTATGGGAGAGGGCCACAGCTGGGATTGGCTCCTGCCCACGAGGTTTTGATACAAGCTGGCTCTGCCCTACACGGGGTCAAGTGACAGCAGAGGAGCCTGTGTCCTGTTGCAGGGTCAGCTTCTATAGGAGAGGTGATCTTGCACAGGTGGTGGCTTTGTTTGGCTGCACCCCCAGTGTGATCCTCTTCACCGACAGTCCCCATCTCTGCCCTGCAGTCCCCTCCTCTGCCTGTCCCTCCCTCCTTCCCTCTGGGCTCTCCCTAATCCCTTCCTGAGGCCCAGGGCCCAGCTCCCAGTCCCCTGCCCTTGACCTCTCCCCAGGCTCCCTGATCCCTGTGGTTCCACCTGCTCTCTGGCCCCCGGAAGCCACCAGTCTGTCCTGCAGCCCTCAGCCTGTGCTGCCCTCCTGCAGGCCAGTTCCTCCTCACCTCCTCGCCTGCCCCCAGTGCTACCCAAATCCTGATCCTGGTCGCCGTGCTGGGGCTCCCTTGCCGTGCATCACTTGTGCTGAGTCCTGTGGGTGCGTGCCCGAGGCCCATGGGCAAGGGCAGGCAGTGCTCCTCCAGGGCTGTGTGCCCACCTGCTGCAGCCCCTGTTGCCCCTTCTCCTGTTACCCCAGGAAGTGCCCAGGAGAGAGGCCAGGGCTGGTGTGCCTCTGTCCCCGTGAGGCTCAGCCCCTAGGTGGGCACACCGTGCCCCAAGGTCAGCTGGGCTGTGTGGCCCCAGTGAGGGCCTCTTCTGCCCTCTCCCGCCTGCCTCTGCACACCCCAGCAGCCTGTGCCCTTTGCCTGGTAAACACACTGGCATGTGGTATTTACACCTGGACCCTGCTAGGCCCTGCCCACCTGGGTCTGGCCCCGCTGGCCTGTCCCTGTTGGGCTGTGATTCTGAAGGTTTTCCTATGTGCCTCCTGCTCCTCCCGTCCTTGCCTGTGTAGAGAGGAGGTAAGAAGAATAACAGCTCAGTGAGGTTATAGGATCTGTCCAGCGCTGCGATACTGTCCAGCCGCACCCCTGTAGCTTCGTCCCTGTGAGTGAGGCCTGTCGGAGACTGCCAAGCCCACTAGTTAGTTTTGGCAGCGGGCACACCCCTTGCTGGAATATCGCGCATTCCTCTCCAGTGAGTGGGACATAAAAATAGACACAGCGCTCTGTTGTGGCCTCGCTGTTTTTAGAAGAGACGTGGCCCGCTGAGCCCTGGTCCCCATGTGGGCTGACTGCCGCCCTGCCCAGCTTGGCCGGACTCCTCAGGGTGTGGAAGGTGGGCTGAGAGTGGAGGGGCTTCCTGTTCACTCTCCCGTCTCCCTGTGTGGAGGTAACAGAGAACAACTGTGTTGAGTCCCACGCTGTTCCGCCTGTCGCAGGTACCAATGACCAGTGGTGTCCACTGGCCACCAGCTCCTACGGTTTTCCATGCAGTGTTGCCCATGCTCGGAGAGGCTGTCATGACCTCCTTTCCCCAGGACCCAGCTCTTTTCCTTTGTCTGGAAAGGGACTTGTTCCAGAGATGAGGAACTTGTCTGCGGATTCACAGTCTTCCCATTTCCCACCTCCTCTCCCAGCCCTGCGCTTGCCGGGGGCCTGGGGCCAGGCAGAGGAGCCGCTGTGGGTCCTCAGATGAGTGAGGGGCTGTTGCTCCAGCCCTGCTTAGTGAGTGAGAGTGGTGGTCCTGGTCCCTCCATGTGAGTGAGTGTGTTTGGAGGTTCCACCTGTGCCTGGCACACAGTAGGTGCTCACTGAGTGGCTACCTGAGCTGTTCTTCCTAGATGTGCATGGTCTGAGGTCAGCAAACCTCCCCTTCGGACCCCGAATTGTGGCGCAGCCCCCGGATCCCCATGGATCCCCATCAGACTCTGGCTCCTCTCAGGCCTCACTCTGGTTCCCTGGGTGTGGTGCCTGTTGCCCCAAGCTGGCTTGGTGACCACAGGAATGGGGAGGGGAGGGCGTCCAGGGCCATGCAGGGACAGGGCAGGGTGCTGTGGGGTGTGCAGCTTCCTGAGGAGGAGCAGCTGGGTCTGGGCTGGAGAGGGCAAGTTGCCTCAGCTCCTTGGTGGGCTCTGGGAGGCACTCAGATGGCTCCCACCAGAAGTGGACAGCAGCCCAGGACAAGCCTGGGTCTGGGAGGGAAGGGCACTCCCACACGCGGAGTCACAGAGCAGAAGCCCGTGGGACTTGCTCTGAGATGGCAGGGGCCTGTGTCCACCTGGCCGACGGCTACACTGCCTGGCTGGGTGCGAGGGCCGCTGTGGGTGTCCATGAGCAGGGCCCCAGGGGACCCTGGGCTGGGAGGGGCGGCTCTCCACCCCCTTGGCCTTGCCAGAGTTCTTGCTGTGGGTCCTGGGGCTGCTGAGCTGGGTGGTCGCGGACCACACGGGAGACTGTGTTTGGAAATTCTGGGTAACAAACCCAGATCCCATGGGGTAGGGAGTGGGCCAGAGACCCTCTCACATGGCATGGTTTAAAGGGGATTGCAGCCATGCTTTGTTTTTAGAATTAAGAATACAGGAGAAGCAGGCATGTGAGAGCTTTTCTTCTGACTCCCTGTCTTCCCTGTTCACCTCCAAAGTCCCCAAACTAGGCAGCTGCTCGGGTCAGCCTGACCTCTGCCCAGATGAGGCCCTCCTGGGGAGCTGTCCCGAGGCCTCCGTCTTGAGGCCTCTGGGACCCGTGAAGCCCCAGGAGCAACCTGTCACTGCTTGTTTCTTCCCCACAGTGATGTGTCCTAAGAATGGCTGCCAATGGCCTCTGTCCACAGTGGCCTGGCTCAGCCTGTTGCTGCACCCAGGTCTGCAGACCCTCCGGCCTCGTCCTACACGGGCCAGAGAAATTGCTGATCCCAAAAGAGCCTGCGGTTCAACAAGGTGCTCGGTTTGAAGAGCCTTTGTACAGAGTTTCCTGGTCATAGTGCCCCATCTCCATGGGGTAGGCCGCCTGTTTGAAGCAGGTCATCTGCGCACCCATGGTGTCCCCATGTTCTGCTGTGGAATTAAAAAATGAGCAGTGTATTCAGAGTCTCACTCAGAAGTCGTCCGTTAAGGGCTGCATCACCGAGGATGGACATGCAGAGGTCCCATGGGTCCTGCCAAGCTCTGCTTTCCCCGCACCTGGTGGCCACTGGCTTTGGGTCCATGCAGCCAGGCTTTGGGATCACTGGGTCAGGCTGAAGTCCTAGCATACAGCTTCCTGATAGACTCATGACCTGGGGAATTGAGTCATTCCAGACCTCCGTTTCCTCATTTATAGGATAAAAATAATTTAAAAACTGCACTCCATGTGCCCGGGACATGCCCGGGATGTCCATGTGCTCTTGAACATGTCTTCTGCAGGGCTGGCTTTGATGGCTGTGTGTCGGGTCTATTCCTCCAACACCGAGCACCCAGGACCTTGCCTTGCGGTGTGAATGTGAGCTCTTTGTCTTCTGTCCTAAGCCCAGAGGGGCGACTCCTGGCCACCAGCCTGGGATCCAGGAGCACCTCCGTTCAGAGAAGTGGGCGGCTCTCTGTTCAGGGCCTGTTGTCCCCCTCGCTCTGGCAGCATGTCCCACCCATGGGGAGAGTCCTGGGAGACTGCAAGAACGTGAGAGCCAAAGAGGACATTTACCAAGTGCAGGAGCCCGTGTGGTATCTTGGAGAGCTAGAAGCGATTGGGTTGGCCAGATGGTTTGACTCACTCTGTGTCCACGCATGGCCGGGGCAGGGAGATGGGCTCCCTGGGAAGCAGATGGACAGCTGGTGTCCAGAACTGTATACCACCTTTGTGTGTTGGTTTTTCACTTCTGGAAACCTCTCCGAACGTGGCAGCCCAGAAGTGGGGACAGTGCCATGCACGCAGTGTCCCTGGCCCCCGACTCCTGCAGTGAGGACTCAGGAGAATGTTGTCTGAGCGGGAAGTGCTGACCAGGTGGCAGGCAGCTGGAGGAAACGCTGGCAGCACGGAGGGCAACGGCAGGCACCCGGCAGCGTGGGTGGTGCCCAAGACTGAGAGAAGCTGCAGGCTGGAGGCCCCCTCCTAGCACACGAGCTAGAGGGGCAGCATGCCTAAAGGTGGCTGTGGCGTGGGAGGGCAGGGGCTATGTTGGAGTCTTCTGTTTCCCCTGCTCTCTGTGACATCATTTTATTGCTTCTTTATTTATTCACTCTTTTGCAGAACTGGGGATTAAATCCAGGGGCACTCCACACTGAACCGCTGTCCCCAGCCTTTTTTTTTTTTTTTGACACAAGGTCTTGCTTAGGTCCTCGCTAAATTGCTGAGGCTGGCTTTGAATTCGTGATCCTCCTGCCTCAGCCTCCCGAGTTGCTGGGATCACAGGCGTGGGCCACTGCACCCAGCTTGCTTACTTATGAAAAGGGCAGGTATGAGGAAGTGGAGGTGGGGGCAAGGGGAATTTTCAGAATTGATTTCAGAAATGATGGGATAGCAGGTACCCTGTTCTGCAGAGCTGGGGACGTGATGGCCTCCAGTGGGCTCTTCTGGAGGTGGTGGCCACTGAACATTTCCCTAGAGTGAAACTCAGTCAGCTCTGCTTGGCAGCACGTCCCAGGTGGCTCTGGTCAGCGGGAGGCTGGGTCTCAGATGTGGCTGGTACCTGCCCTGCCCCTTCCTCCCCTGTGGTCACCATTGGAGGCTGGGTGGCAGGATGCAACCTGGCCCTCTGTAGGCCGCGTCCTTGCTCCTCATGTTCCTGGGGCCTCACCTGTGGACAGCAACTCACAGGGCCTGCAGGAGGCTTGTGTACTGCTGGCCTCAGCCAGATTCGGACTCAGGGTCTTGGAGCTGCTGGCAGGGCCGGGCGTGGTGAGGCTGTGCCTCGAGATGGCTGTGTCTCGGGTATGCAAGCACAGTCCTGCAAACAGCCATTCAGGACATGGGCAGTGCACGGCCAGCAGCTCCTGAAGTGTCTGTCCAGAGCAGGGGAGGTGGTGAGGGGCTGACCGCCTGCTCCTTGCTGAGCTTCCATCTTCCTTCTCTTTGCAGAGCCAAATGGAGTTCAGCCTCTCCTCCCTGTGCATCCAGGAGCCGAGCAGTGGCGCTCCCACCAGTGAGCTGAGGCCACTGCCCAAGGTCTCCCAGGGCCCACAGGCCCTCAAGCCCACCCAGGGCAGCAGGTCGTCCAGCCTGGACGCCCTGGGTCCAGCCAGGAAGGAAGATGAGGCGCCCTTCTGGAAAATCAATGCGGAGAGATCCCGGGAGGGGCCCGAGGCCGGATTCCAGTCGCTGACCCCCAGCCAGATCAAGTCCATGGAGAAGGGGGAGAAGGTCCTGCCTGCCTGTTACCGGCAGGAGCAGTGGGTCCTTCCCAGTGTGAATGTGGACCGGGAGAGACCACCGCCTGCCCAAGCCACCTCTGGCATGCTGCCCGAGGACCAACTCTCTGAACCCTTGGGGAAACCACTGTCCCTAGATACCACACAGGACGAGGACAGCGCTCTGGGTTCAGAGCCCACGCCTACACAGGTGGGCGGCCCGTGCCAGGGCCTCTTCTGTCCAGGTGCCTCTTCCAGGGGCAGCCAAGGGGGACCCCAGAGTATGGCTGCAGGGTGTCCATGTGGCCTTCCTCGCCCTGCTTGCCCTCTCGCTTGCCTTCACAGCTGGCTCCACCCCAGCCTGGTACTCTGACTAGTTTGCTGGCCATATGGCTCCAGCCCTCCCTTGTGGGCAGGTGGGGAGGGGCTGGGGGAGTCTGGGAGGAAGGGTCAGTGTGGGGAGGCTGGGAGGCCTGCCCTCTCCGTGGGGCCTGTGGCGTCAGGCCGTGGCTTTGGGAACAGCATCCCAAGGCCTGGAGAAGCAGGGGGGACCCGGGGTCGCTGCCCTCCTGCCTGCAGCACAGGCTGGGGTGTCCAGAGGAGGGATGAAAGAGGAGCTCTCCAGGGCATGGACAGATGCAGAGGCCAGGTCTGCTAAACCCTCAGGGTGAGGTGCTGGGTGTTGGAGAGGGATGAATTGCTGGTGGCTGGAGTGTCCCTGACTCCTGGTAGGAGTGGCCCCTGTCATCTTTCCTGGGCAGTCTGTGACACTGACGAGGTGGAGACAGCAAAGTGAAGACGGAATGTTTGTGGCGATTCTAAATGACGCTAGTGTTGGAGGGTTGCTTGCAGCCAGGACGCAGAAACAGGGGAGCCTTTCTCTCCAGAGGAGGCTGGCTTTGGGGCATTGTTCACGAACAGTGCTGTGTTGTGAGCGGCTGGGAGCTGGCTCTGGGCATCACGGGTGGCCGAGGCCCCAACAGGGCTCTGTCGTCCATCCTTGAGATGGCCCTGCTCACCCCCTGGTGCTGTGCTGCCTGGTGATGTCTCTCTGGCTGTGACCTGCAGAGCCTCACTGGAGGAGTCCTGAGGGAGGACGGGAACAGGTTGGCATGGCCAGAGCAGGAAACGAGGGTCCTGGCCTCCTAGGAGTGTCCACCCATTGGTGCTGGCCGCACAATAGAACCTTATGGTGATGAGAAACGTCCTCAAACAGGTCAGCGCTCCTGCACACTCTCCACCGTGACCAGGCCTTTTCTCTGGGGCTGCCGTCCAGCTGTCTGATTTACCTGTTGGTCAGGATACAGGCACATGGAGAAGCCCACTGCACCCCAGCTGCTTTGCTGTGCTCCCCAGGGCGTGGCTGTTAGCAGTCAGGCCTCCTGGCCTTTGGGACCCTGTGGTCATCTGATGGTCACACTTTCTTTGGTTTTAAACATCTTTAAAACTTAAAACTCACACTGAAGTACACGGGACATGAGCACGTCATTCCTGCCCTTTCTGAGTGTGGGGTTCAGTGGCCCTGAGCAGTGTCAGCGTCATGCAAGCCCCCGCCTCCTCTGAACCAGAGCTTTCCTCAGTGCCCTGGGCCAGCTCACAACCAGACAGACTTGCTATGACACCCCCGCACCCCTGGAGACGCGGGCTGGCATTGAGAAGCTGCCTGGCTTGGTGACCGGCTTGCTTCACTTAGCGAGTGGCGTGGCCAGTAATGCCCTGCTGCTGTGGTCGCCCGGCATTTGTGGGCAAATGCTTGCTTCCTCCCTTTGCTGTTGGGACGTGGGTGGGCAGATCTTTCTGAGCCCCTGTTCTTTGCGTGCCTCCCAGATGCAGGATGACTGTACTAAGGATTGAACCCGGGGCGCTCAGCCGCTGAGCCACATCCCCAGTCCTTTCTTTTTCCTGACCCAGGACCTTGCTAGTTGGCTAGGGTCTTGTTAAAATTTCTGAGGCTGGCTTCAAGATTTTGATGTTCCTGCCTCAGCCTCCTGAGGGCACTGCCTGGGCTATCAGTGATATATTTTTTTAAAAAAATTTTTTAGTTGCTGTTGGACACAATTATCTTTATTTGATTATTTTTATGTGGTGCTGAGGATCGAACCCGGGGCCTCACACATGCTAGGGGAGCGCTCTACCACTGAGCCCCAGCCCCAGCCCGCTATCAGTGTTTTTGAGGAGCCTCTCTGCTCTTTCCCATGGCGGATGCACCGTCCCACTGTCCCCCTAGCGCTTGTGAGGTTCTGCGTCTGCCCTTCCTGACTGGCACGTGCCTCTCACCCTGGCCACTAACGTGTGAGTGAGTCTTTCCTGAGCTTGGTGACCGTCTCCTTGAAGAACACTAAGTTCCCTTGCTCACTTTTAAGTTGGGTGTTTGTGGTTTGCTGTTGGATCGAGGTGGTCTCTGGTTACTCTGGGTTTCCTGGAGGAATCCTTGATCCTTTGCGCCTCCTGAGGAGGTGCAGCCCACAGTTCCAGCACCTTCTCCCTCCCACGGCTCCACAGCCATCTCTGCAGGCTGCTCTTCCCAGCCTGTCCTCTGCTGCCCCACCTGGTCCCTGTCTCCAGTCCTGCGGGCTTTGCAGGAAGTGTTTGTGCCAAATGCCACCTGTTGGCTCTGACGGGAAGTAGGACGGCTCCATGGGGGCCCGGAGGCTTGTGGACCTGTGACGGGGACCAAGGCACAGACTGCGGCACCACATCCAGGAGGCAGGAGGGAAGGGAAGGGGATAGACCACACTGCTCCTTCCATGGCATCTCAGGTGAGCACACCTGGCCTAAGACACGTGTCCCGGGAAGCCACTGACCTTGCCCAGCCTTTCCTGTGTGCTGCAGCACGTCAGGGTCACTGCCCAGCTGGCGGCTTCCCGCTGGACCCAGCTGACCCTGAGCGTGGTGCAGCAGGGGCCTCGCCTGCTTTCCCAGGGGCCGCCCAGCCAGTGCCGCATCCCTGGATTGTCCCTGCTCTCAGAGACCCACTCCATGACCTTTCACTTCCCCCACTCGTGCACACTAGCCTTCACAGAGTTCTTGCCTTCCTCTCTGCGTGTGTAAGAACATCTCTGTTCTTGCCGAGTGATGCAGAGGATTGTGCCACGCTGGTTGGCTCTGCGCACCTGTGCCGCACAGCCGCGTGGGCCACCGTGGGGCGCAGGTGGGGGTGCTGGCACTGGACTTGCTGTGCTGTTCTCAATTCTCAATTCGAGGTCAGGGCCCGAGAGGGAAGCAGGCAGCGTCATCTGGCCACTGTAAATGAGGTGCTGTTTTTAGCCCCACATCCGAGGGCTGCATCTCACTGTGCTCCTGTCTCTGCAGGCTGGCTCCAGCGTCATCCTGAAGACCGGCTTCGACTTTCTGGACAATTGGTAAATGGTGTCGGGCACAGTGCAGCCGGGAGCCGAGGTGTCCAGGGTGCTGTGCCCAGGAAGGGTTTGCAGCCTGTTTCCTGGTTTCACTACTATTGATTTTTTGGAAGCTGGTAAATTTGCCAGTTTTTTCTTCATTTTGTTAAAACCAGATATATATGCTATTTTCAACAATTTGGTAATGGAAGTTTTACATCTGGAATTTTTAAGGACCATTAGGAATTTAGTGGATCTTGTTAGTAAGCCCTTCCAGCTCTGCCCATGACCCTCGTCTCAGGAGGCCTCCTCACCAACGTCACCAAGTCCCCACCAAATCCTGTCTCCTGTTCATGCCCTCCCTACGCAGCTGGTCTCCTTGGTGGTGGCTGCCATGACCTCGGTCCCTCATGTTGGCTGCTGCTGTTCCCACAGGAAGATCTGCCCTCAGGAGCTCCCAGTGCTCACAGCCCCTTGCTGGAGGCACATCCTGCACCATGTGCCACCCGCCACCTTGGGTAGCTTCCAGGAAACAGTCCGTCCACACGCGGTGGACAGCGTCTGTGAGCTGCCCATGGTCACTGAAGTATCGATCCTGTTTAACAAGAGCTGCGTGTCTGGAGTCGTGCGCCGACCTCCTGTTATCCGTACCTAGCTTCAGCAGCTGTGGGCTACCACGTTGCTTGGTTTTGTACCAGTTTCTTTTAGGAAGCTCCCAGCACTTATGTGACCTGCTACTTGTCCCCATGCTGCACATGAGTGGTCGGGGTGGCAGTGCTGCTGGGGCAGAGGCCCCTCTGATTCACTACTGCTGCTTTCCAGAGGAGACGGGCTGTGGCTGCCCACCCCCAACTGCTCAGGCTGCGTCAAGATGGGCCCTCCCAGCCCTGACCACAGCAGAGTGGGAGAGGTGGCTGGTGGCCCCAGCAGTAGTGCCCTGGGGCCCCACAGCACCCCAGCAGGGCTTGTCTGGGGCTGGAGCAGATTCCCGGGCTGTGTGGCAGGAGGGTAGACCCCAGCTGGAGGTCACTGCCCTCACTGTGCCCTGCCCTGTGCTCTGGCAGGAGGCGCCCTGTGCTGTGCCGTGCACACACCACTGCCACTGTGTCCCCTCACCTAAGGCCTTATTCCCTCGGACCCCTGCCAGCAAGCTTTAGGACCAAAGGGGGGCTTTTAAAAATACGCTTCCTAGGCCCTTCTGAAGTACTCTCCAGGACATCATCTGATTCCAACCGCCTCCACCCGCAGCAAAGTCTCTGCCAAAGCCATGGCTAGCAACTGTGCTGGTCCCCACCCTCGCTCTGTGCCCCAGGGCGGGGCGTGGGTTTTACCTCCCTCCTCTGGTCCCTGACTGCAGTGTGGCAGGTAGACATCCCTCTGTACCACGTGAGCATTTTTGACGCATCCCCCACCCCCACCCCCGCCAACTCAGCCCAGCTGGGCACCAGCCCCCTAGGGGCCAGCACTGTCACACAGGGAACCCAGGGCCTCCCCCCTGCCTGTACCTCCGCCTCAGGGTGGCGGCTGAGCTGGAGGCCAGGGTGCTCCTTGCTGTGGGGGTGCTTGCTGGTGTGGGCAGCAGAGAGAGGGCTCCTGCTGGCACGCCTGGTCAGCGATCTCTCTCCTTGCCAGAAGTCCCCCTTTCTTTCCAACTTTCCTGTGAATCTCAGCATTCCGGTCGTCCTCAGAGCTGAGGGGTGGAGCCTCTGAGGACTCCATGCTCTTGGTCCCTTTGTCTCAGCCTTGCAAGCTCTAGTTACTCTTGGGGGGCAGCCCCCCATAAGTGAGTGGAAGCCTCAGCAGGGAGTCCTGAGGGGTCTCGTGATGTTGGCTCTGCCTTCGGGAGAAGTGCAGTCCCCATCCTGCCTGACGGGTGACCATCCCCCACATGGGTGGTCCGTGCAGAGGCGACTTTCCCTCCCCCAGGTTGAAGCTCCCTGTTTCCACGTGCTTCTCCCCCAGACTCCAGGTGGGTCTGTCAAAGAAGGAGCTCATGAGCACACTCCCCAGCAGAAGCCTGTGTCTGGTCCTGCACCTAGGTCTCGGCCGAGGACCAGCGTCCTGCTCTCACTGCTTTTGCAGAAGCCCTCCAG
The DNA here is from genome assembly GCF_047511675.1 of Marmota flaviventris. Taxonomy (NCBI): domain Eukaryota; kingdom Metazoa; phylum Chordata; class Mammalia; order Rodentia; family Sciuridae; genus Marmota; species Marmota flaviventris. The sequence continues at coordinate 10,615,457 of NC_092509.1, read as the reverse complement.
GACATCAGAACCAGGGTCAGTGTCACGGGCCTGCTCCTGTCCCTGCGGCCTGGGTGTGGCCCATGGGGGGAGTGGAGCGGCCTCCCTTTGGTCCTCCTTCCTTTGATACACATTTTCAGAGATGATGAGTTCTTATAATGTGTAACTTGGTTGTATTTTATACTAATTGCCTTTAATAAAGCCTTTTTAAAAATGCCAGCCTGTCTGTCTTGGCCTCTGCTGGATCCCGGAGGCCTGTTGGGACGATGGTACTTGAACACAGGCAGGAGCCCAGGGCACAGTCTGGATACGGCCTCTGCAGCCTGCTAGAGCCGGGCGATGGCCACTGGGTGCCTGCCCGACAGGAGGGCAGCTCTGCCTGGGGGGCTCGGGCGCAGCCCTGAGTGACATGGGAGCCACAGCAGGGCTCCCAGGACAGGTCCAGCGCATCGAGTCTCTGGAGTCTCTGGGACCCTGCAGAGCAAAAGCTGCCCTGGAAGCTTTCACTTGATTGAGTCAAATCTGGGGGTGTTTGTTTAGCTTCGCGGTTGAGGAGCTTCATCACAAAGCCTGGTCCTTCATCCTATCCCATTCATTAGAGTGCAAGCTTGAAGTTTTCGCCACAGATGAGAGAGAAGTGTAGATGTCACTTTCCTCTATCAAATCATCCTTGGAGTCAGAATGTGTAAGCATGTTGGTGGGGTTGGCCGGCCTCTCCTGACTTCCCGGGGACACAGAGTGCCCTGCGTCTGGAGAGAGGATTCAGGGAGCCACCTGGGTGCTGGGGCTCCGTGTGGCCCAAAGCCTGGGGCCTCTTTCCACTGTCGCCAAGCCTCCTGGGCGGCTCCTGGGTTTGGGGCTTGGGGTCGCTTGGTGTGTGAGGTTAACATGCTCAGCATGTGTTGCTCTCCAGGGTGTCCTCCACGCAGAGACAGCGCCTAGCTTACTGGGCACTCTGTAGCCAGGGAGGGAGACCATATCTGAGGGACGTTGCTGCCTTTTGGAGGCACCTGGGGAGTTCCTGGTGAGTTCTTTGTTATGAATGATGTTCCAGCTATCCTCTGGTGAGCTGGCCAGCTCCCCAGGTGCCCTGACGCTGAGAGGGTTCCCCTCAGGAACCCGTGGTTCTGTGTCCACCCACACTCAGGCAGAGAGCAAGCAGTCCTGGGCATACACTTGCCCCACCAGGAGCAGGGAGTCAATTGCCACAGTAAAGTACACACCTCAGGGTCCAACTGAAATTGTATTCTGTCCCAACCCTGGAGCTGAGGCCCCAGCTCAGGGTGCCCTAGCCTGGCCCCCGGCCCTCTCCTGGCTTGCAGACGCCCTCTTCCTGCTGTGTCCTCATGTGGCCATCCCTTTGCATGTGTATCAGGACACCAGTCACTGGATCAGGGACCCCAACCTTACATCTTAATTGCCCTTCAAAAAGCCCATCTCTGGGGCTGGGATTGTGGCTCAGCGGTAGAGCGCTCGCCCAGCACGGGCGGGACCCGGGTTCAATCCTCAGCACCACATAAAAAAAGAAAATAAAGGCATTGTGTTGTGTCCATCTACACCTAAAAAATAAACATTTTTTTTTTAAAAAAAAGCCCATCTCTGCAGTCGCATTCTGAAGTCCTGGGAATTAGGGCTTCGACATATGAATTTTGGGGCGGGACATTTGATTGGCATCAAACAAAAAGTACGTCTCATAATGGTGACCAAAAGTACAGGATTTCCAGGAGCCAACTTAAGCTAAGTGTGCAAAGACTTGAACGCTCCAGATGAGCATTTGGAGAGATTTGACAAGTTTACTTTGAACTCTAAACAACTCACTGAAGAAGCAATGCAGTGGGGATCATGCTGTTGGTTGTGAGAGGACCTTCCAGGCAGAAGCCTGGCTTGTGGTAGGAGCGCAGGACAGACAGCGTCGAGATGGGGTCAGAGGTCAGGACAACCCAGTAGAAAGGTGGGGAGGGTCTCTGGTGTAGAAACGAAACTGTGGGTTCATCCTCAGTGCTGGGGAAGGGGCTCTGCACCCTTGAACACCAGGTTGGAGGGGCCAAAGTGAGCAGGGAGGGGGACAGCCTGGGCCCAGGTGAGGGGGACCTCAGGGAAGCCTCGGGGCCAAGTCGGAAGCAAAGCAGTGGGGTCCCCATGGGATGTGTCCTTCCACAGGTCAGGAGCCGCCCCAGGAGGTTCCTGCCCTGCCTCCCCAGCCCAGCTCAGTCCCACGTGGCCACTGAGCTTGGGACAGGCCTGCAGCTGACGAAAAAGTGCTGGGAGCAAGAGACACACACACGGGATGTTGAAGACTTCACACAAAAAATAAGGGAAGAGGCTGGGCTGGGGCTCAGGGGGAGAGCACTCGCCTAGCATGTGCGAGGCACTGGGTTTGATTCTCGACACCACAAAAAAATGAATAAATAAAATAAAGGTGTTGTGCCCAATTATAACTAAAAAAATATATATTAAAAAAAAATAAGGGAAGATATTTCCTGGATAATCTTGCCATGTTGGTCACATGTTGAAGTAATATTTTGGATACATATGCTTAAATAAAATGAAATATTAATTGAGATCAACTTTGCTTTTCTTTTAAAATATGACCATCTGAAAAGTAAAAACCACCGGGTGGCTGGCCTTGTCTCTTGGGGGGCAGCTGCAGCGAGCGCCATCAGCTCACACGGGCCTTCCCTGCATTCTCCTGCCGGACTTGTGCACAGCTCTGTGCTGGGGTCAGGGTGTGCGCTGGTCAGTGTGAGACACGTGGACACTGTGAGCAGGGAGACAGTCCCTGCCTGACAGCACCACGCAGCTCTGGTGAGACAGACCCGTGCTCGTGGCGGGTGGGCCAGAGGGTTCTCATGGCCAGAGGAACGGCCTTTCCAGACAGGACTTGGGGCCCAGGGGTCCTGCACATCATCCATCTCCTCTCCTGTTGGATTCCACCACTCACCTCAGGGGACACGCTCCCCGCCAACCCACCACTCCAGTGAGTTGTCACATCGATGTGACAGGAAGAACCCCTGGAAAGGGCAGGTCTGCCCTGTGGTCCAGCCCAGGCTTTGAGGTTGGTGAGCCAGGGGGATGAATACCAACCCGGAACACATGCCAGGTCATGCTTATGCAGCAAGAAACAGTGGCCACAGCTTTTCTCCCAAGTTGCCCATGGATGGAGCCCCCCGGGCCATCCCTAGGGGTGAGGGACCCAGAAGGACAGGGACCATGGTTCTGTTTTCCTGTAGAAGAAGCGGAAGGACAGAGGCTGACTGCACATTCCTTTCACCAGAGCAGCCTCCAGGGTCGGGGAGCAGGTGCCGAGGCAGGAAGGGCCGTCCCAGGCCTGGTGATGGTGGGCTCGGGCTGGCCACTGGGCCCAGTGCCTCCTTGGAGACTGTGTGCATGGATGAGAGGCCATGGAGGTTCAGACCAAGGTGTCTCCTAACTCCGGGGTGGCCATTCTATTTTGCCGGGAGCAGAAGTCTTTGTCCTGGGTGAGGTCACTTCCCTTTCCTACCTCTGCTCCAGGGTAGGAGGACCTTGTGGACCGGGGAGGGGGACCCGGTTTGACCTGTGGCTTGGCAGCTGAAGCCACCCAGTCCTGCTCATGGCAGGGTGTCGTTAGGGGGCAAGGCATCCTGAATCCCAGCACTGCCCCCTGCAAAAACTTGGCACAGCGTGTCCACCCACAGTGGGCTTCTGCTCTCCTGGCCCACAGGGTCACCAACACGGGGTCTCTGGTCTTCAGCTCTGGACACCACCTGCAGTCTCAGCTCAGGGGTGAGCAAGCCAGAGGGAGCTGTGTGAGGTGCTGTTCCTTGCTCAAGGACAGGCGGCCTCACAGGGTCTCCGAGAGGGCTGACTGGCTGCTGCAGGCACACCCAAGGCACAGAGCAGCGTCGATGCCGCATCCACAGCTGGTGTTGTCCTGCCGTCACACAATGGCGGGGAGGCAGCTGGAGAGGGTAGAGGTGCCCATGTGCTGGTGCCCAGTGAGTTCTATATAGCTGGTCACTTTCTTTCTGGGGTCCTCGCCTGTCTCCAAAGCCATGCCATCCATCACTAGGCCATGATGCACTTTTATGAGTGTTCCCATTTCCAGTCCCTGGCGGCCCTGTCGCCTCTTGTCCCTGTGCCACCTTGCTCTGTGCCACCTTGGCCCTGTGCCACTTTGCCCCTGTGCCACCTTGCTCGGTGGCCTCTCTGCAGGAGGGGGCTGCCCCTCCCTGTTTGTGCTCCCCGAGCCTGATGTGCAGAGGGGTGTCTGGTGCTGGCTCTAGGCCTCACCAGGTCCCACCAAGTGCCAGCTCCCAGCCTCCCATCCCTGGTCTGCCCAGCTCCTCCTCCAGGGTGTTCAGTGCCTGGCAGCACCTGGGCGGTATGAGTGTATGTTGGTGGCCGAGAAGCCCTGGATGACCTCAGGCAGCTGGAGGGCCCTGACCCTGCACCCAGCTCTGCTCAGCTGTTCCCTGGCTCTCTTGCTTCTGTTGTGCCAGGCAGACTGGGAGGCGCCATGGTCCCACGGGAGGCAGGTGGAGTAGCTGGTTCCTTGTGGAACCACTTACCTGGCATCTGCTGCATCCGGCCCCAGAGCTGACTTTGCATTCTGCCTTCAGGGAGCTCTACAGGCCTATAGGACAGTCTCCCTCCCTTTCCCCTCTGCCAGCGTCCCAGGTCCCATAGGACTCTGCAATGTCACTTAGGAGTGTGTGCTGTTTCATGACAACCTGCTTCTAGAACCAGACCCCACACAGAAAGCCTGGGATCCTTGTGGTGCACAGGGCTGAGGAATTCTGGCCGCCCTGCAGGGTTTCAGCACCCAGTTCCTTGCTTGCCTCTGCTGCTCCCCAGGTTCCTGTCTGTGACCTGGGTAAAATAGTGGCTCTGAGATGCAGGGCTGGGTGGGATGAGAGGAGCAAAGCTGGACACACTCACAGAACCCAGCCCAAGCACTACTGGAGGGCCACACTGGACTCCTTGAGCCCATCTCCTGCCCCTAACTTTGACCTCTTCATGAACAGCTTGGAGAGTCGTGGAGTCTCTGCATTGAAGCTGTCATCTGCAGCAGGTGTGGGTGGACACACAGGTCCATGTCCAGGACACCGTGGGCCCTGGGCTTGTGAGGTGCCCCTCCTAGCCCTGGGCCCTTGCTAAGCAAGTTGCTCTCTGTCCTGAAACACAACTCTGATGGTGACTCATGCGGCTATTTCTGAACACTCGGGATTCAGCTTTAACGGAAATGGACAGGAATAACATTCTCTGCTCTTTGGGGTCTCAGTGATCACGCCATATCACAACGCTGGGATGGGCAGGGCCAGTGAAAAGCCCCTTGGCCTGCAAGTCCACCTCCACATGGGCTCCTGGGGAGCTCTGTCAGCCCCTGGAGCAGTGCCCAGCATGGTGGGTGTCTGTCCTCATGGCCTGGTCACTGACATTCTTCTCTAGCAACTCCTGTCCAACAGTGGTGGGAGCTGTCTGGGGTCACGACCCCGATTCCACTGCCTGGGGTTAGAAGGTGTGCAGGCTTCCCCAGCTTAGGGGAACATACCAAAGCAGCTTGGCTGTGCTGGACATTCATGTCAGAGTGCCAGTCACTGCCCCTCCCCAGACCTTGGGAGATGGGTTTGCATCCAGAGGGTACAGGTTCCATGTCAGTGGCCAGGGAGCACGATGACATCTCCCAAGGGTTCCCAGGGAACTCAGTGACTTAATAACCAGGTGAGTCAGTCAGTTAGGCAACACTTAGGGCCTGGAAACACCTCACTCTTCACCTTGGGACTTCATTAGGGCCCCGGGACCTGGCCACACTGAGACCTGGGGAGTGAGCCCTGCCCTCCCTGCACGCCCAGCACATGGGTGGAATCCCAGCTGCCAGAGAAGCCTGCTCAGCTGCCCTCTGAGACTCTGGACACACACCACCAATGGAACCCTGGAGGCCGTGCTGGGGCTCCAGACCCAGGTTCTAGTAGGAGACACCGGGAGGTGGCAGTCCTTCATGGAAGACGTTGAGCCACCAAGCAGCTAGGAACAGTGGGGGCTGGGAACACTGAAGTCCAGCCCTTCCCTGCAAACTGTCAGCAACAGCCCCGTCCACAGCTTGCACACAGGAGACGGGGTCCCGCGGCAGGGACTGTGGGCTGTGATACCAGCCAGTCTGCACTTCCCCATGGAAGGACCCCGTTCCCAAAGTGCCCCAACTCTGTCACTCTGCAGGGGAGCCGTGGCCTTCCCAGGCTCTGGGTCACAGGTGCCTCAGGCCTCAGGTGCATCTGTCCTGCCAGCCCTGGTAGAGTGACTCAGAGGGAAGCTTCCAGGAGGACTACGGCCCCACCCCTGTGTGCCACCCTGGCGTGGTAGGACAGGCACCTCCATGTTGCTCCTGGGTGATTGGACCATCTTCCTCCTTAGCACCATGTCCTTCGGCTTCTTGTCCACAGATCAGGAAGGTCACTGATGGGCCTCACAGGGAGAGAGCCCTGTCCAGCATGGCCAGTGTCTTGGTTCTGGGTGGATCTGGCCTAGCCGTGGCATCACCTGGGCTGCTCTCACTGTCCACAGCTCCTAGATGCTCACAGATGACTGCCTCAGTTCCCTTTAAGCCCTGCCTTTCCTGCTGCCTGCAGGCCAGGTCAGAGGTCATGGTAGGCTACTGGGGCCTGGGAATTCAGCCTCCCAGATGGGGCAGAGACAGCCAGCCTCAGAATGGAACACTGTGTCTCGTGGCCTCTTTTCTAAGTCTCTCCAGGCCTCCAGCTACAGGTTGCCATTGGGGCCTGGAGTACAATACAGAGAAACTGGACTCTGAGGAGCAGTGGGGTGGCGTGGAGCCCAGGCTGGCTGGCCTTGCCCAGACTCTGGAGCCCAGGCAAGTGGGCCATGGTCCCAGGCTGTGGCTGGCTGCCCAGGACAGGAGCTCCTTGGGACGCACTGGACCCTCTCACTGTGGGTCCATGTCTGCATTTTCCTGTAGCTCTCTGCCCTTTAGAGTGGTCTGATGCCTTGACCATCACTCAGCAGGAGATGGAGAGGTTTATTTACGCCTCACAGGTAATGCCCTGCAGCCCAAGAGCTGCCTTCCAGCCAGCTGTACAGCTCTTGTGTGGGTGGGAGCCAGGCAAGTGACGGGCCCTGGCCCCGCCACGAACTGCCCACACTGTGAAGGACACGGCCTTTCTGCTTATGTAGCATGGGATCCCTTCATGCCCACACTGTGAAGGACCTGCTGTTCTGCTTATGTAGCATGGGATCCCTTCTCTGTTTTCATGCCTTTTTGCCACCCTCACTGCCCTGGAGTGCCCGTCAGAGGGCAGTGCCCCTTCTTCCGATTCAAATGGTGCATTGGTTACCCATGGCCTTGGGACCCCAGGAGCCCCCACTCACACTCCATGGCTCAGAGCAAGAGGCAGTTACCCTGCTCCTCATCTTCGGTCTAGGGCTGGGGATCTTGGCAGGTCTCTGTACCTGGGACTGGGGCACATGTCTGTGGCTGGCGGGCACTGGGCATCAGGGTGACTGCCGAGCATCTCTGCCTCTGGCAGGTGGGCACAGTGCACGAGCAAGTTCTCATGGTGGAGGGTGAGAACCAGAGAGGGCAAACCAAGCATGTGCTCCTCCAGGCTCCAGCTGTGTCCCACAGCCACCGTGTCCCCTGGCTAGTTCCCAAGTAAAAGGGGAGGTCCCCCAAAGAGAGCTGGGCCAGGCACTGGCAGGTGAGAAGGGAGCTTCGTGCAGCCAGTCCCCCTTGAGGCAGGCTCTGTCCTGCCCACAGAGCAGGCCCGCAGCTCGGAGGTGTGTGCCCTGGCCTCCTGCTCACACCCAGCCAGCTCCAGTTCCCACGGGAAGGACCTTGTCTAACTTGCCGCTGTGCCACTGAGCAGCTTCCGGCTGTGTGTCTCCTAACAAGGCCCCTCCTAAGGGCCTCATTCTGCTGTGGACCCAGCGGCTCTCCAGGCAGGCCTTGCCTACTGACCACCCACTTTCTGCGACCTCTGCAGGGCCCTTTCTTGCGGCCCTTGAGGTTGACCCCTCTCTGGAAGACTCTGTATCCCAGGAAGAGGGAGTGGCTGGGTCGGCAACTGCGTTTGCTCTGGAGGCCACACGGGCAACCCTGGCTTGGCTTCAGGGGTTGGGATCCCCTGCCCTGCCCCAGCCAGCCCCGGGCAGTGTGGCACCTCTCCTTCCTTTCTGACGGCACCTCCGTCTTGCATTTTTAAAGTGTTTCCTTGCGTCCCCATCCCAGCTTCCAGCGCCTTAAGCCTCCATCTCTTGGGTGTTCTGTCTGCACTAGATTTCTTGTGAAACTGTGATCCCCACCTCTTTTTTTTTTTTTAACTTGTGCTGCAGGAGATGAAACCCAGGGCCCCATGTGTGCTAGGCAAAGTGCTCTGCCACTGAGCTACCTCCAGCCCCTTTTGTTTTATATTGAGATAAGGGTCTTGCTAAGTTGCTGAGGCTGACCTTTAACTTTCCATCCTCCTGCCTCCGTCTCCTGAGTAGCTGAGATGACAGGCATTGCCACCACCCCTAGCCGACACTTGACTTTTAATTGACTTATCTGAACTGGTACTATCCAGATTCAAATCACCAGACTGAATACCATTTACTAGAGTGACATCTTCACATTGCTATTCCACAAGGACCCCAGTCTACTAGCCTGCAGCGGGTTCCCTCCCCAGCTTCCCATCAGCTTAGCAGTGTTCCCTGTCCCTGGGTCACAGGTCAGCCACCCTGTCTGCCCCAATGATTGTCTGTCCCCATGGATCCTGGCCTGCAGCCCTTCCTCTAGATGGTGGTGAAGACATGACTGTGACCTTCCACCCTCCCTCGAAGACAATGACCGAAACCCTGGATTGGTGGAGTGAGGAAATGAGATGTGGACTGGCTTTTGTCCGGGTCATGGGCTGTCAGCGGGACCACACAGGGTCTGGAGACCTGAGGGCACAAGATCTGAGAGCATCTGTGCTTCTTTGCTCTTGGTGAGAGCTATGCTAGCCCCACGCCTGCAGGGCAGGCTCTCGGGAGCCCTGGCCTCCATCCTCTGAAAGCTCAGAGGAGGAAGGCTCTTTCCAGAGCATGCTGTCTCTGGTCAGTGCAGGCTTGTCCTCAGAAGGCACATACGGTTCCATCACTCTGGTGATACGTGCTGCCTCAGCCTTCTTCTGTGGGATTTCATACCCAACGACCACATGGCTCTCCAGACCCGTGCGTGCCTCTGCAGAGCTCTGCTGTCTCCTCAGCACCACGGGGATGAAAACACACTGGCCACGTGTGCTGTGGTTGGGTTTGTTTGAAGAAATTTTTAGTCTGGAAAGTTGAGACCTATGATTCAGGGACGGGGGCTGGGAAGGAGGCCATGCACAAACAGTCCTGCACGTCCCTTTTGGAGAGTGTCTGATGTGGGCCACAGGGTGCAGGTGGGCATGCTGGGTGAGGGGCGATATCAGGGAGAAGCTCTGCCAGACACTCGTGAGGGACGGTCTGGCAGGACCATCTCTTGGTCTTGGGGAGCATGGTGGGGGTGTGCAGGGGGAGTGCGGGTCAGTTTCTGTCCCTGTGGCGGGCACCTGAGGAGAGCAACGTGGAGCAGGAGGGTTTCTTCTGGCCACGGTTTCAGAGTTGCGGTAGGGTCAGCTGCTCCGATGCTCTGGCCTGTGTGAGGCAGAGCCTTGTGGCAGGGACAGAGCTGGAGCAGAGCTGCTTGCCTCAAGGCAGCTGGGAAGCAGAGAGGAAGGGTCCAGGGAGAAGACAGACCCTGGGGCCACTCCCCTATGCACCCACGTTTCCCAACCAGGTCCCGCTCGGGCAGCTTCCACTGCCCCCACAGGAGTCCACTCGGCTGCATGTCCAGGAGTGGATTAATCCAGTCGGGAGGCCAGAGCCCTCACCACCCAGCTGCTTCCCAAACCCCCCCTCTGGACACTGCTGTACTGGGGACCGAGCCTTCAGCACAAGAGCCTTGGAGACATTCAGGGAGAGATTTGGCTCAACTCTGAGTAAGACAAAGAAGCAAGAGTGAGACTTACAGCTATGGAATAGAGGGAGTGGAGAACCCCTCTGAGGAGACCTTGGGTGAGGGGTGCTGGAGCGGGACGGCAGGGGTGGGGGGGACCCATCAGAGGCCAAGGGTGGGAGGCTCTTGTAAAGTGATGCCATGGGACGCCTACTGACGTGGCCACGGCTGCTCTGCACCTGATGTCCCACCGTGGAGGTCCAGCTGGCAGGGCCAGGGCTCCACACTCAGGCTCACACCCCCTGCTCAGTGAGGGGGTTCTCTGCCTTGCCAGCTGCTCCTGTGAGGCCTGCAGGAGGGGCCTAGAGGGACAGGGGAGACCCAGGAGTGGCTCGCCCCTGCTGCCCGCCTGCCTCCTGTCCACACCACCCAGGGCTTCTGCCACTCAAAGCCTCCCCAGCCCCTGCAGGGGGCCCAACCCAGAGGCATCCCTCAGACACCAGGTTGCTGTCAGCCTGGGTCCCTTAGCAGCACTCTAGGGCCTCTGGTGATGAGCTCCCTGGCCCCTTACTCCCAGGGACTCCATGGGCTGGTTGGAAGACACGAGGGTGGGGAGGCAGAGGGGCCTTGGCTGTACTATACACAGCTGGGCGAGTGTCCCAGTTGCGGCTACCCTGGCAACCCGGTGCCGTGGGTGCTGGCAACAGGAGGGCTCTGGAGGAGGTGAGGAGAGAAGGCTAGGGCACTCCTGCTCCTGGCCTGGCATGAGGCTGAGAGCATAGAGCAGGTCCCAGCTCCAGGATCCTAGCCCACGGCAGCACGTCTTGACATTCCAGTCCTGGTGACTTGGCAGAAGGGGCTGGCTTCTGGGCACCAGGCTGTTTTTGTGTAAGACAGACACAAGTTTTGGGCACTAGATAGTGACCTGTGTTTGGCCCAATAATAGTCCCTAAGAATGTCCATGCCCAGAAAAGTGTAAGTGTCTCCTGAGCAAAGGAGTTTTGTGGTTATAATCAAGACTCCATACCCTAAGACAGGCAGGTTCCCCGGGTTTTCTGGGTGAACCCAGAAGTGGGGAAAATTAGCCCCAAACTACAAGCGGCTGTGTTTCCACCTGACCAAACCTACAGGAGCGACTCAGAAAGGTCAATCGACCTCAAGTAGCCAAGCTACATCCCTGGACAGAGCTCGAAAATATTTTTAGGGATACAGATGACCTAACCAGCTGGGCAAGACCCATCACATCGACAATCAATCAAAAGTACCTGATCAGGCAGAGGAGCAGGAAAAACGGAGCCACGGTGAAGGGAAAGAAGCCAGTCGGCTGAAACAGACCCAGCGCGATGCAGGGATAATTTAGTGGTCAGGAACAGAAAACTGCTACTACAGACAGACTCCAGGCGCTCAGAGGGCTGGGTCTCTTGGGATGGAGCCCAGGCCTGGGAAGGCCTTGTGGGAGAGATGCTGGGACCGTGGGTGCTCGGGCCTGAAGCGGCTGGGGGGCGGCGGCGCTGTCTGGGCTCTGCTTCGGGATTCCCCTCTTTGTATTACATTCATCACTTCACTCGGCTGCCGAGTTCTGTGAGTTTCAATTAATCGTCCTTTGTACAGTGTCACACAGGGGTCAATGGCTGCTCCTGTGCTGAGCCGGCCTGGTCCTCACCTCTGAGCCTGGGACTCCGCTGGAGAATCTTTCCTGGAGCTTCAGGCTTTTGTCCGGCTTCAAAATGTAAGCAGGGGAGACACTCAGGGCCAGGTGAGCCTCCCACTGCTGTCCAGGTTGGTCCTCGGGAGACCTCCGCTCCACACCTCTGCCCAGTGTCCCATGAGCAGGGCCCATGGCAGTATGCCACTTCCTTCCTCTGCTTCTTTGCCAGCCCCTCAGGCCCCAGTGTGGGGTTTAAAGACTGTTGCATGGAGCTGAGGACAGCACAGCTAAGACCTTCTGAATGTTAACCGAGCTGCTCTGGAATTTCCCAAGGTCACCACCAGGCCTCTGTCAGGAAGTACTCTCAGCACCTTGAGCTCCTGCAGTAGAGCACGGGCGTTCCAGACAGGTAGGGTCACTCAGAAGGAGCCCAGTGACAGGGCAGCAATGAGGACATTCAAGAATGTTCGTTCCGTGTTGATGATGGTAGTGTGCTGGAAATGTTAGGATTCATAAGGACAGCATTAAAGTAAAAAAAAAAAAAATACTCTCAATTCAGTACTTAAGATGTCCCTCTGAGGTCCAGATGGACAACAGGGCCTAAATCCACTCAACACAGGGCTCAGCAGTGTCCATGTGGCTGCCAAACATGGTGGACGTCACCTCTGAGTTGGGGACAGAATCTGGATGTATACGGATTTCACACGACCCCGATGGTGTCTGCCATCAAAACACTGAGAACTAGTGGCAATGTAGTGACCGAGGACCAAGCTCAGCTCTTGCTGCCTGCTGCTGGCCGCTGGGCCTGACCCCAAGCAAGCCCTCTTATCCCCCAGAAGAGGGTGGGAGTCACGGTCATTCTCAAAAATAAAATACCCCACAAATTCAGATTTCATTGTGATTGGTTGGACAAAACCATTTGTGGAGGAGAATATCCATCAATCCGACATTATCTAGTTTTCTCACATCTGTCTCTCATATGGGAGCCTGTGCCACCGCTAGCACAGTCCTGTCTGGGAACAGTTCCTCACCAGGGGTGTGCTGCCATCCCAGCCGCCAGGAGGCCAAGGCAGAGCAGTGTGAGGCCAGCCTGACCCCGTCAGGAGGCCCTGTCTTTAACAGAATTCCAAGAAATTCCCTCCTGCTGTCCTTGGTCACCCAGCACAGCCTCCAGCTGCTGTGCCCCGACTTGCTTTTAGTTTCTGCCATCTGACTTTCTGAAAGCCTCAGGTGAGTGGGGTAAGCGTGTGTCAGTGGTCGGCTCCTTGGCTGTGAATGTGAATGGATCCCACGGAAGGAGCCCTGTTCATCTGCTCCCTTCCGCCCACTTCCCCAGCCACGGGACACTTTTGATTGGTAGCTTCATGAGTGAGGCTGCCAAGTCTTGGCACTGCCAAGTTTTGGCACATCCGTCCATGGTGGATGGTCTGGAGGTGGGGTCACTAAGCTCTGTATCAGGTGTGGCTTCATTTTAGGGACTGCAGGCTGCGTTCACTCCTTCAGCTCCCTTGGGACTGGAGTAGGCCTTGCCTGGGCCCCGCCTGTCCGCACATGGGTCAGCCCTCCTCACAGGGGTTGGAGGTCTGTGGGGATCTGTGGCTGCAACACGGGGGTGGGGGGTGCATTTCTCTAGTGACTGACAATGCTAAGTAAGCATCCTTTATGTGCTTATTAGCCACTGTGTATCTTCTTTGGAGAAATATCTGTTCAAATCTTTGCCCATTTAAAAAATTGGGCTTTTTTTTATCTTACTGACTATAATTCTTAGGTATTCTGGATACAAATAATTTGTCAGACATGATTTGCGACGATTTCCTTCCACTCTGTCACTTTTCTTTTTCTTTTTTTATAATAATGACTTTTAAAAAGCAAAAGCAAATATTTTAATTGCAATGAAGTCCAATTTGCCAATTTTTTCTTCTATAAATGAGCTGTGCTTTTGGTGTCCTATCTAAGAAATCTTTGCCTAATCCAAGGTAACAAAGACTTACTCCTGTATTTTGTTGCAGAAAATGGATAGTTTCAGTTCTTAAAAGTATGCTACATTTTGAGTTGATTATGTGTGGTGTGAGATAAATTCAGTTTTTGTTATAGTTTAGATGTGAGGTGAACCCCAAATCTCCTGATAGCACAGGAATGTTCAGAGGTGATTGGATTGTGAGAGCTGTGACCTAATCTGTCCATTCTAGTTTGAATGACTGGGTGGTAACTGTGGGCAGGTGGAGTGTGGCTGAGGAGGGGGTCACTGGGAATGGAGCATCTGGCCCTGGAGGGGAGCATCTGCCCTGTGGCCCCTTCCCCCAGCTCTCTCTCTGCCTCCTGACCCCACCATGAGCTGAGCTGCTCTCCTCTGCGGGGCTCTTCCCCAGTGATGTGCTGCCTCACTTGGGCCCAGAGCAATGGAGCAGCTGTCTGTGGACAGAGCCTCTGAAACTTCGAGCCCCAAATAAAGCTTTCCTCCTCTAGGTTGTTTTGGTCGGGCGCTTGGGTCACAGTAGAAAATAAGTCAACTAACACAGTGCTTCTCTGTTTGTACCTCTGGGTACCTGGCGATCCAATTGTCCCCACATTGTTTGCAGAAAGACCCTCTTTCCTCCACTGGAAGCTGACTGAGGCCGTGGTAAGCCGTTGACTGGCCTTGGTGGAAGATTTATCTGTGGATTTCCATCCTGTTCACTGAGCACATTCCCTTGATCACGGCTGCTTTGCAGGGAGTTCCCTCCAGGAGGGGCACCTGTGTGGGGATCCTCTTTCCCTCGAGTCCTCCTTAGTAGGGTCTCCAGGACTGCCTCAGGCGGCGTACCGCCAGGCCTTCCCTTCCAGCCTTCAGGCACAGCCTGCCGCTGCGCTTTCTCGCCCAGGGCTGTGGGCAAGCACGGCTGCCTTCTTCCTGCCTGTGGGGGAAGCATCTGGTCTTTTGCTCTCCACAGATGCCCTTTATGAAGCTGGGACAGCTCTCTCCTATTCTACCATGGGAAGGACTTTTCTGTGTTGTTTGAGACCATCTTGTGGGCTCTGTCCTTTGTTCCATTTGTATGTTACAGTCACTGACTTGGGGACGTAAACCACCCTTGTCTTCCTGGGACCCACTGCCTCCCTTCTTTTCATGCTGCTGGGTTCCGCCTGCAGCATTCGATCAGCACTTTTGCCCGTGGCTGGGGGTGGGTCAGTGGTAGAGCACCATCTAGCCTGCGCGGGGCCCTGAGAAAGAGCTGCTGCACTGTGAGGACCCAGCCTGGGCCCAGCTTCTCCAGGGCAGTGCTGACCCCCCAGATGATCTGGACGGTCGTCCCTCTCCCTGTCTGTCCTGACGGAGTAGTGTCAGACTGGCACTACTTCAAACGTAACCAAATTCACCAGGGAAGGCAGCCAGGCCTGTGCTTTTCTTCATGGGAACATTAAAGCTGTGATTTCAGGTTCCTTATTGTCTGGGTCTATTCAGGGTTCTGTCTCCTCAGGTCGGGACTTTCCATGTCACCTGAGCTGCTAGTTGGTGGCATGAAGCTGTTCCTGACACACACTTCTCCCCCTGGGGTCGGCATAATGCCTTTGTTAGTTTCTTTCTCTCTTTTTCCTTGGTTGGTTTAATTTTAAAAAAGAAATCAATTTTGTTGATATTTGTAAAGAACAAACTTTATCTCCTTGATTTTTTCTGTTGTGTTCCATTTTCTAGTTGATTTCTGCTCTGACCTATGTCTTTTCCTTTTGCTTTCTTGGGTTTGATCTTCCTCCCCCTCTGTTGAGATGGAAGCTTATGCTGTTGGTTTGAGGACTTTCTGTATTTCTGAGTGCTACTCTAGCCCTGTGTTGTTAAATTTGATGTGTTATATTTTTGTTTTGTTTAGTTCAAATTATTTCCAAACTTCATTGTGATTTTTTTCCCCTTTAACTCATGAATCTTTTAGAAGTTTCTTTTTCTAGTTCTAATTGAATTCCTTAGTAGCTGGGAAATGTATTCTGAATGATTTAAACTCTTTTAAATATTTTGAAACTAGCTCCGAGGCCTCGAGTGTGTAGCTCTCCAGCCTCAGTGTGCGCTCATTGCTTTGGGGCAGACGCTCCACCAATGTCAGTGAGCAAGTTGTTTGGGGGCCTGTGAGGCCTTCTGCATCCTTGCTGACCTTCTGTCCAGTGCTCTGTTAATAATTAAGAGTGGAGCCTGGCACGGTGGCCACACCTGTAATCCCAGAGACTCAGGAGGCCGAGGCAAGAGAATCGTATGTTCAAGGCCAGACTCAGCAACTTAGTGAGGCCCTAAGCAACTTAGTGAGACCCTGTCTCAAAATAAAAAATGAAAATGTCTGGGGTGTGGCTCAGTGGCAAAGCCATCGGCTTCTCCCGCCCCAGGCTTGGGGCACAGAGAGACTTTGCTTGGACAGGCTATCTCAATCACCAGCTCCCAGAGGGGAGCCATCTCCATGTGGACCCGTTGGGGGTAGAGGAGGTGAGCTGATGTCACCCTGTAGGGAAGCACCTTCCCTGGAGAGTTGTCTCACACACTCAGTATTGACACTGTTCTGTAAGGTGTCTGAGGGGGTGGCCACGGCACACTGGAGCCAGGACCCTCGTGTCAGGGCCGTCTTGTGAATGGGAGGAGTGGGACATGGAGGGAGAAAATGCTAGCAGAGCCTGGTCATGGGCACAGGTGCCTCTAAGAAGGCAATGATCTTACGAAAAAGCAGCACAGAGTCCGAGAGAATAGCAGAGATTTCATTCTCCCAGGTGGGCAGTGGGCGGGGAACAAGGGAAGGAGAGAGCCCTGGGCGAGACCATCCACCAGGAGCAGCACTGCAGTCCACCTTCCGAAAGTGGACAGCTGGACAGGTGCCTCCCACCAGGGCAGCCTCAAATGTTCATTGTCAAGTTGATGAACTGGAAGCAGAGAGAGAGAGAGGGATGAGGGCTTATCCCCCCACGTAACTCCAGAGAGCACGATGGGACCAGAGAGCATGACAGGGACAGTGGAATATCCTCTCTCCTTTCGAGGGGCAGCCTCACTCAGGCCCCATGACCAGGGCAACAGAAAGCAGCTTCCCCTTTGCAGGGTCCCCTGCCTTCAGGAGGGAGGCAACCCTCCATCACAGCAGGGCTGCGGGAGCGACTGGGGCTCGTCAGCAGTGGCCTGGTGGGCAGGAGGTGGACTTCCTCTCACCCCTCTCCAGGGTCCCCGCCTTGCTTCCCACCGGGCTTGTCATGGCAGCATGATGCCTATGCACAGCTGTGGGGAGTCCTCTCTCCCTCCCTGGCAGGGAACCTGCTTCAGTTCCCAAACCTCACATATGCAGGAATCACAGGATCCCGTGAAACAAGATTCCGATGCCTTGGTCTGGACTCTATGTTTCTAACCTGCTTCCTCGGGCAGGGCTGGTCTCCCATGCCGCAGCAGGGCAGCTGGGAAAGGTCCTCTGGGGGGGTGCACTGAAACCCCAATGCTCCTTCCGAGATTTGGAAAGTGGCCCATGCTCTCTTAGCCCAGCATCCTCCCTGGGGGCGCCTTGGGTCTGAAGTGCGGAGGTGCACACACAGGCGTGCGCCCAGGGCAGCCATAGGACCACCTGGGCGGGGGAGTGGAGGGAGGGAAGTTGGGAGCAGGCCAGCCAGGAGCCCAGGCGGCAGGAGCCAGGGAGGGCGCCAGCATGCTAGGTGGTTCATTTCTAAGACCCAGTTTCCACCTCTGCAGAATGGGGCGCTATGGGCACTCAGCAGTGGATTTAACCTTGACAGTGACCCTGTGAGCCAAGTGAAGAGTGCCTTAGAGCTGTTGGGCACTGTGTTATCTCAGCCACCCACAGGAACTCCAGGCCTCTCAGGAACTGTGCATTTGGCGCGTTTCAGGAGATGTGCTCTGCGGGGCCCTGGGCAGAAGGCTGTGTCGTACCTCGTTTATGTTGAGGTGGATGAAGTCCTTGTTCTTCATACGGAGTGCCTGGAATACCCCTGCCGGGAGAGAGGAGGAGTTTCCCAGCCCCAGGGCCAGCCTGGGCTGACTGTGGGGAGCTGCTCCCTCTAGTGGGAATCAGGGGTCTTCTGGCACAGCAGGCAGGACCGTGCTGGCCAGTGCTGGCCTCTACCCTATGCCAGTCTGCTGGCCAACTCCTGGGTCCAAAACATCTTCCTGTCCTAATCCTTGGGGTTACAAACCCCTTGAAATCCATGACCCCAGAAAACAAGTGCCTGTATCCAAGGTTTTACTGAGTCTGAAAGCTGTTCTGTGTCTAATCCCTCATGGGTGGGGGCACTTGGGGCTGTCACAGGACAGGCAGCAGGGGCAGCAGGGAGAGCAGGCTGAGCTGGTTGGGGTCATCATGTGTGTCCCCAGGCCTCAGCCTCCCACTTTAGAAAAAGCTGACCACCCCTGGCTTCAAGTTTTCACGTGAGGACAGAGTGGGGAGAGGGGACTGACTACTGCGGAGCAGAGGGACGGGGAGACCCAACAACCAAGTGACCTGAGTCCAGATCCCGGGTGGCCAATGAGCAGTCAAGAGGCCACTGGGGATTCCAGCATGGACTGGCACTAGGTAACGTCGAGGGTCCCTGAGAACTTGGTCAGGTATGCAAATGGCAGCTCCATCTTGCAAGGCCAAGTCTACTGGCTGGAAAAATCTCCAGAGGGGAGGGCAGGCCCGAGATGGGTTAGCAACCCACTTGGGGGAAAGGATGAACTGGGGACATGGGGGGGAAGTCGCAGGTGATGAGTGTTAAGGCTAAGTGTTGCGCACAGGATGCAGACCTGCTGCTGTCCCCCCACATCTCTCTAAGGTGGGCGTGGCCACATATGGCCTGCTCCTGTGGCTTTCCTCCCCTCTCCATGGTGCTGGGGACAGAGCCAGGGGCCTCGTGAGTGTGGGTAAGGGCTTTGCCTGGAGCCACACCCTGCCTCTGTCTGGATTGTCTGAGTTCCCACAGGGGCTGTAGCAGAGTTTGGGAAGCTCTTTGTGGGGTTTTACTCTTTCCATGCAGTGGATGTTGCAGCTGTCTGATGGGAAGTTGAAATGGCCTGGGAAGCCTTGGGCCCTGCTCCCTGGTGCTCCACAGAACACGCTGAGGGCCCCGTGGTGGGGAGGGTCAGGCCTGAGCGGTCCAAGAAAGGAGAAGCCATGCACCCCCAGCCAGAGCAGCACTAGGCTAAGCCTCCTGGCTGCAGCCAGGAGGAGGGGAGAAGGGACAAATCTCCAATTTCTAGGGTCAGCTCTGCCCACCCTGTGTGTCTATGCCATCTTTATAGGTGGTCCCTTCTCCACAGCTGCTGGTGACCTGGGCCAGCATTCAGGCCCAGCTGGCTTGGCCCCTTCAAGCCTCCTGCATCAGGCCTCAGCCCACCCTGAGCCTGCGGATCACAGAAACAAGCTTCAGGCAATCAGAACTGTCACCTGCCTAACAGAGCTGTAGCACCGTGCCACAGAGACCCCTCCTTGCTTTACCAGGTGCCGTGAGGTCACCCATCGAGCTACCAAATTCCGAGAAGTACCAGATACATAATTTGCAAGACTCATGCAAAATGGAAGACTGGGGCCTCTGGTTCAAAAGTCAAGACCTTCAGGATGGTGACTTCAGAGCATTTAACTCAGCACAAGGTGCCTTGGAGACATGGTCCCTATGTGCTTGGATGGCATGCTTGAGCTGCCCGGGACACATGCCGTGTCCCTTCTTAGCCATCCTGTAAAGGAGGTGGCTGCAGCCTCAAACAGCACCTACACATAATCTCTGTCCCTTTTGGTGGGACAAGTCTCTTTTGAGGTAACTGGGTCCATGAGGGAGGGAAGAGGGGACCAAGATTCTGATTCTGTACATTGTTGGGACCTGACCTGAGGTGGGAGCTTCCCTGGGATGGTGGGGCACGAGCCCACCTTGGCCTAGTGTCCTCACACAGACAGGACAGGTGGGGAACAGGGATCTCTGGACGTTGTACATGACACTGCACCTGTCCTGGGCAGCCACATGGGTCATGTGTCTCATAGCTCCCAATGGCCCTGTGGGTCTGTCTGCCATATTTGCTGGTTGCTTGTATGTGCTCATGAAGGGTAACCAGACCTGGGGTGGACCCGGGTGGAAGACACTCACGGCTTGCATTCTCCAGCCGGACCAGGCAGTTGAGGAAGTCGTCCAGGTCCAGCTGAAGCCCCTCGTCGGCGTACCTGAGGATGATGAGCTGCAGGAGGCGGCTGCTGAGCTGGAAGCCTGTGGAGGAACAGGAGGCCCCAGGACTGGCTCAGCCCAGAGGACCACACTGTGGGCCAGGGAGTCCCATGTGGCCAGGGAGAACTGGCCAAAGGAGCGTGTTCTGCCTGGCAAGGTGAGAGCTTCCTGGTGGGGGCCTGGCTTGGTTTGGGTGGCATGGAGGTGTCTGCCAGGACGGGCAGGTGCTCATAGGCGCTCTGACACTGTGGGCTTAGTGAGCTCTCGGCTTTGGTTTTTCACCAACATCACCCCTGGGGTCTGGTCTACCTTCCAGGAGGCTTCCTGAGGCACCTTCCCAGTGGTCAGTGTCTGAGCCCCATGCTGAGTCCTGCCAGCCTCCCCTCTGGTTCTGTCTGAGCTCACTTCTGGCAGGTCCTGTCCTGAGGATTCCAGGGTGGCACCTGGTATGACTGACTCTCCAGGGTGTTTTAACCCGAGGGCAAGGGGGCTAGAAATGGTCCTGAGAGGACATGCTGCTTGCTGATTCCTGCACACCCACGCTGGAGGGACAGTGCCTGGCTGCAGCCAGGAGGCTTGGCCTAGTGCCGCTCTGGCTGGGGGTGCACGGCTTCAGTGTCCTCATTTGTCAAATGCTGGGTTCAAGGTGTCTGAACACCTGGAAAACCCTGTAGCATGTTTAGCACTTTGATGTCTAATCATATGCAACTTGTTTATTTTGCAGTGCTGGGGATGGAACCCAGGGCCTTGCACATGCTCAGGCAGACGCTCACCACTGAGCACTCCAGCCCTGATTCGACACTCTCAGGAGCAGTATCCTTGCCCTCCTTCCTCCTGGTCTGCAGGTTCAGTGCAGGTGGTCCCAGGACTGTTTTTTGTTTTTGTTGTTGTTTTTTTGTTTTTGTTTTTTGCTGTTTTTCCCAGCTGCAGCCAGAGAAGGAGACTGCTCTGACTCAGAGCTCAGTGCTGGGCCCATGCCCTGGTGCTGCCCAGAACCTGGCATCTGCCTTGGCGGGCTGAAGAGGCAGGGTTGGGACCTCCCTCACCAGAGCTGGGTAGGAGGACCTGGTCACACCATCCTCTCTGGAGGTTCCCTTGGGTCCCTGCTCTGTCCCTCCTGCCCTGGGAGCAGGATCACTGACCCCAGGAGAGTGGTCTGCTTGTATAGCTCTCCTGTGTTCTTCTCCCTCACAAAGGACCGAGCAACCTTGCTGGGCACATTCTGCCCTCAGCAGGCCTGACCCTGGGCATGTTTCCAGGGGTTGCTGCCTGGGAGCGGGCCCCATTTGAAGCTGCACAGGTCCTGGTTTACGACTGTGCTGGTCAGATGCAAAGGGGACACAGAGACCCCAGCTGGGTGCACAGGACACGAGGCCTCAGAGCCTGGGACAGTCACAGCAATGCTGGGTGGATGGTGAGAAGGTAGCAGAGTGTCAATGGAATGATCTGGTTTGGATCTGGTCTGTTGCTGACAAAGCTGGCACAGGATCACAGGTGGCAGAGGGACACGCAGGTCCCCAAAGCATGGGGACATGGGCTGTCTCATCATGGCAACAATATCACCATGCAGAACTTAGAGGTCAGGAAGTAGTATGCTTGCCACCACAGAGTCCCTGGTTACTCTGCAGTGGAGAACACGGCCAGAGGCCTCTGGGGGCAGGCCACGTTCATTCTTGGAAGATACTTCTAACCCTCCAGCCCATGTTCACAGTGGTTTAAAATGAGGGTCTTATGAGGGGCCAGGCTGCAGCCAGGAGGCTTGGCCTAGTGCTTCTCTGGCTGGGGGTGCACGGCTTCAGTGTCCTTATTTGTCAAATGCAGGGTTCAAGACCTGGGGTGCTAGGTCTGTGACTTAAGCAGCATCAGCTCAGCTCAGAGGCCCACCACTGGCCACCAGCTAGGGCCAGGGCCAGGGCCCAGAAGGCAGCACACTGGCCCCACCTCAGGCAGCCCCACGCCCCAGCAGGTCCTCACCTGCAGCTCTCAGTGCAGTCCGCAGCTCGTAGGACGACATGGTGCCGGACTTGTCGACGTCGAACTGAATGAACAGGTTCTGTGGGGTGGGGCCGGCAGGGATGGGAGGAGTGGCTAAAGGGCAGCCTGGGCAGCAGCAGCTGGAGGGCAGCCGGCCCCGAGGGCCCTGAGAAGTGAGGCTGGCCACCCTCCTGTGTGAGCAGCGCTGGAGATGGATCCCAGGGCCTCCCACAGGCCAGGCTTCCCCCAGGGCCTCCCACAGGCCAGCCCCCCACCCCCAGCTACCCCAGCCCAGCGCCCCTGTCTTCCCTTCCGTCTAGGGGACTGATGCAAGCATCAGGATTCTACTCTGGTGCCTCTCCTCGTCCCTGCCACCATCACTTAGCCTGTGGCCTTGGCCTTTGCCCCCCTGCCCTAGGCTTGGGGTTCTTGCCAGGTCACATACGATCCACTGCTTCAGCCTGTCCCAGAACATTAGAAATTCACTGAATTCCAGTTTCCCGTTGCCGCTGGTCTGGCCGCATGGGTCAAGGAAGTTTGACCTTTCAACCCAGGGTCCTCAGGGGCCAGCTCTGGGGCACCCAGGATGGCCTGTGGGCTGGTCTGGTGGTGTGGGTGTCAGTGCTGGCCCTGGGGAGGTGGCTTTAAGTACTGAACCGTGGTTCTCTGAAGAGGGGATATGGAAGGTGAGATGGTTTCAAAAGCACAGAAATAGCTCTTCTGTTTCCTGCGAAGGGAACCGAGTGCCAATGAGGTCCCAAATCCCTTGAGAAACCTCTGCCCCCTGGACGGACCCAGGCCACTTGATTCTGATGGACTTCAGCACCAGGGGTCCCCTAGCTGTTGAATTTGCCCATGGAGACTGTGCGCCTCAAACCCTGGGCAGAGTGCTGTCGGAAGTTGCAGGCCCTAAGCCTGCTGGGAAGGATACGTCCATCAGGGAAATGATATTTCTGCAGGAGATCAGGCTCAGCTTCTTGAACTTGAGGTCTTTCCCTGAAATCACATGTGAAAGTTGAATTTGGTTGACCCTCAGTCAACTGTGCTGAAGCCCAGGGTGGCCAGAGCCAGGCTCTTGGACTGTGACGTGGGCATTCTTATGATGGTGGTAAGAATAGGGGGAAATTTATAATATACGAAAAAAAGCTTAAAAAAATGGGAATGTTGGGCTGGTTGCAGCTAAGTGATAAAACGCCTGCCCCAGCACCCGCAAAGCCATGGACCCAGCCCCCAGCACTGCAAAACTAGAACACACACCCCCAACCCCCAAACCCAACAACTGAAATAGGGATCACTCTCTCATCATTTTTTTTTTTCTAATTCAATAATTCTAAATGACAGATTGCCCACGAAGGTTTCTCTTAGGTCATTTAAGGGCAGAAGCTTGAAAATGAATCGATGACTGAAGGAAGGGCCTTGCTAAGGACGAAGGCCACTCCCACACGTGCAATACCCATGGAAATTGTGTTCCTGGATGAACTGCTCACACAAAGTGAGCTTAAGGTGGAATTTAAACTTGCGGAGGAACTTGGACATTGATACACTGCTGGTGGAAATGTCAAACGGTCCCTTTGGAAAACGGCTGGGCGCTAAAACATCAAGTGCAGAGTTCCGACAGAAATTCTCCTCGCCGTGGAGGGAAGAGGAAAGCAATACGCCCATTGGAAACCGAGGTCCACTGCAGCGGTACCCAAGTGCACGTCAGTGGACAAACGAAGAGACAAAGGGGCACGCCACACAGGGAATGCCAGTGGCTATGAAAAGGAGCAAAGCCCAGACACCTGGTGGCAGGCGTGAACCTGGAAGTCACTGAGAGAAGGAAGCCAGGCCAGAAGGCCTCCTGCCAACTGCCCAGGATCGGCAGATCCAGAGAGAGCAGAGCAGTGGTTCCTGGGGACGGGGAGGATGGAGACGGGGAGGGCTGTGAGCGGGCACAGGGTCTCCCTCTGAGGGGAGGGAATGTCCTGGAACTGAGCCCGTGCCCACACACTGACTGGTAAGAGAGTTTGTTAGTGGTGAGGGTTGGTGATCTTCACCTTGGCCAGTAGGCTTTTGTGCATCTTTTAGAATTGTCCACCTTTAACTTGTGTCATTTTTTTTGGAATCAGGGAATAAACAATGACAGCTGTTTCTGAAGTCCTGGGAAGCCCAGTGCAGAGGTCTAGAGGCTGGCAGTGTGGTCCCCCACCCCATGGCCCCCAGGGGTTCACTCAACTCTTCTGCAGCACAGCATTTAAGACATACTCCAGTTCCTCTGCGGTCACCTCCATGTCCTGTGAAGACATTGCTCCTTAGGCCCTCAGGACTCCCGTGAGTCTCTGTCAGCTCCAGCTTGACTGGGCTCAAGGGACAGACTGGCCCTCCTGAAACAGCCACAAGCAGATCACCCGTCTTCTGGGTAGCTGCTGCTGCCCACCAGCTTCTGGGGAAGGTCCAGCTGACCAGCAGAGGCCCACCCAAGGTGGACACAGAATACTGGGCTTGGCATGCTGCCACCTTCCCGAGGATCAGAGATACCTGGAGCGGTTGGCAAAGCTCAGATGGCCCTGGAGGTGTTGCAGGGAGCTGGAGAGCAGGCCAGCCTCCTGCAAAGTTGCAACTGGGGAGCAGAGCGGAGGACACTCCCTCCTGGAACCGCCCCTCCTGGACTGCCACCCCTCCTGGACAGCCTTCTCCAGGACACGCCCCTCCTGGGCACGCCCCTTTTGGACATGCCCCCTCCCGAGCGCCCCAGGCACTGTCAGGTCACCTGATCCAGGACTGTGGCTGCTGGCTCTTTCCAAGTCCTCTAGGGGATCTAAGGGCACCCACAGCAGCATCCACAGAGCAGAAGCTCAGGGCGGATGCAGCCGGCCTGGACCCACACCTACAGAAGGGGGTCTTCAGTCTTGCCGGGTCCCCGGGGTCTTTCATGTGCAGGGAAGTTTGGGTGGCACTGCTGTTGGGCTCATCTGTCCAGGAGCTGGGCCAGCAAGGGGGACCCCCTGTACAACGGCTTTAACCAACAACTGCTGGTGAGACGGGCCAAGGACAGGTGGCTGATTACCAAGGAAAAGGAAATGGGCAGATGACTCCTGACCACCAGCCTCTGGGGAGGGGAGGGTCAGACTCTCCAAACACAAGCAGGCGGCCTCTTCCTGCCTTTTGGTCAGTAGAAAGGAGAAGAAAGAAAACCTAAAATCCATAAAAGGGCAAGACACTGTTCTGCTCTTGCCTTGGCATTTCTCCGGTGTTTGATCTTCAACACCTGGGGAATGAGGCCTGATCCTGATTTTCAGGACCGGTATCACTGGTTCTGCTTGGAGCTCCTGGTCCTGGGTTTGGATGTTTCACCCTGTGAGAAGGGTGGATGCAGCCCGCACCCACACTGGGGGATGGGGGGAGTGGGAAGCAGACCTCCTGCCCGCATCCCCTTCCCCCTTCACCCACTCCACTTCTGACGACTTCTGTCCCTGCCCTTCATCTCAGTAGCTGAGAGGCCACCATGCTGGCTCTGACCTGTCACCTCCTGAGATCTCCAGATAGCACCTGACCTGGGGATTGGCCCCCATGCTGTGCCCTGCCCAAGGGAAGTGGCTGCTCTTCCTGCTGTGCTTTGCACAAGGCCCAGACCCTGTGTCCATCTCCTACCCTGTTTGGCTACTGCAAGGCCCCAGTCCAGCACTAGATACCCCAGCTTCAGGTCAGGCTACCAGCCAGCTCCTTTCGCACCAGGGGCCCCAGGCAGGGGAAGCAGAGATTACTGATGTCATCGACACCTCCACACACATCAGTTCACCAGGCTACACAATGGGCTGGGCCATTTCCCCTGAGAGGAAGGACAATCCTGGGGCCAGGAGGCTTTTCCCAGGCCCCCAGGAGGCCATGAGCCCAGCAAGGAAGCTGAGCAACAGGGCTGAGGATGGGGGCAGCACTGAGGACAGGAGGCAGGGAACAGATGTTCTGTCCTTCCTCTGTGGCCTAAGCCTGGCCCTGGCTGCCAATCCTGGACACCCTCTGGTGTTAATGGATGGAAATGCTTTGCACCAAGGAACTCTCTCCTGGGCACGCAGTTTGCAGTGTGCCTCCCTGGACAGCACAGAGCAGAACACAGAGCATTTTAATGGCAGTGATTTCAGGGCAGAAGAGTTCAGAGACCCCTCCTCTTCAAGCCTTCCCCAATCTGCCACAAGAGGCCTCTGGGCCAGTTCTGAGCCACCATGGGCCCTGCTGCCCCATCAACAGAGGAGCAATGGTGCCAGGTGTGTGGACAGGCTGTTTCTGGGCATCTACTGACCAGGGCTGGGGTCACTTTGCAACAAGCCCCTCGAGGCCTCAGGGAGGCACCACTGTCAAACCCCATGACCAACACCCTCTGCTGGGAAGAGGCCAGGCCTTGGTCAGGTGCACCCTACCTCGCCGGCGATTCTTTGGAACAGGGCCCGGAACTGCTGCTCCTCCTCTGTCTCCTGTTCAGGTGGCTTTGGCTGTGAGGGCTGAAAAATAGCCAGAGGTGGGCACAGAAGGACCCGCAGGAGAGAAACTTGGTATTGCTCTCCCAAAGAAACACAGGAAAGAAAAGCCCTGGAATGGACACAGTGCTGCCCCAAGGGACAAGCCAGGACTTCGAGGACCCTCATGTGCCAGCAGTCACCATGGACACAGTGTGCACCAGCTGCTGCCCACGGAGCAGCAGCCTCAAGGGCTCAGGGAGCCTCTAGAGGAAGTCCTCAAGACGAGAACGAGGAGTCTGGGAGGACCTGGTTAGCTAGACTCATTGCACCCTTCTGTCTCAGACTCCAGGAAGCAGACCATCACGAATGGAGTCTAAAGATCTGCTGGCCTTTAGGAATGGTCTCTACACTCTGTGGACAGATCCCTAGCACCCTGTGGACCAGAGCGGCTCTGTGTGGTGTGGCAGCTTGAGCAGGGATAGGAATCAGCAGAGCACAAAGCAACCGGTCAGTGCCCTGCCTGTCCAGGTGACTTTCCTCAGGGTGCTCAGGCTGCAGGGCGTCCTTCTGTGCAGGGGCCTGGGTGGGGTGTAGCTCCGTAGCTCTGATTTCCCGGGTGAGGAGCGACTTGGTGTCGATGTGGGGGATGAACTCCAGCATGTGTGGCCCCATCCCGGAGAGACCATCAGGGCCAGTGCCTCCCTTCAGCCCCATGTGCAGAGAGGGGCAGGCCCAGCAGTCATACTCATCTCAGCCCTGGCCCCGACTCCCGCTGCCTCACATCTGTTCCCAGCATGGAGCTGCAGGTCTCCTCTTAGAGCACCACACCCTGGTGCCTCCTGAAGGTCTCATGGCCCTTGGACGGGATGAAATGGACCCTCCACCCAACACTCAGAGAGTGGGAGGACTCGTGTCCTTGAGTCCACAGAGAGGACCTACCCATTTGCTTGGTTTCTTTTTATTATTTTTATTAAAATGCATTCATTTTGCCCCCTCACAGGAGGCAGGTGCCTCTCCACGGAGGTGGAATCCCAGAGAAAGAGGACATCCACAACCTGTCTCACCTTGGCAGTCCTGTCTGTGTGAGGGACAGAGGACCCAGGCTCAGCCTGCAGGTCAGTCAAGCATAGGCACTGACCCCACGGCCTGGACATGAGCTCAAGGTGGCACCGTGGTCAGAGGAAGGCCCTCAGCCTCCCACCGAGTCCCACCCTCCCTAGCCAGGGGTGCACTCACCTCAGGAAGGTTGATGTCCACGGTGCCATCCAGGTCCCTGTAGGGGCAGAGAGCACAGTGCCTCCACTGTGTGTTTCATGGGGGACCCTCATGTGCCATCTGCTGAGCTGCAGGAAGACCTCCTGGCTCACTGCCCTTATGTCCTTCAGGATTTGCAGACCCCATGCATGGACACGCCACCCCCATCACTCAGACCCTCCCCTTGGCTGCCCTCATCCAAGGACACCCTGCAAATCCTGGGCTCTGCAGGTAACAGAGTTAACCCTGATGTGCTCCCTGATCCCCTGGTATCCTCCAATGAGGGCGGTGGAGGTGGCATGTGGAGCGGAGCAGGCTCTCTGCACACTATGCGGGAAACTCTGCATCTCCAGAGGAGAGATGCTGAAACCTGTCACTCAGCTGGGAAGGACTTCAAGAGGATGAGTCCTGGAGTCAGGACCAAGAGCCACCTGAGCCTGCATGCCACACTCCCAGTCCTGGTCATGTGTGTCACTTGTGTTTGGGGAAAAGAGGAAGAAAGGTGGCAACTGTCACTCTTGCTGTTCTCATCCTGGGCCCTCAGTGTTTGGACAGCTGTGATACTAAGAGGAGGGGCAGCCTTGTCCTGGCTCCTGCCAATGCTGGGACAGTTGGAGGAATCAGGTCTTACACATCCAGACCTGCAGCACTCCCAAGGACACACCAGCCATCCCAGGAGAACACAGGCCTCAGAGCTGGGAGGAAGCCCACTGGTCGGCCCTCGGATTCGGCCTCACTGTGCGCAAGGCCAGAGCAGCCCGGCGTCCACTGCCTTTTCTCTACCTCTACACAGGTTGGTCCCTTCCTGGGGAATTTTCCAGCTTAAAATATGGAGGCAGACTTTGCTACAATCTCTAGAACAGCTTCGCTGGTTCAGGAAATGGGTCATTGCCTCTCAAGCCACTTCCCCTCTGCCACAGAGCAACCAGCACAGGGCGGTCATGGGAAGCTTATCCCTGGAAGTAACGGATACAAGCTTCACCAGGATACTGTGAAGACGCGTGGCGGAGTGTAAGACAGTTCAGACTGGCCAGCATCTTTAAACTGGAGCTGAGGGAACCCGCCAGTCTGGTAAGGGGACAGTC
Organism: Marmota flaviventris; assembly: GCF_047511675.1. Lineage (NCBI taxonomy): Eukaryota > Metazoa > Chordata > Mammalia > Rodentia > Sciuridae > Marmota > Marmota flaviventris. The sequence goes on along the minus strand of NC_092509.1, from coordinate 10,587,014 downwards.
CTCTTCATTGTGGGTGGGAGTCTAGCATCCCTAAGTGTGCCTCCACTCCAGGGTCTGAGAAAACCAAGGTCTTGCCAAGAGGGCCTTGGGGGTAGGACTGGTAGCTGGGAGGGAGACTGGCAGGTCTGCCTGGGGAGGGAAGAGAAGGGCTGAAAAGCCTCGATTCCCAGGGGGATGGAAAGGGCCCGGCTTCGCAATCCTGGTGGCCCCAGTGCCTGGATGCTAGAGGAAGGGGCCTGGGGTCCGCCTCTGCTCCTCACCGGCTAATGGCTTTCTTCTCCGAAAAGATTCTCAGACAGAAGTCAGCCTCCTGATGGGGCTCAAAGGTGCTGGGGACCAGGATGTACTCCCCCGGGGGCAGCCGGAAGCGGTCAGAGACTTCCCTCAGGTTGATGAACGTCTTGCTTCTAGCCAGGGAGGCATGGTACCTGAAGAAGTCTTTGTCCAGGTGTTCGTCATTGCCAGGGCTCTGTAGGAGGAGGAGGGGGCTCTCTGAGGCTGGCCTTGCTCCTCAGGCAGAGTTTGGTATGGGTTACAATCTCTGGCACAAAACTGAGAAAGAGCTGGGAATGCAGAAGCCTAATGGGACCCGAGTGTGGCCTTGCTCCCCACCTGGTAAATGACATAGCCGATGGTCAGCATGTCAGCGCCAAACCTCTTGAGCTTCCTTCGATCTTTCTGCATCAGGGCTACAAGCAAAGTACATTCCTCCTGCCCCTCGTCTTTCTCAGTCAGGGACAGTTTTATCTGTGGATTGGTCCAAAAGGTATCTGCCATTTGAAAGAGAAGGATTACTGCCCCTTCCTTAAGGGGACAAAACAAAAAAGCAAAGTGCACTCCACTCCCCTCCCCTCCCAAGTCCTCCCAACTTGAGGTTCTCCCATCAGCCCTCCGGCCCTGCTTCCTGGGGCCTCCCTTTCCTGCCACCTTCTGAGCCACTTCTCAGCCTTCCAGGGTCTTCCTCCGAGTCTAGCCTGCTGAAGTTTGCTCCACCCTATGTTTCCCACTCGGAATTTCAGGGGGGCCTGCGTTGGCCTGGGGTCATCCTCCTGCCTCTTTTTATTGATTGTGCAATTTGGGTAGCACTGACCTCGTCCCCAACCCAGGGATGAACTCCAGTCTCTGGCAATCCCTTTTGCCGCAGAGAATTGGAGCAAAGCTGAGCAGTGCTCAGTGCCCCGGCACCATGGGGCTGAGGAGTTAGGGGGTCAGGGCTCTGAGGCTACCTCGCAGTGCGTGTGAGGCCTGTGGAAGGCCTGATGCTGAGGCAAGCCCCTGCCCCTGCTCACGAAGACGGCCAGACAGAGGGAAGAAGCCCAGGGGAGAGGGCCAAGCTGAGCTGCGCCCCAAGCCCATCTTGTTGCTGCCCGGCACTGTCAGGCCAGCAGGGCGGTGAGCCCTCTTTACAGCCGATCTGGCCAGCGGTGATCTGTCTCTTATACTGGAAAATGGCCCGAGTGGCAGAAGAGGGTGCTTCCATGAGTACTTCTTGTCCAGCTTTCTACCAAGCCCTCATGTCCAGGTCTCCCTGGGGTCCTGCAGACCAACTACCCACTTCCAGCTTTCTCTGGGGTCCTGCCCTGGCCCTTTGATGTCCCCAGGATGGACTGGACTCTTGGAAATGGAAGAGAGAATGACAGGGAGGCCACGCACCCAGGAAGTTGCGGCAGCCCCCTGCGGTGGAGCCGCGGACCCAGCTGCCCTGGTGCACGGCCACTTCCCACCTGTGCAGCGCGTCTTCTTGCAGTGCATCGGGGCTGAGGTTGCAGACCTCCACCTTGTCGAAGTGGGCCCTGAAGTCCTGGAAGGCCATCCTGCACACAGAGGGTCAGGCGGGTGAGGGAGGGCAGTGGCAGCCCACCATCCTTCCCTCCAACCATCCAGCTCCCGTCCTCCAGGGCGGGGAGGCTCAACTGGGGACTGAACACAGACAAAAGTGAAGATTCAAAAAGGAGAAAAAGACAGTCACACGGCGTGATGGGCCATGGTGGGGCCACATGCAGCATGGGGTGGGGTGTCCCTCCTCGGGAGCTGGGAGCCTCAGGACCAGGCGCCCTTCAAGAGGAGATGGAAAGCAGGCCTGTGGGGAGCAGCTGCTGGGGTCCAGGCAGGCGAAGAGCAAGGTCGTGGGCATTGGGTCAGCAGGGGGCGTGGCTTTGACTCTGGGGACGGGGAAGCCTTTGGAGGGTGCTGAGCAGAGTAACCTGGCCCACCCCTGCTGTGTGGAGCAGACCTTAGGGACACAGGTGAAGCTGACCGGCCAGCTGGGAAGTCATGGCAAGAGAAGGGGGTGCCCAGTCCAGCTGGTGGCCACAGGGAGGCAAGATCTGAAGGCAGAGCCCGGAGGTCCTGATGTTTGAGGGTGAACATGAAAGGGATAGGGAAGGTGGGACAGAGCCATGTGGGAGGGAGGCTCTGGAGGGCAGGCCGAGTGGCCTCTCTGAGAGGCTGAGCCAAGGGTGTCAGGGCTAGCAGGGCAGGGAGGAGGGGACAGGACGGGACCTTGCCAAGAAGCCCACAAGAGGGCCTCGGGTCCTAGAGCACTGTGCCCACACCTCAAGCTACTGAGCGGAGAGGCCATGTCCTGCCCAGGTCGCCAGGCAAGCTGGAGGCCTCTCTAGTGCAAGAACCACCTGGAGAGGCTGCTTCCCAAGACAACTGCAAACACAGGAGGCAGGACAGGGCCCATGCGCCTGGGCAGGAAAGGAGGGAAGCTGGGGGTTTGCTGTCGTGGTCTTGGCTTGGGGTTCACAAGGTGTGGGAAGAGGGATGAGCTCATGCAAGGGCCCACGCGGGAGCATGCAGGGAGCAGGCCGGAAGCCACAGGGTGGGCTTCCAGATCCCACACAGGAGGACGTGGGGCCAGAGAGGGTCCATCGCCAGGCGACAGAGCTGCAAAGGCTGGCAGGAGGAAGCGCCTCCCTCTTGGCCTGGATTCCAGGGATGAGCTGGGGACAACCTCCTGGCTCAGGTCTCGGCCAGCAGGGTGCTGGGCCATGCTGCCTGTCCTCAAACTCAGCCAAGCCGACTTGGGCAGCAGAGGTCAGAGGAGGGCGCTGGCTGCACACCAGAGGCTCTGCCCAGCTTTCTGGATGACATCGATTCTCCAGAGACTCATAAAGAGACATGGAGGTGGGAGGGTCTGGAGGTGGGAGGGTCCCCACCCAAATGTCACTGAGATTAGATTCCCTGCTAGCCTGGGGGCCATGGTGTGTGTGTGTGTGTGTGTGTGTGTGTGTGTATGTGTGTGTGTGTGTGTGAGAGAGAGAGAGAGAGAGAGAGAAGGAGGAAAAGGAGAGAGAGGAGAGGAGGAGGAAGAGGAGGAGAGAGAGGAGAGAGAGAAGAGAGAGGAGGAGAGAGAAGAGAAAGGAGTAGAGAGGAGAAGGAGAGAGAGAGAAGGAGGAGGAGAGAGAAAAGAAGAGAGAGGAGGAGGAGGGAGGAGGAGGAGAGAATAAAGGAGAGAGAGAGAGGAGGAGAGAGGAGGAGAGAGAAGAGAGAGGAGGAGAGAGAGAGAAGAAGAAGGAGGAGGAAGAGGAGGACGAGAAGGAGGAGGAGAGCTAGGAGGGGGGGAGAGAGAGTAAAGGAGAGAGAGAGAGAGAGAGAGAGAGAGAGAGAGAAGGGAGAGGTGGTGGTCCTCGCCCAGGCCGTGTCACACACTCAACACCTGTCACACACTCAACACCTGTCACACACTCAACACCTGTCACACACTCAACAGAAACAGAAGTGGATGAGCTGTACCAGAACTCCCCGTCGTCCAGAGCAGCATGACACAGGCGCTTCTGGTCAGCCAGGCCCACGGACTTCCACTCGGGGGAGCTAGGAGCAACAGGGTGGAGTCAGCCAGGAGGGTCCTCCCAGGAGCCATGCTGGCTTGTGCGGCTGCCCTGCCAAGTGAATTCTCACTGGCCCCAGAAATGCACCCAGGATGCAGAGCTCACTGGCCTCAGGTCCCCAACTGTGGAAGTGCATGTCCAAAGGCTGCTGAGGGAAGGACCTGGCCACTGGGGCCTGCTCAGTAGACACAGTGGAAAACGGCAAGGAGGTGAGTGGCCGCGGGGGGCGGGGGCTGAGGATCCCACAAAAGCCCCAGCTCAGCGTGGCCTCCAGCCTGCTGGTGCCAGGAGCAAGAGTGACCTCTACTCCTCCTTTGCCCAAGGCTGCCATTCATAACAAGCCCTCCTTTGCATAGCCTTGAAGAGGTCAGGCCAGGCTCTGTGAGGTGGGCACACCCGACCCACGGGCAGGAAGACTCGGGAGAGCTGGTGGGGAGCAGCTGCCCACCACCCTCCAAACTCAGGCTGAGGCTCCGAGTGGCCTGTGGGATCTGTGACCCCGGCACGACTCCAAACACAGCAGCCCCCTCCTTACCCTGGCGGTGCCCAGTCCACAGCAGCCCAAGCCACCTGTGCTGTGTCTGACCTGTCGCTCCACGGCCCGTTCCACTCGACCTGGCCCCAGGGGTTCCGGACTCGGATGAGCTCGATTTTCTGGCCCCGGAAGTCTACCTAGAAGGGAGAAGCATCAGGGAGGTGGGAGGTGAGAAGACCGGAGGTTGGCTGTGTTCATCGTGGGCTTGGGCCCCTCTCCGCGGACTCATCCATCCATAACCAGCTTGCGGAATTTCCGAATTCCTATTGAAAACAGGCGGTAGCCTCTCCAGTGAGGGCCTAGTAGTCCCCGCGAATGGCCACACCTCCTCTGGACAGTGACTCCCTATCAACACGAAGCTGGAAGCTTCCTCTGGCACAGAACCCTGCATCGTGGCTTTCTGGGTTCCCTCAGCACCTGGGTGGCATAGAGCGTCCTCAGATGAGCTCGCAGAGCCCCAGGGGGTGACAGGACCACAGGGCCACAGGCTAGGAATGCAGCAAAGGAAGGCCAGATTCCTTTTCCTGGGCTCTGCCCTGGGTCACAGGAAGGAACCTGCTGTTCCAGGGGATTCTTGCACCAGGCCCTCCAGCACTGCTGTGGCAGGGAGTGGGGCCAAGGCCTTGGGTCTTGGAGGGAGAGCATGGCGGACGGACCTCTGCTCATCCACAGTGGAGACCCCAGCCACCAGAGCTGTCCTGCTCTGGTCAACATCTCCCAGCAATATCAGCTCTCAGAGCGCCTGGTGCGGCCTATGGGAACCACTCAGGAGCTCCCTGATCTGAGGTGCTTCAGAGCAAGCAGGCCCCTTGTTGGTGGAGAGGAAGCAGAACCTGTGAGCAGGATGAGGGAGACCTCTGCTTGGAATAATGCGTAGAACAACCACATGCCTACTCGAGGGGCAGGTGGACACAAGGACCAGCTCAAGCTGGAAGTCAGCAGAGGATCCCCTGGGGTCTCCCACAGCTCACATCACAGAAGGGCCTTCCTCCACGCTCCAGCCACGCATTCGTGGTGTGTTACCAGGATGTGACGGCCCCAGAAGGGAGCAGAGATGCCCAGCTGCAGGGGTGGGCCAGGCAGGACCCTGGACTTCGCTGCACTTGAGCCGGGGGTGGAGCCCTTGGTTTCCCCTCTTTCCCTCTTCCGTTTCCTCCCTCTCCTCCACTTACTCAACTGCTTTAGGAGATTGTCCTGGTTGTGCCTGTGAGGGTGTCCCTGGATGAGTGGAATTTAATTGGTAGACTGAGCAGAGCAGGGAGCCCTCCCTGTGTCGGGGTCTCAGGCCTCTGCAGAAGCCCTGAGCAGGGCAGAGGAGGGGCAGAGGAGGGAGTGCTCCCAGGCTGCGGGGCCAGGACACTGCTTCCTGCCTGGGGCCTGGGAGGTCGCGCAGCTCCCCTGTGCCAGGCCCCATTCTGACTGCCCAGGAGCCAGGCGGTGGCCTCCCAGCATCTCCAACTTGGACGGCTAATTGTGGGACTCTGCGGCTCACAATGATCGGGCCAGTTCCTGAAGCACCTGGCCATGCACGTCCTTACTCTCCTGTGGTCTTACACCCCAGGAAACCCTCTAGTGTAGATTTGGGAAGCAATAGCAGATAAGAAAAAACAGACCCAGACGCGGCCCAGGCCCCCCACTGGCTGACGCGTGGTGCCATGGGGGACTCGCTGCTATGACCTCGTCTGCCTTCTCTGGGTGCGGGAACTCGGGAGGCCCGGAAGACGACTGAACTGCAGTGCAATAAGGAAGGGCTGAGGCGCTTCCCTGTCCTGCCCACCTGGTCAAGCCCCGTGATGGTGTAGGCGTGACCCTTAATGAGACCGAAAGGCGTCCGGGCTTCGGATTCTGCAGCATTTCTGATCTGAAATGAGATCAGACTCCAAGCGTCAGACCCTCATCTGAGCTGAGGTTTCCCCACCAGGCCAGCCCCAGCCCCATACCACTGAGCTCACGCTGCCTGTCCTGCTCCCCTTGCTGCATGAACTGGGTGTGCAGACCCCACTAACTAGGGCACAGCCAGGCACACTCTCCCAGGGCACAGAGGCCCTCCTCCCCAGAAAGGAGAAGCTCACTTTCCCGCCCCCAGGGAGAAGGTGGCCACGAGTCCTGGCCAGGAGTCCCGAGGCAGGAGGCACCATTGCACGTACCAAAGAGATGCTGCCAGGTACGGGAAATGTGTGTCCCTGTGCCCCAAACATGAATGTGCAGAGGAAATGGCTAATTCATTAGGAAAAAATCCCCGAGTTTAATCCAAGAGAGAAGGGATGAATTCCCAGAAACCGTCAGACGACATTGCCCTGTGTGTGCGTCTGTGCGTACAGAGAAATTAGAAAAGTGCTACTAGGTGTCTTCCTGTCAGTGCGAAGGGCTCTCTTCCTAGTGTGTGTAGGAGGCAGCAAGCTTCAGAAAGCTGTACGGGCAGATGCCCCATCAGTGAAATCAAGCCAGCCTGTGTGTGGGTGTGTACCCGTCTGCAGGGGCAGAGGGCTGAGGGGTGGGCTGGCCAGGGCCAGGAGGCCAAGCAGGAGATGCGGGCTGCTCATGGTGCCCCAACAGCCAAATGCTTCTAACCTACTCAGGAAAGCTAAGCAGCAGCCTGAGTATCGCCGAAGAGATAAGCACCGGCACTCCCACCATGGTTACACACCCTCTTGAGGAGCCAGGGCCCCTGGTGGAGACCCCATGCTCTGAGTGAGGGCAGCCCCTACTCACATCCATGGAGCAGCCGAGCAGGGAGCCGCGCTTCAGGGCCTTCCCCAGGATGGTGTAGAAGTCCTGTGGGGCCTCTCTGGTCAGGAAGGTCTCCGCCACACCCCCGGTGAAGTCCTCCATGGCCTCCAGGGTGCTGCCCCCCTTCAGCGCTTCATAGCTCCCGTTCAGCCTGCGAGGGCAGCAGGGCCAGGTGGCTGTGGGCAGGTGGACGGGGACAAGGGGGGTGGGAGCAGTTTTGCTTGGCTGGAGGAGGCTGTGATCCTGGTCCCTGGGGCAGCAGTGGGTGGGTGGCACAGGACTCCCCAGGTGGTCAGGGCTCCAGACCCAGCTCCCCAACAGGCAGAATGACCATGGCCAGTTGCCTAGGCCTCTCCTAAAGCTGTGCTTGCTTTTTCTCTGCATGAAGGCCGAGATAACCCCAGCAGAGCAGTTCTGGTTCATAGAAATGCCAGAAGAGTCACATCCCTACACCCTGCCCCCAGGTTTCCTCTGGGTGGCATCCTGCATTGGCATGGGCACACCTGTGAGGGTAACTGAGCTCATGCTGGCCTTAGATTCCAGGGCCCTGCACCTTCACCCCATGTCTGTTTCCTGTGTCAGGCTCCCTGCAGGACCCATGTCCTCACCTCTCCTTAGGCTCCTCTGGGCCGTGACTCCCTGATGCACAGAACTGCGCTGCAGAGGCCAGGCCTTGCTCTTAGTGTCCAGTCCACTTTGCAAAGCAGTGCAGCACTTGGCCCCCGAATGACTCCATGTGGACAGAGCCCAGGGGCCAACTGAAATCTTACCAGGAACATCAGACGTGGGAGCTTATCGAGCTCAGCAGATGGAACTTCTTCCTAAGACCCTCACAGGGAGGACCCCCAAGACTAGACACAGTGGCACCCTGACCCCGTGACCTGATCACATGTCATGAGCCATCTCCAGGGAAATCGGCACAGCAAAGAGCCTCCAGCTCTGCCCCTACCATTTTTAACAAGCAAAGGAAAAGCACATCCTGTGTGGACGCTGGGTCCCTGCCCAGGTGGGAAGCAGCCCAGGCATGTCTGGGGGGGTCTGAAGAGCCGCAAGCATCAGCACAGCCTGAAGTTCCCCCAGCTCTCCCAGGTCCACTCCCGCCAGCTCTCCTGAAGTCCACCTCCACCCCTCAGGGAGACCCAGGGGCAGGTGTGGCCATGTGCCCAGAGTGGACCTGGGCCCCAGGTACATTGGGCCTCAGCAGGAAGCCTGCTCCTGTGACTCCTTGTCCAGCCCCATCCCCTCCGGAGCCTCACACATGGCCCCTCCGCTGGCCTTCCCGCAGGGACTCACTTTGCATAGGCCTTCTCCAGCAGGGCGCTCCAGAACTCGGTGTGGTCGGCAGAGTGGAGGAAGACCAGGCGGCCACGGAAGGTGGGCAGGCGGTCGTCGATCACCACATCCAGCCACTCGCTGTGCTGCCAGAACTGGAGCCCAGAGTAGAGCCAGGAGCAGCGGGAGAGTCAGGGGGCCACCAGCAAATGCTCGCCTGTAGCCCCCTCTGAGCAAGCTGCACACTCATCTCCAGAGTCCCTGGGCTCCAGGAGGGGCCACCTGAGTCCATAGGCCACATGCTGGGCCTTCAACCCTGCACGGACACCAGCAGCAGGACCAGTGTCACCCCCAGCAGTGGGTGGCAGTTGCTGGTGGCCTCTGGTGGCCTCTGGCTGCCTTGGTGCTCTGAACTCTCCTGCACAGTCTGCTTTGGCAGGAGAGGGCAGCACTCTGCCCCTGCCCAGGCAACCTCTGCCCTCCCGCCCAGCTTGGGGTCTGGCTCCACATCCCTCGCTCCTCAGTTCCCTGCTGGCCCATTGGTGGAGCCCAAGACTGTGCCTTGGTGGGGCCCAGAGCAGAGCCAAGAGCAGCAGGGGAGTCAGGGAGCCAGGTGTGGACGTGGGGGTGTGGGTGTAGTGGACATGGGTCCAAGTGTACAGGGGTGTGAATGTGTGCACACAGTGCTTGTTTAAGTGCACATGTGCCAGCCCGTGTGCTCACAGGGGACAGGGAGGCGGGAGCAAGTCAAGGCTGGGCGCCGCTGTCCCTTTGTGCTTCTTAGTGTGAACAGGGACCTCCTCCTCTGGCTCCTTCTGGTGTACTGGGCTGCGCCCCTCAGGCTGGCAGTAAGTGTAAGGGAGGTGACAGGGAGCACAGGCAGTGGCCTGGGGGCCATGTCCCAGGGCTCTTTGCCAGGGCACTCTGGGCCGCTCCTGTGGCAGCTTCTCCCCAGCTGGACTTGGCTGCCCCTGTGTCTGGCTGAGGCCATGTGTGTCTTAGGGGCTGTCCTGCCACGTGCCAAGCAGGACTCATGCCCAGTCCTTTCTCCCTGAGGCTCTCAGGTATTTGTGGCTTTGGGTGCAGTGCTGCTGATGTCCAGACCAGCTCCCCTGGGCTGGGGGACGGGAGAGGAGTGCTCAGGGGTGGCCATGCACAGAGAGGGCTTTGAGAGGCTATGGGTGACAGAGGCCAGCTCTGTTGTACTACTGGTCCCCTCATCCACAGTGTGGCTGTGCTGTGGGACAGAGGAACACTGCAGGAGGTCAGGAAGGTGGAGGCCCAGGGGTCATAGGGAACAGGAGGAGTGAAGAAGGACAGGGAGAGGGAGGTCCAAGGGCCATAGGCACACACAGGGTGTCAGAGGTGGCCCGTGGAGCCCAAGGCCCAGGGCCAGGCTCAGGGCTGTCCTGCTTATGCTCGTTACTTTGTGACTTTGGTCAGCCACTTCCCTCCCTGGCCTCAGAGTCCCGAGGGGAAAACGGGGGCCCTGCCGACTATGGAGTTCTGGGAGATGGGGAGGACACTGTTCCCTGGGGAGTGGCTCAGATGCTGGTGCTGGGAGCAGGGCCTGGTTAGGTTCAAGCAGCCCACTGCCACCCTGACGGGCTGTAGGGTCTGCAGGGCCAGGCGCGGGCACTGCGAAGCCAGCATAGTGGTGTACAGAAGTGGGAGAGGGGAGACTGCCAGTGTGACGGGTCTGTGGGGGAGGGGAGGGCTCCCCAGGCCCAGAGGGGCTGTGCCCCAGGCTTGGGGAGCCTGCCACTGTCACAGTGGGGGACCTGCTGCCCACATTGCTGCCAGTCTGCCTTAAACCCTGCCAGGTTTCTGTCACTAGGCCCAAGAGTGCCTCAGAGAGCAGGCCTTGGGGTGGAGGGACAGGGCTGCAGGAGCCACCGCACTGTGAGGCACCCTGCCTTGCACCTGGGCTCCTGGTGGCTGTCTCCCCAGGGACACCTGCAGAAGCTGGCCTCACGGGAAAGGCTGCCTGAGTGCCCGGCCCATGACATACTAGCATGGGGCTGGACCCTGGGCAAGGACCCCGGGCAGAGGACAGCGGAGATGGCCGGGAGCAGGCCAGGACAGTCCTGGTGGCAGGCTGCGCTGTGGGTCACAGGTGATCCCGCGGGCACCTTGGTGGCAAATCTCAGGTTTTATATTTAAACTCACTCAAGGTCTCCAAATTTACATTTCCAAACCTCCGTTCAGGGGAAATAATCCAGCTCCACAGAGGTTGATGCTTCTCTGGCCTCTATGCTCAAAGTTCAAGGAATTCCCAGCAGCGACCCCTCTGGGACCCCCTGACCTGTGGCCCAGGTCTGCAGCCCCCAGAGTTTCCCCGGATGTTTTCCCTGAGGGCCACCAGGCCACGCCCCCAAGGGTGCTCCAGCCTGCTGTTCCTGCGTGCAGTGGGGCAGCGGCACCCTGCTGGCCTGAGAGGGCACCCACTGGCCCCGCTGCTCTCACCTGGAAGTGGAATATCCCGGCATAGCCAGGGCCAAAGCTCTGGTCCTGGGGAACCACTCTGGCCAGCACCTTCTCATTGAGCGTGAGGGAGGCGATGGCAGCCAGCAGCCAGCAGTCCCCTGCCGAGGAGGGCCACAGTCAGCCTGCGTCCTCCTCCTCCGCAGCTGGCAAGACGCAACACCAGAGAGGCTGTGGGGAGTCCCCCAGGCCACAGCTCTGTGCTTTTGAACAAGGACAGAGGCCAGCAGTGCCTCTGGCCCCTCCCTGCCCCCGCCTGCCCTTCTCTAGCCCAAGGGTGGGGGTGCTTCCTGGGGTTCCAGGCACCAGCCCCACGACTCCCAGCCCCACTTTCCTAAGCTCACGGCTGCGTGTGTGCAGTGTCCGTGTGGGCAGCATGCAGTGGCCGTGTGGGAGCATGGGCAGACACCCCGTGCTGCAGCCACACAGGTCCAGCTGTACTTTTGGGGAGAGGGGCTCAGGATGGGCCAGTGAGACACCATAGCAGGAGCCAGGTCTCCACAGTCAGACTGCCCACCTGCCACTTCCAGGATGGGGCCAGTGGCTTGTTCCCTTGGCCCCAGTTTTCATCTGTGTCGTGGAGGGAGCTGTGTTCCTAGGGCAGGACAGGTCAGGTACAGGAGGGGCTGCTCTCTGGGAACTCCTGGGTGGGGCCCAGGGATGGCAGGTGTGCCCAGCAGGTGTGCGAAGGGCCTGGAGCTCAGGGGGAAGGGAGAGGGGAGCGGAGATCCTGGAGACCCCTGCTGCTCCTGCCCTGGAAGCCCCTCAGGGTGTGACCCCACTTACCCAGCTCCCCCTGGCAGATGTCTGTCCTAGTGGCCCCTCCCAGGATGAATTCAGGCTTCTCCACGATTTCCTGGAGGAGTGAGAGTCAGGTAAGGCCCACCACTGTGGGCAGCAAGAGAGAGCGGGCACGGCAGCAATGGACCCCACAGAGGGGTGGGCCCGAGGAAGGCTCCAAGTCCCCTGCCCGGGCTTCTCTCTGGTATGTCCTGTCCCCAGGGAAAGCAGCCTCTTGCCACAGTCTCCTCTGCCATAGACTCCCACATGGATGACCCTATGTGGAGGCTGGAGGGTCTGTAGCGAGCACTGCTCACTGTGAACCTTGCCACCTTTGAGGGCCCTGGACTCCTGGTCTTGCCCAGAGGCGACAGGTTTAGCTGCATAGGCCAGTGTCCAGACCAAGCTCAGCCCTGCCAGCTGCTCTCTTCAGACCAGCATTTAGGTCAAATTCAAATCTGTGCATAGAGGGACGTGCAGCCTTGCATACGATCTCACCCAAGTGCACTGTATTTTTATTGCATATTACATGTTATTATATTTTATAATTGTTAATTATGTCCATATTGATATGATCATTCATGTTTGTATGAATAATATAAAAGATAAACATAAAACATTAAACAAAAACAGCATTGGAAAGCATTTTCATAAAATCCATACAGTTGAGAAACTATTTTAAATGTCATGCTAAGTGAAATAAGCCAGTCCCCAAAAGTCAAAGGCCAAATGCTTTCTCCAATATGCAGAAGCTGACCCAAAATAAGGTCAGGGGGGTGGGGTGGGGGATAGAAGAAAGATCAGAGGAGGAGAGGAAGGGGGATGAAGGGAGGGGGTGGGATAGGAGAGTGGAGGATGGGACGGCACCTTCCTGGGTACACACATGGACAGCGACCCCACCATTGGTACGTCCACAGCCTCTAAAGATTAAAGACTAAAGACAGATATGAGTGAAAAGCCGTAAGTTCATAGAGCAGGAGATGGGAACAGGGCAGGGGGAGGAAGGGCAGGGGAAGCTCTGGGGACTGAACTAGGGGAAATCATGGTCCATGCTTTTGCCATTATGTCAAAATGAATCCTAATGTTATGTGTAACTAAAAGGAACCAATAAAAAAAGGCCACGAGAATGAGGTCCTGAGACTGGAGCCCAGAAGCAGGAGTGATAGATGGACTCACCTGGCACCCTGGCGGTCCTGGCCCCCAGGGTGGGCACCCTCCAGGCCCCTCCCGCTCACTGCGACTCTTTCTGGGGTGAATAAGGGACGCCGGGCAGCAGACCTGGTGGCTCTGCAGACCTGGGTGGTTCTGCTGACCTGGTGGCTCTGCTTGGCTGGTGCGGCCAGTGCGCGGGACCTCCTAGTACTGCTCTCTGGGCCAGGAGGGCTCCCACTTCTCCCCAACTGAAGCCCATGCCTCAACGCTCAGCCTGCCTCGACTTCCCATCTTTCTCCCAGTGCCAGTATCTGTCCCTGGCACCAGACTGCAGCATAGATAAGAAAGAGTCTCCGCACTCACAGGGACAGACCACGAACCAGGGGCAAGTGCCCGGTGGAGGGGGTGGGATGGCCAGGGGGCTCTGGGGAGCTGACAGCAAAGAGGCCCAAGCAATTGCGGTGGGTGCTGTGTAGGGATGGGGACGGCAAAGAGCACGTCCTAGACCCCATGGTGACAAGAGCAGGGTGGTACTGGTGACGAAGGGACCATCCACCTCCTTCCAGGCTCCAGGACTGAGGAGGACCAGGCTTGGAGGCCAGAAGTGCCAGGAGCCCCTCAGCCCATCCTGCAGGAGCCCCAGGTGCTGCTGCTTGGAGACCACCCTGAGCCCACCACCTCGAGCCTGCCAGGACCCTGCTTCTTCTCTGCTCATGGGTCCCAGGGAATCAGAGGGTGGGGATCATGCTAATCCCAGGGCATTTCCAGCAGAGCGGAGGTCTAAGCTGGTGGCGCCCTGTGCTAGCCTGCTGCCATGGTGGGCCCAGAGCGGCTCAGGAAGGCTGCATGGTCTTATTCTTTTCCAAAATGCCCACACAAGCTTACCAAGAGGACTTCTGAAAAAGACTGTGCTATGCCCCAGAAACTCAAGGCCTGGCAGGGGCACACCAGCCTGGGGCCAGCGCCTTCTCCGTGAGGCCCCGCACGTCCTCGCATTCCTCCCTTGGCTCCAGGCAGCCCTGTAGTCTTTTCATCAAAGGACCACATTCTCCAGTGTGGGAGGACTGGCCCAAAGGCAGTGGGCAGCTCCCAGAGTCTGTGTCCTGGCTGGCCGGGGTGGCCCTCTGCATCTGTACGAGGCACGCCATGTCCCCGCCACTGCTGCTGCCTCCTGGCTCATTGCTTCCCTCCAAGTTGAGGCTGGCAGCTCCCTGGCCCCTGCATCCCCAGGCCCCGCTAAAGGCAAGCCTGCCTGCCACTGCCCTCCAGTGCTGCCCTGGCTAGGTGCTTGCCCTCCCCGCAGCGCAGCTCTGTTTGACAAGAAGGCGTGCTGGGGTAGGGAGCCGGTGTCACCTGGAGAGTTCGCACCAATGAGGCTGCACAGTAGGCAGAGCCCAGTGGCCTTCTGGGGAACCGGGCACCCAGGACACCCCCTCAGGACTGTGGAGTTGCCTGGCTCCTGATCCCATGGTCATCTGTAAGGTAGACTGCAGAGCTCCAGACAGAAAGCAGGTGTTTGTGGGAACAGGAACAGACAGTAGAGGCAGTCACTGGAGCGGACGGTGGGGACAGTCTCAGGTGCATACATAGGAGAGGCCGGCAGGCCCCACTGAGAAGCGAGGCCACAGGCAGGCAGCCAACAGGAGGCCTGAACATGCACGGGGACAGTTGTCAGTCCCAGTGGAGAGGGCAGGGTACCGTGGAGGGGCTGCAGGCACTGGGGTCCTGACTGTGGAGCAAGGCCTCCCCAGATCTGGGGACAGAACCGAGATGACGTCAGGGCTGAGTCTGAGACTCCAAGTCCCTGGGTGAGACGGTGGCCCTGCTGTAGGGATGGGAGCAGAAGGTGGCAGTTCCAGAGGTAACCCAGCCCCTCTGCAGGCTGCAAGGCGGGGCCTCCAATGGGAGAGGAAGGAGGATGGCGTGAACTGGCAGTAGTGGCAGCGGCACTAAACCTGCTGGTCCCGTGCAGAGTAGAGGCTCAGCACTCTACCACACTGACTGGAGTCCTCACAGTGACCCCAGAGGTGGGGCCATCATTGTCCCCCTTCATGGAGAGAAAACTGAGGTCTGCGGTGGCTGCTCTTCTCCCCCCCACCCCCCGCCGCCTGCACTGTGCCTTTAGACAGCACTGGTATCTGCTGGGCACCAGGGAGAAAAGGCTGCAGTGGCCACACCAGGCTCTAGTCCCTTGGGCTGGGGCATCACCTTCCCTGGGGATCCTGACTCCAAGGACTCCCACCCCTCGGTTAAAGATGCACCCATCCCGAAGTCTGGGGCAGCCCCATGCCCAGCTGTTCAGGGGCCATGGGCCGGAAGCAAGAGACTGCAGACTGGCAAGGCCCTCAGGGCCACTCTTGTCTTCGGTTACTCTGGAAGTGTCCTTCCTCCTGCAAGGCGTGGTCTAACCCTACCCACACATGCACACACATGCCTGCTCACATGTGCACACACGTGACCTAATGCATGATGCACATGAATCCCACTCTGCCCACATCAGGAATTGACCTCACAGGCCACCCCTTCAGGAATAACAGCTGTGCATGCGGGTCCCGCCCTGAGGAGCCCAGCTGTTTCCAGCGTGTGCTTTTTAGAATTGCTGTGTTTACTCGAGGCGTGGCCATTCCTGTTGGAGACGGGGAGATATGTGCGGGGGCCCTTCGCTCCCCCATCCGAGTGTGCTCCAGATCTGTAGATGGCAGTGGGGTTAACATGACCTCAGCTGCCCTTTACTGAAAATGTCCTGAGTGCTGGGCAGGGAGCCGTCTAGGCCAAGCCACTCCATTCCACAGGTGTGCAGACTGAGGCTCAGGGTCACAGGGTAGTATGGGACTGGCATTTGGGGCTCACGTCCAGGCCTGGCACCCTTGCACTGTCCCTCCTCACTCACAGGAGCTGCTCCCAGGGCAGGACCTGCCCAGAGGAGCCTCAGCCGTGGCGCCAGGTCGGAGGCGGGCCCTGACTAACCCGCACTGTAAATATTGACATGTCGCCCAGACCCAGCTGGTGCCTCTTGAGACCTGTCACCCCCGGACTTGCAAGGTGGGGTGGCCCCCACTCTGGCCCTTCTGGGAAGGGGCAAAGGCTCTGGGAGTCTGCATGTGCTGAACGTGAACATCTGTCCACACGGAGTGTCCGTAGCCCACAGGTGTGCCACATCTGCAGCGCCACCCTCTGAATGCCCGGGCCCTGGTTGCTCGATTCCCCTGAATTCTGGGGGAAACGTCACACAGATGTGCAATATATATATATATATATATAATATATATATATTTATATAATATATATATTTATGATATATATATATATTTATAATATATATATATATTTATAATATATATATATACACTTTTTTAGTTGTAGAAGGACACCCAATATCTCTGCTTATTAATTTATTGTTATGTGGTGCTGAGCACGGAACCAGAGCCTTACACCTGCTAGACAAGCATTCTGCCACTGAGCCCCAGCCCCAGACCCCAGAGATGGCTCTTTTTGATAAGGCTTCAGTAGCTCCCCACACATAGCCCCTCTGTCTGGGTCCCCAGCCTCTGTGGGAGTGAAAAGCAGGAGGTGAGGGGTGCACCCAGACACCCGGGGTGCCCAGGCTGAGCCACCCTAGCCCACACACCATCTCCTGCCCGCACGCCACAGATCCCTGGGCCACAGGCGTGCAGGGAGCCCTCCCTCCTGCTTCTCCCTCCCCTGGAGCTTGACACCCTCCCTCTGGGCCGCTGAGCCACAAAACCCTGTACCCCCTCCTCACCCCACTCACCCCTGGCCGTTTCCACTCAAAGGGGACCTGGGACCTCTCACTGTAGAACAGGGAGGTGTTGTTGGCAGGGAAGTCCACGTCCTCAAACAGGCTGCCCGTCTGCAGGGAGCCCTGCCTCAGCTGCTCAAAGCTCTGGCCTGAAGAGTGAGTGGTCCGGGCATTCTGGGGGACAGGATGGGCCTGCAGCCCCGGGGGCCCATGCAGGTAAGGCATGGCTGCTTCCTGGCAGGCGGGGGTGGGAGGCAGAGGCAAAGAAGGGCAGAGGCTAGCTGTGCGGCTCTGTGTGCTGGTCAGCTAGGAGTAGCCCAGGCCCTGGCTGGGCCGCCCACCTCCACCTGCTTGCTGGGAGCCTCCCTGTTAGACGGACATGGGACACACCCTGATGGCAAATAGAGAGCTCCCTGGGCCGGCTTGGGGCTCCATGGAGGCAGCACCTGAGCTTCTCGCACTGGGGAACCCTGGGGGGAGGAGGGCTTCCCCATGGGAAGAGGAGGAGAAGAGTCTGGTGCAGGAGGCGGCAGTGGGGACAGACAGCCTGTGTCTGAGCTTGTCTCCGGCTGGAGCCTGGCAGGGCTTTGGGTCGGGGGTGGAGCGGGGGAGCTGGTGCATCTGAAGGTGCCCTGTAACAACAGCTGCAGGCTCTAAGTCCTCCCAGTGACCCACAGCGGGCTCGGAAGCCTTTTCCTGTGAGTGGACGAGGGAGCCAAGGAAGCCTTCCTATACATGCAGGCAGGCCAGTGTCACCCTGTGTGACCAGAGGCAGGTGAGCTCAGAGGACGTCACGTCACAGCCCCACCTGTCTGGGCCTCTTCTCCAGCTATCAGCTCGGAGCCCCTGGTTGGGTAAAACCCCACACGCGGACAGCTGAAGGAGAGTGCGAGCCACCTGGGAGCCCCATGCACTCCCAAAGCGGTCACCATCTCTGTGTGATTCTGTGATAGGAGTCTGCAGTGGCTGGGGGCAACCAAGACTGATGAGAATTTTTTGTGACCAGCAGTGGTCACTGGGTCCAACGGGTTTTCTGTTCAGGGATCCTGCAAGTTGTCATTAAAAAGAAAGGTGCTGACATGAGGTTGGAGATTCAGGCTCACTCTGCTGTGGCCTGAATGACTGTCTCCCAACCCTGACCCAAACCCATGCCGAAGTCTCAACCCCCACCTGATGGTGTCAGGAGCAGGATCTTTGTGGGGGTGCTTAGATCATGAGTGTGGCGCTCACAAATGCAACTGGTGTTCTCGCAGCAGGCCTCAGAGAGCTCCCCCGTGTCCCTCACCACGTGTGGCTGCAGCGAGGAGGCCCATTGAAGCTGGGGGCCTTGGACTCCTGGCCTCCAGAACCAGCCTCCAGAACCGGAGCAACAACTGTCTGCTGTCTCTAAGCCTCTGGTCTGGGGTGTTTTGTTACAGCGACTGGGATGGACTGATACAAGCTTGGGGGGCTCTGCCTCAGCGGGAACCCCCAGCATCTGCCGGGGGTCTCAGCCGAGTTGCTCAGGATCTGCGCCTGCTTCTGCAGGATGAACCAGGACAAAGGCATTGCTCCCGGGCACAGGGATCATGGACGAAGCAGCTTGCTTCCTCTCTTTCCCTGTCCTCTCTGCACCCTGCCCACCCCCAGACCCTGCTCTCAGGACCCTTTGAGCCTCACTCTCTTGTGTTCCAGGCTCAGTGAAGGGAGCCCTGGAATGTGCAGGGCCAGTCCACCTGTCCTAAGGACTCTGAAGAAGGCAGAGCTGCCAGCGGCCAGTTGCCACTGCCCCGTCAGACAGCGCCTTCTGTAGGATCCAGGAGGGCCACCAGGGAGACAGGCGGGACAAGGCGAGAGACATCGCTTTCTGGTGGCCCCTCAGCAGGGAAATGAAGTGTCCCCTTCAAGGGCCCCAGCGTGGGGAAGGGGCTTGGAGTGCACTTGGCACTGTCGGGGGCTGTGCGGGGCTGCCTGGTGTGCTCCTGTCCCAGCTCCAGGGACCTGTGTTCCCGTCCTCCCGCCTGGGCCTACGCAGGAAGAGCCTGTCCCCTCACCTTAGCTGCTAGGCAGTCAGCTGCACTGAGGTCCCAGGACCGCGGCCAGAAACCTTGAGGGGAGGACTGCCGCCTGCTCAGCAGCCAGGGCTTGAGCTCAGCCTGCCCCTGCTCCCCAGGACCCCGCCATGTCTGTCACCACTGGGGCATCCTCCCCAGCCCCCAAGTCCTGTTCCTTGGGAAGCCGTGACGGACCGCAGGCAGCCAGCCCCACTGTGCTGACCTTTCCTGCAGAGCTCACTGTGCAGGTGATGTGGCATCTGACCCCACCCCAGCTCAGTCCGCAGGTACTAAGCACAGTGGACTCTCACTCCCACAGGGACTGTGAGCTGCCACTTGCCTGTTGAGAGCCACAGCTGAGTCGGAATGGCCCCTGGCATTTTGCCAGAAGTAATGGTTGAGAGGCGAGCCATTAAGATGATGCTGGATTGATTCAGTTGTATATCAGACCTTTACTGTCCAGTAATAGGATGGCTGTTGCTGCCTCCAGCGCCCGCCCGCTACTTTGGAGTTCCTGTTGAGTTCTCCCGGGGTTCCGAGAGTGAGTGCGCGCACAGCCTGGGGGAGGGAGTTCCAATTGGTGTGTGGTGTGTTCCTGGAGGGGCCGTGCGGGTGGCGATCGGGAGAGTTCCCGGGGAGTGTGCTGGTGGAGTTCGGAAATAAAGTTTGTTCCTGCTTGAGTGGCTCGTGATTTGTGCCCAGCCAGATTGCGGCACTGGCCTGCTTCCCCAAGCTATCCGTGTGCTGGCTGTCACTGCCGCAGGGGCTCCTGTGCTCACACCACCACCCAGGTTACAGTGAGACCCTCGTTTCCTGCTCCTGTGACCTGATTCCTGGAACACCCCTGCACCCCCCCTTGCCCTGTCACAGACCAGCCACCACAAGCTTCCCGCCCCATGGGAATGAACCTGTCCAGGCCCTGTGGGGGCAGGTCATCTCCTGAGGTGACGGCTGCCCACCCGGATCTCCCCAGCCCCCCCTGTTCTTCAGGGTAATGCCTCATCTTTGGCCTTAGGTGTCTTGGAAACAAGTCTTTGTCCCGGGGCAGTGCAGTGGTGGCCTGGCTGGGCAGTGGGCATGGGCTGTGCCCGCCATGCCAGTGTGCGCCTGAGGTGAGGCAGCCAGGGCCGAGGTGAGCAGGGCACCCGACCTGTCATGTGGTGGAGGCTGACCTGGGCCTGCTCCATAGTACCACAGCAGGAGCTCTGAGTGTCCATGGTCCTGCGACCTCACCCTCTTACTTCCCAACCAGTGGCAGGGAGACAGAGGCAGGGTAGAGCTGGGGGGAGATTCAGGCTCAAGGCCCGGCCAACAGTGACCCACCACTGGGTTGGAGAGAGCCTGGAGCTGCGGGTGCACTTTGCTAGACTCTGATGACTATAAGTTTGAACCAGTAGAAATTGCACTTTTCCAAACCCCAATTAGCACAAGTTTGGACCCACAGCAGTGACCCAAGTGCTATATAAACCCTGGACTAGCACCCTCGGGGCCAGCCCTTGGGGTTCTTAAGCCTATACCAGCGACTGTTCCTATCTGCTGTTGCCTTCTGTTGTTGGGTGAACTCCATTCTCCAGATCTGTCAGAGGAGAGCTGCTGGGTGAGCGGTGACCCTGCACCCTTGGTGGTGGAGAAGGGTCTGGCTGCCATCCGCAGCCCATGCAGCAGGCGTCCCTGCTATGGTCAGCTGCGGTCACTGACATGGCGTCCTTGGCTGCACAGGCCTACAGCACACAGATTCCACCCAATAAGAGAGCAGAGGTTACTCCGGTTTCAGTCCAACTCCGGTGCTTCCAGGGACCTGGCAGCACTCAGGTACCCAAATCTCCAAAAAGAGGGTCTAACAAGGACTCAGGCTTCGGCACGGGGAGCAGCCCAGACGGCTCTGACCAGGGAGGGTGCTACAGAGGCGAAAAGGCCTTGGGAAGCCACAGGGTCACAAGCTGACCACAGACCCTCCTAACTTGAGTTGAGCAAAAGAGCCTGCAGCTCAGCTGGCTGGGGTCGGCTGCTCCTGGAGAAGAGAGCTTGCTCCAGTACATGGTCATGCTGTTACCTTGCTTCCCTAATGTTGAAGTATAACACCAGAGAAGCACGCAGAGGCAAGGTTAGAGTGGAAAGTAGAGGCTTTATTAAAGGACAGCAGAAAAGAGTTCTCCAGGAGGAATAAGGGACCCAAGAGGTGGAATCCGTGGAAGGGGGGAGGTCTTCCTCTTTTATAGCTAAGGTCTTTTTAGCTTTCCCACATTCCTGTCCTCTGTTCTGTTATCTTTCAGTGATGGAATGTAAGTGGGCAGGCCAGAAGGGTGGGGCACAGGTGGGCCAAAGGAGTAATCTGGGCAGGTGTTGGGGACTGCAAATCAAGTCAAGATGGCGCCTGGCAGTTTGCCAGGAGGAGTGGTTTGTGAAGCAATGCCACTGAGCCATTAAGTTGATGGAGATTCCTTATTGGCTGATTGCCGAAACTGGATGATGCTAATTGAGTCAAGCTGTGTGTAACCAGTTAGGTATATATACCTCTGCTGTTTTGCAATAAGGCGGCTCCTGCTACCTTGGGTGCCCACTACCTTGAGTTCCTGCTCAGTTCCTGCTGAGTTTCCCTGCAATAAAGCAGTTCCCGCTTCAACCTTCAAGTTGCTTGTCACCTCCCGGTTATTCTGCCCAGCCGGACTGCAGCATATGGTGGCCCATACAGGGAAACTCCAGGACGCTTGGGAGTAAGTGACAAGGTAAACTGCTTGCCCCTAAGCATGGGTGACCATTTCAAGAAACAGTGTGTTCTTGTTTCATTTTGTTTCATTTCATTTTTAAGCTGCCTGTCCCTAGAAATAAATAGGAGGGGAGAAAAGCTGCTCGCCCCTGAGGAAGGCGCACGTGTGGCCGTGCCCCAGAGGATGCATGCCCCGGCAGCGAGCCGCGGGACGCCATGGTGTCGTCCACCGTCGCTCGCTCCCCGCCGGGGTGGGGCTCACTTTGTGAGAGAACAGATAGGGCGAGAGGACGGATGGACATTTCAAGAAAATAGAAAAATTGATACAATGTGTTTTTTTTCCTTCATTTTATTTCGGTTTTGTTTTGTGTTATCTTAGTGGGTTGCGTTATCTTTGTTATGGAAATATGGGATCAGAAGTTAGTAAAAAACAAACCGAAAGGGTGTTAAGTAAATTGCTAGAGGAAGGAGGCACCGCAATAAAACCAAGAATAGTTAGGGCATACGTTGATACGATACAAAAATGTAGCCCATGGCTCTTTAAGGAGGAGTTGTTAAATATATCACAATGGGACCACATGGTGAAGATTTAAAAAAGATAGAAAAGAAAAGCCCAGGAACTCTGCCAGTTGGCACATTACCATTATGGACGTTGATATGATCTTTTTGCCTAGTCCAAATCCTTCAATTCAGACTATGGTAGAGGAAGGAGAAGACATCTTACATCAAGTAAAAAGAGAAAGTCTGTTGAGCTAGTCAGACAAGAGAAGAAAGTTTAGAGGAGGAAGGGCTATCAGGGGAGAAGTTACAACAGGAGGCTGCTACTAATACCTTTCTATCACCAGAGGGCGTAAGTATTCAACCAACAGCTCCACCTATGGAGACAACATATGCTGGGTGGCCCCCAACCCCCATAATTGTTAGAATGGGATCCTGAGACAGGACCTCGAAGATTAGCATGCCCTGTACTTGAAGATGAGGGAGGGCAGTGATATCACCAGGTTTTGGATTTCAAAACTGTAAAACAGTTGAAAGAAGCTGTAGCAACCTATGGTCCTCAAGCCCCTTTTACTGTAAGCATGGTTGAATCCATTGCAAATTATAACTTGACAACAGAAGATTGGGCTAGCATGTGCAAGGCTGTGCTAAATGGAGGACAATATCTGTTATGGAAAGTTGCTAATCAGGAATTCTGTATGGAGACTGCCAAGTGAAATGCAGCAGCCAGGTATCCACAGAGAAATCTAGATATGTTGCTTGGAGAAGGACCTTATAAGAATCAGCAGCAACAAACTAGATATGATCCTGCCATATATTTACAAATTGATTCAGCTGCGGTTAAGGCATGGAAGACTTTACAAGGACAAGGAGATTTACAAGGTCAATTATCTAAGGTAACACAAGGAGATAATGAACCTTACACTGAGTTTGTGGATAGGCTTATACAAACAGCAAGCAGAGTCTTTGGGGATATAGAACAAGCGATGCCATTAGTAAAGCAACTAGCCTACGAACAAGCTAATAGATGGTGTAGGGAGGCTATTAAACCTGGGAAATATAAAGACTTAAATGCATGTATTAAATTGTATAGAGATATTGGTGAACCAGTGGTGCAGGGGCAAGTCTTGGCAGCTGCAGTAACCCGGGAGTACAACAGACTTTAGGTGCCAGGCCAAAAACATGTTATAATTGTGGTAAAGCTGGACATTTTAGAGGGAATTGCCCCATAGGAGGAGGGTTTAAAACAAGTAACAGAACTGGGTATGATCAAAAAAGAAAAATACCAGGTATTTGCCCACGATGTCATAGAGGAAAACATTGGGCTTATGAATGCCGTTCTCAGACTACTATAGAGGGTACTCCATTGCCAAAAAACGTATGAGAGGGCCTGATGCCCCGGGGCCCACAATCACAAATATACGGGGCATTGAAGGAACCCAGCAACACCATCAGGGTAGTGCCCAGGACACATTATCCATTAACTCCCTCGTCAGACGAACCAGAGGAAGCGCAGGATTGGACATCTGCACCTCCACCAGAGCAGTACTAACTCCAGAGATGGGAGTACAAATCATTCCCACAGGGGTAAAAGGACCTCTTCCCCAAGGAACAGTAGGCTTATTATTAGGACGCAGTTCTTCTACTCTAAAAGGACTTATGATAAGTCCTGGGGTAATTGATCCCAATTATGAAGGTGAGACAAAAATTATAGCTAGTTCTCCAAGGGGTACCTTGGTGAGTTCACCA